>NC_086286.1:19517413-19838954 GCF_963924245.1 Chroicocephalus ridibundus
TTACATACTTTGTAATTCTAATTTTCTGAAAATATCAGTCAGAGGGAGTCTTTCCTAGACTGAACTAATGGAGTTTTGCTACTTTCACCTAAGAAACTCATGGTTTTTGGCCTCAAGAGTAATTCCAATGGAAGAGCAACACATGGAGTTGGGGCCCTCAGTAGACCGGAGCACTCAGCATCTCCGACTTTGTGTTAAGGTTTTCCTGGACTTGGCAGTTTATCTCCTTAGAGCAAAATTCTTTTTTCAAGCAGAGTCAATAAAGGAGGTGAGACAATGAAGCACTTACCGAATGCTCACTGTCCTATTATCTCAAAAAAGTTTAAGGAACAAAAGAATAGCAGTAAAGTGCATTCAAATAAAGCCAAAGAGAGTAAAATGTAAACAGTATAATAAAAAAAAAAGTTTGCAGAAATGCAGGGCTCCTACCAATATTGGGATGATTCAGTATCTTCATTATTCGTACTTCTCGAAACAACTGTCAAGGAAGCAAGACAATTTTCTTAGAGTGGGCTTATTAGGGAAAAATTACGCAAGATATACAATTTTAGATGGCAAAAAGGAGCAGCATAAGCCACAGAAAATAGCATTAGCATAAAATATAGATAAATATAGCGCAGTGAACTCCAGAAAACGTAAACTAACATAATCTAACATCATATAAAAATAACCACTACCACCTACGTACCAAAAACAGACTAATTTTTAAGCTTTATACAAACAGACACAGGGAAGTTTTATAGCCCTTTCTGGAGATCCACACTGACCAAACCCAATGGATTATTCACACAAGTTTTTGTTCTCTCCCTGCTCCAATGTCTTTGGTGACTGGCAAGCTCAGCTAACTACCCTGAATGCATACAGAACTGTGGGTGCAAACACAAGCTGTAGTATGACAGAAGAGTCAAACACACAGATGTTAAAATGGAATGAGATACCAGGAATGCTGACATCCCCCAGCGCTGCTGCTCCACAAAGTTGGAGCGGGCGAGCTCACTTTTCTCACAACTACCAAATTTTACGCTGGTCACAAACAGCGATGTCCCCTCTCCTCCCAGCAAGGCCTGAAGGTTTACGATTGATGGAAGTCTGCTTTCTGATCCTGAACCACATAATTAAAAACAACTGGACAAACTTATAGCCTTAAGTGTATATACTTAAGACAACGGTGGACTTAACACTTATTTTTTTTAACCCAGAAACAAGAGGTCTCCACTGTTAAATTTCTGGCATTCATGGGTTTATTGATTAAATAAGAGGTGAAGCAAGACTAACCTAGGGCCTCAAAGGGAAGAAGGCAAAGGAAAGGAATCCAAAATGACTACATGGCTCTGTTATTCTATACTTGAGGCTGTCAATACTGATAAGCTTGCGCTGCTTTCCCTCACGTGAACAGCATAAGCCCATCGTCAAATCTATTTACTGTGCTGCATGCTCTTTAGTCCCATATTGGGCTGAAGTAGGATGCCGAAACGAAGGAAGAGAAGTTCACTGGCTTCAGTCTAATGCTTAGACATTTTTGAAACCTCTTAGCACTACAGTCCTCCTTATGGAGAAACTTGGCTCAACGCAGAAGCGTGTTGTTGCTGTTTTGCACGCCTGATGTCTCAGAGGACATCTCTCCCTCCATTTTCAAAATTAGTCCCATTTGTTCAGATGCTACCTTGGCTAAAGGGTACAATTATGCAATCCAGAGACTGAACACCTCCTCAGAGAGTAGCACTTTAGTGTCTATTTTATGATGGCTGAGGCTACAAGTTAAGAGAAATTAAAGTTCTTTTGTTTAGACAACACTGATGGTTTTTTACTCCATTTGTGCAACTTAATGATAACATTTCTAAAATTCTGCATTTATTCTACAAGTTAAGACTACAAAGCAACAACTTTTTGAAATTCAGCTTTTGATCAAGTAATATTATTGCAGTTCTGTATTTACATTATTTAAGTATTTCATGCTAGTTACTATCCACTTGCCTTATAATTGCCATGAAAACAATTTCAGATGGAAGCAAAGATTATAAAAGCATTTCTCTGAGGAAACATGAACGGTCTGATGCAGTTTGCTTGTGTTCAAAGTGTAACACATGGATATGTAATACTATGCACTAGAATTAACTTTAGCAAATCTTGTTTCCTCATAAAGTCAGTTATTCCCATGAAAAAACGTCATACCAAGCTGTTCTTAGTGCATTTTTTCTGTTTTTTTTCCTGAGTATTTGAATTTGTTGCACAAGAAAACGTTTCTCAGCTAAATCAATCTCAATTAGTCAGAAGCTAATAAATCTAAACCAATAGATGGTACGGCTTCAGAAGAGCTTCTAAGCAAGTATGTGGAAAACTGGAATTCCTGCCAGAAGACTGGAAAGATATTTCCTAACTTAACAGTATTAACGCTGGTATAAAAGTTACAGCAATGAAGGCATGTCTTCATAAGCAGGATTAAAATATTTGACTTCTATAAATAAAATAATTTAGTATCTAGAAAAAAGACCATTAAGAAACAATCTGACATGTAAAGTGAAGCACATAATAATTGCCAAAAAAAAGTGCATTATTCTGTTCAATATTCTCACAGGATTTAGAAGTTTACCAATTGGTTTAAGATTCAAATTGATTTTACAGTGACACGAAATTTTGTTCCACATTGTATGTAGTTTTTTCTTCCATAAAGAAAAGGCCTATTAGAAAACAGACATAAAAGTCTATTTTCCTCAGGACAGAACATTACTGACCTGATGCAGATGCCTTGTTATGCGAAAGAAACATTTACTCGCTCTGGTTCTGAATAGAAGACATCACTGAGACCCAAAGTATGGGTGGCTTAGGTTTATTCCATACAAACACCAATAATTTTTTTTTACAACATCTTGTATTATATATATCCTGCTGAGTAGACATTTTTCAGAAAACTGAAGCACATGTTGTCACACAAAAGCAGGTACACAGTCCTGGTAGTCACCATTAGTATATCAAGAGGAAGTAACTAGTCTCAACCTTTTGAAAGAAAGCAGCTATTCTAAGACAAATTCTAAAGGAATTCAAAGTCACAAGGTGAATCTGGGTATTTTCTTGCTGCTTAGTAGCTCTGAAGTGGGCTGCTTGTTTGTTTGGGGATGTTGACTCAAAGGCTCTTTTAATGTTGGTTGAAATGCATTTGCATGCTTCGAGCAAGAACTGGACAAGGCTGAAGCAGCTTAAGTTATCTTAGGTGATGCTCATCCACACAAATCACATCCAGCACAAGCTGAATGGAAACTGGCTATTTTATTTTCCAGACAGGATGGTGTCAGCCTCCCTGCAAACGTATGACAGCAGGGAAAGAGAGAAATCAGCAGAGTAAAGACTGAAAGAATAGTTGAAATCTTGGAATCTACCTGCTGACTAAATGGCTTGCTCTGAGAAAAGACTAAAAAAACCCCTAAGCGGTCGTATTCGCTACAAGGCTCCTCTCCCAACTGCCCGCCCACTACTGGAACTGCAGCACACAAGTTTGCCTTCTTCATGGGGAGCGCCTCGTTCCTCAGAGCTTGTGTTTTACAGCTGTTATTGGCTTCTGAGAAGTTTCCGGCAGTTGTTTCCCTGGCAACCCACATTTTCAGACATTTTTCTGAAGTAACTCAGGTATAGGCATCTTGCAAATTAGGCAGATGTAACTTACGTATTCCATAATACTGCTATGTAACTAAGTCAAGCAGCTTTGCTAAAGCTGCTTGGCATGACAGATACCTTCCAACTCAGGAAGAAAGAAATGGTTTGAAAGGCTGAAAGAACAGAAATAATGGAACAGCGCTGCATAGAGACCACAAACACAGGCATATTACACTTTGTGTTGTTCCTGACCCATACGGTCCAAGGGGACGTGTAAGGGTCTCTCAAATGAGGAGTGAGGACAAAGAGCAGGGAACGTTATTTCAATATAGGTGTTCAAAACAGCAGAGAGGGAGCAAGATGGAAACAGGGCAAATGGACTGTTCTCTGGAGTCCTGATGTATATTCAGGATTTTATTTGGTGCAGTATAAATGCACATTTATACAAATGAAGAAAATGCCAACACTCACTCCTTCAATTTTCTCTCACAAGAGATAAACAATCTAGAAAAATCTCTGAACAATGGATAACACTTGGATAAAAGCATTAACAGTATTCAAGTATTAGAGTACATTCTTTAACATTGCAACTCTGCATTACATGGAGCGCTACTTTGGAATAAGCTCCCCCACACACACACACTTTCCCCTTGCAGAAACATGCTGGTCATAAACACTACTTATGTCAATAACTATGTATTTACAAATATATCTTTAAACAGTAGCTACTACACCCCTCAATAATACCCAGGATACCTCTATTTGCTAAGGAAGAGATGTATTAAAGCAACAAGGCCATAGGTATTTCCTACAAAGCCAAGTCTGGTAATTTTATAGAAATCTGGACAGAACAGTGAGATTAGCTCTGCTTTTGTGACGAGGCGAGCTGCAGGGTTATATAATGATCTATTTTACTGATAAAAAATAGAGCTTTCAGAACTCACACATGTGTCTCTCTTCTTGAGCAGCAGTGCACTACTCTCTCACAAGGTGTAAGTGCTCCCTGACTTCTGTCCCCCCACCCTGCCACACATTTATAGGACTACTCTTCATTCTTAAAGTGCTAGCATTCAAAAAAGCTCTTGAACAAGCATCTCCTTGTTGCAAACGGGTTGTAGCCTCAATAGCTTCACTTATAGTAGAGGACAGCCTGCACCGTACTCAGTTCATGGAACTTGTACCTATGGAAAAGGCACAAGGCTTGAAAATTGGATTCCTGCTTTTCCAGTTTCGTATTTCAGGGCACAGACTGCAGAAAGTACAAAGATCTTCTGTCACACCATTGCTAACACTGCTACTTGCTGTCAGGTTGACATCTAGGTTTAAGATTTACTATTTTAAGTCACTACAGTCGAACTAAAAACCTTCAGTTAACCAAGACTTTTTGGTGGGTTTTTTTGCTTGTTTTGGGGGAGGTTTTTTGGTGGTTTTTTTTTTGGTTGGTTGGTTTTTTGGTTTTTGTTTGCTTTGAAAGACGTGCTTGACTGCTTCTCTAGTTTCTAAATCATTACTGAGAAGGGATGTTGCAAAAACCTGTAACTTTCAACAGGTAACATATTGAAATTGTTCAAAATCTTCTACTACTTCTTTACTTCTGTTCCGCTTTTCTTAAAAACAGAATCTAAGTTCAAGGCTTTACATATGTTTAAAGAATAAAAAGAAGCCCACTAATGCCTAAAAAGGGAAAAGCTGAAATGCCACTTGCTAATCTAACCTATTCAGAAAAAAAAGCACCTTCTGCTTCACTGCCAGTTTGCAGAAAAGGAACAGAACGCTACTTCAGAAACACCCCTACTGAAGCCAGTATGAGATGACACTTTCAACGTAGCAGACATGCAGAAAATAGAACAGCTATTTTGATATAATTTCTAGTTATGATGAAACCCAAATACTTACATTTGTGAACAAATTACAATCATGACAGTGGAAAAAGCTAAGTCAGCACCATATGTTACTATCAAGACAGCAAGTTCACAAAGAAGCCAGCTCTGTCTTCTAAACAGGTTCCCACTGAATAAGATGGGAACCACATACTGAACAAATTGAAAACAAAATAAGAGGCAGTGCCCTTAATTCAACTTCTATTTAAAGAGGTAGAGGTCCTGAAGCAAGAAATATAATGTAATTTAAGACTATCACACTGCATACACAAGGATACAAAATTAAGAATTCACAAATACTCATGTCATCTCCTAACACTGGATGGTTTAAATAACTATGTCTCCAAAGTACCCTGTCCATACTATACGGCATAAATAACACTGCAGAGTGGCTAAGAACAAACTAAACACTTCCTTTGCTTTCATACCCTTGACTAACTACAGACCCAGCTTGCGTGACACTTTCAGCAACTGAAGTATGTGCTCAAGTATCTCTGTTTACAAAACAGAACAGTGCAGGAGAGGCTATGATGCCTCAACTCATTTTACTTAATTAGGTCACTAGCAAGTACTACGGCAAAACCGACTTGTACTTGGTATCCCTTATAATATAGTGAATGGAAAGGGGATGCTTTTGTGAATGACCCTGTGCCTAAGACCAGTACATATGTCGTCTTTGATTAATAACAATCAATAGTGATTGAAGGCCTAAAAATTTTGCTGACCTGCGTACAATTTACCAGCTTGGAAGGTCTAGAGATTGTCCTCTCAACCACACTAATTTGAATGAGTTCAAACTCAGGAGTGGTATTTCTGTGGCAGTAACGTACTCCTCTATTCCTTTAGAAACATTCATTAGAAAAGTGTCTGTTCCTATTAAAACAGCGCTATCACCACTTCCCATTCCCAGCATTACCTCCTGAAGAAAAAACTGACTACTTAACAGTCCTAGGTACAGTGTAAGTCTGATGACAAAATTATAAAAATTCACATTACAGTGATACTATATAGTACATAAAGAATCACAAACTTTATGTAATAGTTCACTGCAGAAATAAAAATAAAGATGACTGATTTCATAGAACAGAACAAAAACATTTTATTTACAATACATAAATGACTTCTCAAAATACTAACAGAAGAAGTAATTCTAAGTGTGCTGATGAACCACCCTCCTACCGTTATGTGCTTTAAAAAACTACAGTTGCTTGAGTGACTGTGCAAAATCTGTGCTTAAGCTTACTTAAAAGCTTTCAGGGAATCAATATCCAGTTTCACTCAAAATTCTCAGGAAACCGTAGACATTTAGAGCTTCAAAATACAAGATCACTTTTTCTGAAAATTACAATCAGGATGTTACAAAGCAATATTTTATACCAACAAGTTATCACACTTTTCAGTGTGATGAGTAGAAGATGCATGGGTTAAATACTTCTAGAAGTTATTGAAAAATAATAGAATTGTGTTTAAATCACTACATTTAACTTCTGTCCTTAGTTCTGTTATAAGCTGCTTCTAACTGTACCTAAAAATGTTTCTCTTGTTATCAGCTTCCCACTCAAAAAACAAAGAGCAACGCACTATTACACAAGTATTTTGCTTATTACTTGTGCAGTGTGACAGCATCTTTTGTAGGCTATGACAGTTTCATTTATACTTGGAATGATTTATTGAATTATTGAATATTTTTGTGTGAGATACAGCTTATTTCTCATTAAAGCAATTATCCCAGAAGTAAGGTTTTTATGCTTAGTTTTCCAGAAAGTTAATATTTTTTTACCCTCTCATTGCTCAACAGTGAGACAAACTCCTGCAACTCCCCAAGAGTAAACACCAAGCTAGGTAGGAAATGAGCTATGTGAACAGCACAGGATTTCCCCAATATGCTCTATCACGTGCTGCCTCTGTGGGTCCCTCTTCACTAGCTCAAATATTACCAGGGAGATCTGCTTAATATAGGATACAGGACTTAAGGATAGCAAAGCTTTTGCATGGACTCTGCACAGCAGGTTGAATTAAAAAACAAAACAAACCAATCCGAAGAACTCACACTCAAACAAAAACACTACAGAAGAGAAATCAAAGCAAAGAAATCAAAGAATGAAAATAAAGCAAAGAAAAAAGAAATTAAAGCAAAGTTGTTTGTAACTCCCTATAACCAAAGTTACACAATAAAATAAATGTAACAGCAGCCGGAGACAAAAAAAACCCACAGCAATAAGCCCTAGCCTCTTTCTCTCATCCTACAGCTACAGACAGCAGCGGTCTAGTATTTGTAAACAGAAGATATCCCAAATTTTTATAATGGGCAACCTCCAGTAGGACAATACATTTCTGTGCTTCAGCCAAAACCAAACATATGCATAGTTAAATAGTAAAAAACCCCAAACCAAACAAAGAACCCAGGGTTTTGTTAAAACACTTCTCACAATGGTTATGAAGGACTTCTGAATTTCTATCTATAGGCACAAACAAACAAGAATGTTCTGATTACACTCAGACATTTTGTCAATTCTATAAACAAAAAGTAATTTTCACAGGTCCCTGGAGTTTAACAAATATTGTATTAAATTTGAAAGAACGTAAAAACAAAGGTTAAAAAACAACATTAAACCCATAAAAACTGGCACTCTCGTAAGTCCACAAAACCCAATTACTACATTAAAGAAAAATACTATCCTGTACAGCATTATGTCTTGATTTAGTATGTAGACAAACTGCTTGTGTACCTAATTAGATACAAATGCTCTTGTCAACAACAAGGAAAGCTGGAGGAAGAAGGAAGAGCAAAGAAGCAATGCTGATACAGGAACCACATGAAGTAACTGCCCTCAGACAAATTGCACATGCACATTATAGCAAAAGCAGGAAAATATCACTGTCTTCCAAGGTCGTACATACACAAAGATGTTTTTGATCAAGATAAAGGCACTCCATATTTTTGTTAAGTAAATAAAAGAGCACAGTTCAACTGTTTATAGAATTTTAGATATTATGGTGTATTCTTACCTTTTGCAGACTAGTAGGATTTAGCTGGGTTTTATCTATTATTTTCACAGCAACCTTGGGAAAAAACAATCAACCATGGATTATTAAACTCAGAAAAACATCTGAAGAAAAATGTATTGCATCTCTGTGAGCAAAAGCACAGATATGCCTAAAAGACATGCATATACGTCTGCTTTTATGCGTTTCACCAAGCAAAATTTCTGCCCTATTAGGATCTACCAGCAGGAGCTCAGAAATTTGCCACCAGACGGTACCACCAAGGAATCAGTTTTGTACTTCTGTCAGTGTTTGGACAGAACAATGTTATCCTGTCCACTCCAAAACCAGGCCCTTCAAACATAAGATCTATCTATCAATAGATTTTAATATCAAGGATCTATCTGTCTAACAACAGATTATCATTACCAATGAAATCTATCTGTCAATAGACTTCTCTTCAGTTTTGCAAATGCTTGGGGAGGAATTGACCCTGTCCCAGGGCCCAGAGATGCAACAAAGTTTTGATCTCTTCACCAAGAAGTTACATTTTATAAAAGGGGGTGAGTGGTTAGAGGGACAAAGCTTGGGCCCCTCCTCAGGTAACTTCTCTTATATCCTGAAGCAGCCTCTCTGCGTTTTCCTTTACGATGTCAAAAAAATGTGTTTTTTCTATTCAGAAGAGAAAGGTAAAATAATAGCAGAAATACTTATTATAAAGAGAATATAAAACACTGTTGGCCTTTTTTTTTTTTTCTTCTTTCTTTAAAGGCTTACCTCTCTTCCAGTAAGCACATGTCTTGCCAGTTTCACTTTGGCAAAATTTCCTTTTCCTATTGTTTTCAGTAAGCGATAATTTCCAATGTGAGGGTGCTCTTCATTGGTAGACGTAATGGAGTTTCTACATCGGGGGATGTTTTGTCTGCTACTTGACTTGATAGGCTGGACATGTGGTTCAGTGTATCCATCCACAGAGGTATGCTGGAAGACAGATAAAATAGTTGGGAATTTAGCTACTTGGATTTTAGACAGTTGCAGCAAGACAGACTAAAAGCTCAAAAAGGTGTAGAGGGGAGTAATTTATTTACTTTTACAAGCATAACTGATAATTTTGGATGGTAGCTTAAGCAGAACACACGGTCTTTGGGCAGAGTTTGACGCACGCCTCAAGAAAAACGTCTGCAGAAACATTTTACCAGCTCCAAAAGTAAAACTAGAGACACCTAGGCAGTAATCAACAAACCATTATAGACTTTTTTTGCCAGACTACACACTATACTACTATGTTTCAAATAAACTTGTCTAATCATAAACAAATTTAGTCTTTTAAAAATACCCAGTACAAAAAATGTTTGTATTTTGGCATATTTGGAAACAAGGTTTCACTCAATTATTCATCTCAAATAACACTATGAGAGAAATATTTTACCATGTAAGTTTTGTTCCCCAAACCTGTTTGCAATTTTTTATAAGTCACAGAAGTTCTCATTCAAGTAATGAACAATCTATATCATGACTTAAAAATAATCTATTCTTAAAAAGAAAACCCTATGCTATCTCATAAATATATTTTAAAATTCAAAAATTCTGAAGAACTAAAAGGATGTTATTTTTAATGCATGCCAACACATCATCCCACATGAAATGTTAGTCACTGAAATCTGCGGTGCTTCTGTCCTCTTCAGCTTCCCAGTATATAAGGGGCAAGATACAGATGGGGCTTGGAAGCGTTCCAAGGAGAAAACAAAATAACAGAAGATGTCAAAGGGGTGTTAAATGTTTCAGTATTTCAAATGCTTTCTAACATTAGTGGCAGATAGGTACAAATGTTGCTAAGCATAAAGCGGCAACCAAACTCAAGACACCTTAGTATTTTCCCCTGATTCACTGTTTCAATCAAGAAGTGGATCTCTGTATCTTTGCACAGAGCACTAACGGAGCCTGCTTCTTTACAGACCAAAGGTTTCTAGATCTTTGACCTTAAGCTGAAAGCTGAGCGAGAAGGCAGAGAGAGGTTTCAGTGTTTCTCCCAATACCCAACCGAAGTTGGTCTATACTGATCTCACCTGTCATTCCTTATACAAGTAATTATTTTCTTATACAAAACGGAATTTAAAGCAGTGCTTCCAACTTCATTGTGCATTATTATAGACTGAAGTCAATCCCCTCCTGTAAACACCCAGGCTTTACAGACAGTCCCACTGAGACAAGCAGAGTTATTTTGGGACATAAGCACTAGTAGAATTGGGAAAACTAGCAAACAGCTGCAACAGAACCGGAAAAAACAAGGAGTATACCACAACCAGAACGTTCTTCCCAAATGTAGCACAACTCTGCTTACATCACCTCCAGCATTATTAATTATTCACTATGGCCAGGAGAACGGTCCTAAATATAATTTTCTGTTTGTCTTTTCATTACCCAAGTCTCTCTGCAAAATACTACTTTACCCCCACTGCTAAACCTTTTTCCAAATTACTGCAGAACCGAGCAAGCCAGGCACGTTTAGATTCTGTATATCGGACAAACTTATTCAACCATGAAATAACACGCTAGCAATAGTATTTATCCTTTAGAAGCAGATAATTAAAATACTTTCTGTGGACTTGGAAAGAGAGGATCAGAAGGACAGCTCCAGGCAAAGAGGCTTTGAAACATTCCTTCAACATTGGACACTAGTCCTACATGTGATAAACCAGAGCCCAAATAAAAGTCTTGCCCAAGAGAACACCCTGACAGGATCAGCATTTATATGGTGGTAATAATAAATATTATAGCTGTACCTAGAACCCTAACCAGAGCTACAGCACTATGCTACACAAGCAAGGTTTAAAAGTCTTGGAGCCTATATATATACACACAATTAGATCTTCATTGCTTGAAATACAATGCCTACCAGAAGCATTAGCAACCCTAATATCAATTGCCAATTTCGTATGCTTCATAGGATTAGCCTACTTCCAGTAGATACCGGAAGGGATCTTTTAGATAAACAGCTGGATAGACAAGCAAAATCAATGCCATAGGCAAAGTGAAAGATGGCTTCACAGCATAGATCATTTTAATGCAGATTTAACAGGGAAAGCAGTTATTTAATTGTAATGACAATATAACACAGAAGCAAATCTGAAAAGGGAAAAAAAAAAAAGTAGCAAGGTGTATGGTAATGACAATTCTGTATTTTGGTCTTTTTGTGACAGGAAAAACTAAGCCCCTCTGGATAGCTTCTTAATTTCTTAATTACTCCCTCTTAGAGAGACTACCTTCAGAGTCAACTATTCTCCCCAGCTATGCCCAACGATGACAGGAAACATGCACAAAGAAGGTCAAGTTTCTTAGTTTGTGAGCCATATATGTATATATATACACACACACACATACATACATAAAAATAACTTCTGAATTTGAACAGCACTGAATGAAATTCGAATTAGTCTTCTTAAGTCTTGCAATAGGCCTATCTTTTGCACATGAACAGCTTGCTATTGTTGGAAAGTAGAGAGGAATTTAAACTAGAAACTCATCAACTTCTAGAAATCAGCATTCATTGAAACTGAAACATAACAAGGTTAAAACGTTGGGAAAAAAATTATCAAGTTAGGTCAAATAATGGTATCCCAGAGATTATTTCCAAACAATGCTAAAGCTGAATTCCACAGAAGCATGCAATATCCACACTGTCTAGAAAGACAGGCTACGTAGTTTAAGATCTTTCTGGTCCATTACAATACATTCATTCATTATGCATCAGCTACTATGTGGCTATTTAAAAATGCCATTTCAGAAGAACAATCTCTAAATTCTGAGAAATTTTTCAGGGTGCTGGAAACAAGCGGGCTGTAAAAACCACCACCCTCCTTGAAGTTCACTGCCATCTAAAAACAATTCCAGCTAACCACCTGCATTTCTTACACTAGATTTTAATTAGGGATTCTGATATTTCTCTTAAAAATTATAGTATAATAATATTATATATAGTTATATTATTTTAATATACATATAATTTAGTGGGAAACACTACCTTACTACTACTTCATAAACATGACCCCCTGTATGTTCAGTTTACGTCAGTGTTAAAATGTCTAGAAAGCAATACAAAATTAGATGTTTCTGAAAATAAAATGAGATTTTAAACAAAAAGGTGCAGCAGCAACAAAAGTTTAGAGCTGAAACAGTACATTAGAGCAGCCATTTAAGTATTTTGCACATTAGTCAAGTATTTAAAAAACAAACAAGAAAAACCCCATACAAACAAAATTCACCACCTTTTCAGAAATCTCAAAAAAGTAATTCTAGCACTCAATTTTATATTGTGACTGAAGAGAGCTCAGTTAACACTTATTACTCCTAGATGGGTTTGTTTCTGACACGTTTCATGAGAGTTATTACAGCAAGTCAATGGCACTGAAAATCACAAGAGAGTTAACCTGACCCATTGCTTCCCCAAGACTCAAAGCTATCATTTTCTGTGTTTACCCAAGGCAACTTTGCAAAAACAACATGACACGATGCCCAGACACATTATCTTTGAGAAAGTGCAGAAGAACTAACCCCACCAAGTAGACACAAAGCGTGTGCTCCACTATTTCGCTTATTCAGCGTCCTTTAGCCACTTGGGGTAGTATTCTCACAGACTGTACACTGTAATTAAACTTACATCATTACATGTATGTATGCTCTTACAGCTTAGTCTTAAAAAATGCCCAGAACTACTCTGGCCACCAAACCACAGTCTTTCTCAAACAACACTGAAGGCCTCTATAGTCCCTCTGAGTAAAGGGGTAACTTCGACACATCGATCTGCCTACAGATACACCTTGCTTGATTAAACAAACATCTTAGTCCTGAATTTCCCCCTTCTTAAATTACTGGCAAGGCAAATTCCTTGGTACATGGAAGCAAAGTATGCACATGCGGTGCTAGAAAAGGCACATCATCACACTTCCTCTCTCAATATTATCTCCTGTTGCGAACTTAAGTTTCTTGCAGCCAGTTTTAATATTCATAACTGCAAACATTTTCAAGCATGTGCCATACACATGAGCATTTGTAACAGCTGTCATATTTTGCAAAGTAATCAAAATAGCTGGCCCAGACAGAGGGCGTCTGAAGGGTTTAGAAGACCATCTTCTAAATGGCTCTGATCTGCAACAGCTTTGATTCACAATACAGGGGAAGGAAAGGGGAGAAAGATGAGAAATAGTGTCCTAGCTGCTTCCACGTTTTAACTGCTTGCTGCCTGCAACTATTCCTTTAGGAGCTTCTAGCAAACCACTCGAGCAAGTCTTTTTCTTTTGCTGAAGTAACAGTCAAACTAAACTAGAAGAGTCCAATTTTTTGAAAGATCTTGGTAAACCTCGAGGTAGAAACCAAGAGAGATGTTCAGATCAGCTTGTTCTGCATCACATATCAAGAGTGCCCAGAGGTCCAGGTTTACAGGTATGAAGCGTGGTGCAACTCTGAACCGCATATGATAGTACCTGATCCACCAGGTAGTGCCAAAGAGGATTCACTCCTCTTCCATGTAAACCTCACATCTGCACAAAACCGCAGCTTACTCTTGCCACACGTACCCGTCACATCATACTACAATTAGTAAAGCACCTCTGATCTCAATCCAAACGTTAAGAGAGCGCTATCTACTCTAGCCTTCCTTACCTCTCAGACATGTACGAAAGTGCTTTGGGGGGGCAATTAAAAAAACTGAATGTGTGTACATGATTCTTTTAATGATTTCTTATCAGCAATTAAACACATACCAGATTGTGAATGCATGACAGAAATTTTATTACAAAAAATCCAAATATTTAAGGTGATCAACCTACTCTACTAGAATGGAATAGTATGCAGGACTCTGCTCAAAAAAACCTCCCAAAACCCAAACAAACAAAAACCCCAGTGAGGGAAATGGAAAATGTATACACAGATTTCAAATTGGATACCAAGATCAATGCATGGCAGAGGCAGAAGAGAATCAGACAAAACTGTGAAAAGTTTGTCTTTAACTTGTACCCAACCCTGAGCCTGCTCACACAGGCTTTCCAGATGTGCACAAAGAAAATAATCAAAAACAGTCATGTGCATCTTTCTGTTTATATCAAATTTACATAATACATAGAATTCCAAGCATGAACTTTCGAAAGAGTGCAAAGCTCTCAGCAAGAAGAAACAATACTTTTGAATAAAGCTGGCCTCAGTCAAGCATATGGAAACATTTTCATTAACTGATGCTGTAACTCCAAAAAGCACTATATATATTTTTTAAAAAAAATAAAAAATATCCAAACTATAAGCATGGAGCTCAATATATACTATCAAGTGAAATACTAAACAAAATTACTTCCCCTTACTCTTTTTTGTATCTCTTTCCTTTTCTCCCCAATCATAATATTCTGCATTTTAAAAAAAAAAAAAACAAACCAAACTTCAAAGCTAATGGTAAAATATTTCTATTGCAAGATGAAGTACAATCCCTTAATGTTAATACATAGTAAAGATGCCTTTCTAAAAGCATACAAATATGCTGGCGATAGGTAAACTTATGTGTAGCATTGAGTAAATCTTACCCCCTGCTTGTTACTATGGTGTCTAAGCCCCTTAGAAGTTTTGGTGGGTTTTTTTGTTTTGTTTGTGGTTTTTGTTTGTTTGTTTCTGTTTTACATGCCCAACATAGCTTTGTGAGACATAGCAGAAACATGTTTGCCAACTTCAAGACAGAATTGTTTTTCTAATCACAAACTACACAGGATGCAATGTTTACAGCTCCCTACTTAAAGCAATCTAGGATAGACAAGAGAGCACCATTTACCAGTGCAGCACCATCCACAGCTAACCGATGGCTTTCAAGCTTCATACACCAAGTACTTGTAATTTTCATACGGTGACACTAACCTGTCACAAATCCTGTCCGTGTTATAGTAACCTTGCTCCCATTTTTTAATTTTGTTTGTTTTAAACACAACATATATGCCATATGGAAGGGTGAAGCTCACTAACACATTGAATCACAGATACGTTTTATTTAAATGATAAAAAAAAAAAATACCATGCGCTGGTCCTCCCCTGAAAAGTCAGTCAAAACATTTCAGAAAAACAAATACCATCATAGCATTAAATCAGGTCTTGTAACCCGAACTCAGCTAATATGCTTCCTCCTCTCCCTGGGCCTGAAGCCCTCAGCCCAGCCAGGCGTGCAGGTGCAGCAGAACAGGACCTTCCTGCCTTTGTTCCATTTCACTCAGAATTGGCACAGCTATTTCAACCTGGCATTTTCCTTCCTGACTCATCCCAAACACACAAACAAGATTTTCCAGGGCTAATTCAGTACAGTCGGCCCATATCATCTCCACTAATTGCTACAACAAAACTGAAGCCTCCCTGTAGCCTCAGTGAAAACTGAGACAAGTCAGCTAAAAGCTGCTGCAGTAAGCCACAGGTGGAACCGAGGGGAAGAAAAAAAAAAAAAAAAGGAAAAAAGGGAGTTTTTCCTAAAATCCTCTTATGTTTACTCATTTTTATTTTGTCATTTGGTATAGTACTAGAAGCTACAGTCATCCCTAGCAAGCAGAAGAGTAAAACATTTCCTGTCTTGTCAAAATAAAATGGTTTAACGTCCCTCACCCATGAAACCTAACAAAATCCTGCGTTTTTGAAGAAAAGCACTTGTGGGGGAGGAAGGAGAAAAGCTGCAGCCTCCTGGACACATGTAAACACTGCCGCTCACAGAGAGAGAGTTCTTTCAACATTTCTTGCTAGCCATTGCTCTTCCCTCAGGAGGTGATCAGTTTAACCGCGCCAGCCTTTTTTGCCTTATTTCATGAGATCTTCAAACCTGTCAGCACAGAGGTCCCAGCAAGCATTCCCAGCTCACCCAGGAGATCCTGCTAGCACCCGGAGACGCAGGCAGCTATGGGGCACCACTGCTGAATGCCACAGCACTCACAGTTTGCTCAAAAACCCTCAGTAAAACAAAAAGAAAACGAAATGCTAATGTTGATCGTTAATTGAACCAACCAAACAAGAACAGGAACACACCGAACACACCCAGAAAGCGAAACTTCTGGCAAAGGAAACTGGCAGGAGTTTTTATTGCACTTATAAATGATGCAGCCAGGTCATTTTTCAACTGGCCTGATGAAAGGCAGGAGAAGAGAGACATGAAACAACTTAAGGTTCAGAATCATGTCAAGCACATGGAGCTTCTCAAACATTTGCAGGAGTACAAGAAGTGGAAAATGCTTTAATATCAAACTTCAAAACTTAGGGGAAAGGGCTGTTTCTACAATCTGGAAACCCAAGGCCTGCCTCCAGACAAGGAAAACAGCAGCAAGAGGCAAGGTTTACTCACAAAAGAGAGACCAGATTACAGCGCTAAGCGTCTCTGATACTCACGATCAAACAACCAGTCTTCTGGGCCAGATGAGGTTTCTTCTACAGAAGAAAAGCATACATGCAGCTAATTGGGACCAGGCTCTGAATCTCAACTCATTCTTTCTGTCAAAGTTTATGAAATAGGATTTTTTTCCTTGCCCACTGCATACTTAAAACGACTCTGGAAGAGTCCACATGTGGCATGACGGTTGCTGAAGCCAACCCAATGCTGCTGACATGCTCACACCCACTTACAGCCGCACCACCACTGGGACAGGCAGCCAAGCCAGACAAAACCCAGCAACTCTTCTGCCAGGGTAACCTCCAGCTCCTTGAGTATGCAGACCTCCAGACAGTTTCCCAAGCATCAGCGCAGGCCCGAGGAGGACAGGGAAAGCCCAGTAGCACAAAGATGGGGCCACATCAGCTCTATGTTAAGCTTTCATGGAACCACACTGTCAGGACAGGAACAACATGGAAAAGAAAATTGAGCACACCACTTTTCTTGGTAATCCAGAGGCAAATCGACACTAGTAGTGAAACTTAAACTAGGAGATACTTATTCCCATTCCACAACAAGGTAAAAAAACAGAAGGACTGGGAAAAAAAACCAAACCAAAAAAACCAACAACCAACCAACCAAAAAAAAACCCCAACAAAAAAAAAACAACCAACTCAAACCAAAGAAATCCCACAAACAAGTAAGTAGACTTGCTTATTTGTGTTGTTCACCTGCACAGGTGTGTGCAACAGAAGAGCACACAAATGCGACCTTAAGAAGCTACCCTTTAGGAGTGACATGCATGGGGAAAGCACTCTTAACATTTCTGTTACATAAAAGAGAAAATTAAGTTACTCCTTTAGCAAGCTGGACAGCATTTCTAAAGTCTCTACATCCCCATTACTGGATCCATCCAATGGATCCAATGATGAATCCATCAAGAAAGATCACCATCTTATTTTGAAGACTATTTTACCCCAAGGTCTTATTAACTTTCTGAAGTAAAAGCCTGCTTCTAAAAAGTGATGAGATGACCAATTAAAATATCCAACCTGATAGCAATACATACTAATTGATGCACACATGTCCTAGAAAAGAAACCGTAGGGCAGTGCAGGACTCTGATGTTTGAGGATCATGTCAAGTTATGTTTCAAATGAAGTTATGCAATATTCAGAAGGATTTTCGAATATTCCTTTGACATATAGCTTTTATGGACCTTTACAGATCTAAAGGGTATGCAGCCTCATCTTAATATTTCCCTTCGTACAATACAGTACATAGAACACAAATGTATCTAAAAGTAGTTGAACAACCAGTTAATTTTGAGAATTAGAACAGGAAAAAAATGCATGGCCCTACAGCAGATTAACAGGCCGTATCTCATGCCCTTCCACAGGAGCTGCAGCCCTGGAAGGGGGCAGGGAATCCTTCCTGACTTGTAAAGCACATTCATGGCCTCTTACACTAGAGCATACTGGCTTAGTTTCTTCAACTTGAAGGCTTAATAATATTTTCTGGTCCACCTCTCTGCAGCAAGGGCCTTCTGATGTCATTAACAAGTCTGGCCTCAGAAGACTGAAGTGCAGAGTGTCTACTGGACCCCATCTGCCAAGGAGATGCAGTTTTAGTATTTAAACCAGGATATAATCAGACTCAGCATTCTGCGGACATATTTTTTTCATAAGCATTGATACAAAATTTGACTTTTAGAAGTAACACATATTTTGGCACAGGAAAACCAACCACCTTCCTAAGAGAAGGAAGCACCTTAAGACGGTGTAGAATACTGCTACCAACGAGCCTGCACACAAGCAGCATTCAGTTACAATGATTTTGTCTACCAAGAACAGTCTAGCAGAGTCTGATCTGATGGTAGGAGCTGCAGATAAAGTTTTAAGGACCCCACCAAAATTAGTCGAGCTTCTGAAAGCATAAACCATATTTTACATACAGAGCAAGATTATGATGATGTATCCAAGCCAGCCAGTACAGTGGAATATGGTGAACTCAAAGCAAAAAAAACCAAAGCAAAATGAAGACAGTCTTCTGCTGAGTGTTCTCTGCCCTGTTTTTCATGTTAAGTGTTAATTAACAGATCAAATAAAACATCCTCAGCCGGGCTGTAGCAACTATTTACCTTTACGTGGATAATGCTACACCAGATTTCAACTTCGCAAATATATTCCCAACGTTGCACAGATTTATGCTTAACTTCAAGCTGTCCAAACACTGTATGCCCCTTGGACCAGCTCATATCTTATGATCAAAGAGTGCGCTCTACGCAGAGCTCAGACTACAATCTCCTTGGAGCCCCTTGTTTCTAAACTCATGCAACCACCTATTTTAACCTTTGGGCTTCAATTATTTATGATCACAAACTACCATAACTTAGCACTTCAGAAATATATGCTACTAGGAAACAAAACTGAAAAAAGGCGGGGGGTGGGGGTGGTGGTGGTGTGTGTGCAAACAGCAGCAATATTCCTCAAATATTTTGTGAAGTATGTAATAGAGCTAGAAAAAAATAGTTCTTTATATGCTTTAAACTGGTAGATGCAGTAATACAGTAGATAATGAATACTGACAATCACATGCACGCAGATACCTGTCAATGTACTGAATTCAAACCATAAACAGAAATCATGTGTGAGTATAGCTGAGATGTAAAAGCCGAGCACAAGAAAAAGAATGAACATAACAAATGAAACGGTCCACGTTACATAAGTGAGCAAAGGAAGTGAAAGAAAAATATCACAGGATGTAAAGGAAATATTAAAAACAATAGATGCTGGGTTTACCCAGCCCATTAAAATAAAAAGGTAAGAAAATATGGAAGAAATAATGTGCCTCTATATATATGGATAAAGCTTAATGCAAGCCAAAGAATCTACAATTAAAGGGCTGAACAAAAACTACTATGTATTCAAAGTGAATACAGTCATTAAAACAGGCAGCCAATCCAACAGAAAGAAGAAAAGGTACAAAAAAAAAAAAAAAACGTATGACTTCTCTATTGAGCCCTTGACAGTCAGTGGCTGAGGAATCCCAGATCCCCAGCTATGGTCTTCAGACAGTACCCCAGCCTGCAAGCTGTCAGTGTCGGGCATTTCCAGACTGCTTTATTTAGATGGTGAGATACAGCAAATAACCAGTAGCTGCAATGGTGGTCTCCAGCCCACCATTAGTAGTGGTGACTCTTGGTTCTGTCCTGAGCTGGACATTGAAACAGTTTGGATAATGCTAGAGTAACATGTCTTACAGTCTGGAAATCCCCAATTGAGGTGGTTTACCTAATCAGATGCTGTCTCATATTAAAACAGGAATTAATTTGATTCAGTCTTACAGAAGGGAAAGTCAGGAAAGCAGAGAAGTCATGGGAACCCGAGGACAATGTCAGCAAGTGACAGGGACTATCAATCTCCCTACCAGCAAATGGGAATCCATCCTCAAAACCTTACAGGGGAGTCATCCTTATGCAGATTTCAAACGGACATCACTGAATTATTCCAAATCTTAGGATGGGTCAGACAGCATAGTTATGTTCTGTCTTCTACCAACAGCCTGGCAAGGGTCCCTCTCCCATCCACAGTCCTAAGATGCTCCTTGCCTCTTAAGAGATGAAGAGAGCCACAGCACTGTAGGAGAGATGATGACGTACCACACGCTCATAGAATGGTTTGGGTTGGAAGGGACCTTGAAGATTATCTAGTTCCAACCCCTCTGCCCTGGGCAGGGACACCTCCCACCAGACCAGGCTGCTCAAAGCCCCATCCAGCCTGGCCTTGAACACCTCCAGGGATGGGGCAGCCACAGCTTCTCTGGGCAACCTGGGCCAGTGTCTCACCACCCTCACAGTAAAGAATTTCTGCCTAATATCTAATCTAAATCTCCCCTCTTTCAGTTTAAAACTGTTACCCCTCGTAGTTACTCACTACACTCCCTGATAAGTAGTCTCTCCCTATCTTTCCTGTAGGCCCCCTTTAAGTACTGAAAGGCTGCTATAAGGTCTCCCCAGAGCCTTCTTTTCTCCAAGCTGAATAACCCCAACTCTCTCAGCCTGTCCTCACAGCAGAGGTGCTCCAGCCCTTGGGTCATCTTCGCGGCCCTCCTCTGGACTCACTCCAACAGGTCCATGTCCTTCTTATGTTGGTGGCTCCAGAGCTGGATGCAGCACTCCAGGTGGGGTCTCCCCAGAGCAGAGCAGAGGGGCAGAATCCCCTCCCTCGCCCTGCTGGACACACTGCTGGGGATGCAGCCCAGGATGCAGTTGGCTTTCTGGGCTACAAGCACACATATCCCTTTATGCAATGTTGTGATCCCTAAATTATCAGAGGCTCTCTGGGAACTCCATCTGTAATTTTTTTTTTTCCTTAATTTACCAAACTAACTGGAACCCTTACAATCCCAGGGGATGAGCGCTATTGTGTTAAATATCTTTTTCATTTCACCAAGCAGCTAACAAAGAACGTATTCATTTTCTACCACCCAATAGCTGACTTGAAATCAGGCACAGCTTTCCACCCTCTCTCAAAAATTATCTGGAGGTAAACTTTGAATATACGATAACTGTACTACCTGCCAATATACTTGACAGTCTCACGGTATGCTCTCTTTTTTTTTCCTGTTTATCACACACTGAGCTAGTCTTAGAAATATCTTCACTTAAATCAAGACAATATTAGGAAAATGGCTCACGCACCATTAATATTTCACTTTGTCATAGTAACTTTAGTCTAATTGTCAAGTGCTATATTTAATTCAGCTTCTTCAGGTTAGTAATTATTATGCAAAGGGAATGAAAACAAACAGATGGATACAGGAGTCCAGTTTGAGCCTTCTATGCTACTCCAGAAGGCCTGACACCACTCATTTTGAAAATAATTCTATTTAAACAAAGTATAATACACCACTAGGAAATGGATTTAACAAGTAAAAGTGAAAAAGCTTGTACACTACCAAAATACAGTTTTACAAAAGGTCACACAAAAAATAACAACAGCAATCAATATTTTATCTTGTAGTATTTAGAAAACATTGAATTTGATTTTGATATCAGCACTATACTTCTGTAATCACTGGTTAAGCAAGAATAGCTTTCTTAAAAAGGACCTTTAAATGCAGTTTTTATTTTATCAGTCCACTTTGCCTTGCACAGGTTGAGGGATTAGATTTCCCTTAGCCTGTCTATGAAGACTGCTGTAGGCATATGTTCTCTGGTAATAATTATGTCTTCTCTTGACTAATTCCGGCATCTATATCAGATGGACCCTCATTGCTCATACCAACTTTCTGTAGATAAGATTTCTCTAGACTATGCAGTAGATGGAGCAAGAGTTTCATTGTGAAGTGCTTTCATAAATTTTCTTTGTTCATGTTCATCTTCTGTTCCTCCATCACTGGAAGAAAGAAGCCTAAAAAGCAGCCAGACTTGTTCATTTAATATCAAATTAGGAAAAACAAATTTGAAAAGCTATTATACACAGGTATGCCTGGTAAAGACTACTCAGAGACAGTATTTTTTTTTCTGTATACAACTCATTGTATTGAACTATTACAATTGTTATTCCTTCTAGAGTGTGATCTTAAGCAGAAAATACTATTTTAGTCCTTTACCAAGAAATTACATTTTCCTGATTCTTTTTAACCACTGGTAGACAGTCCTTACTGTAATAATTGCAGCGGGAAGAAAATCTGATTACTGTTGGAAAAAAATTGCTAAATAAAAACTCAAATACTTTAAAGAATTCTATTACCTTCAATCGATAATACTATCTGGGATAGAGATATGAGTAAATACATTACACACGTAATCCATTTGTGGAAAACAACCATATCCTCTGTAAGAGCTCAACGTAGCATTTAACGGGCTAAGGTAATTTCCACAGCAAAAATCAGACTCCTCTTAACACACGAGATTCTCTGAATTTTTGAGCTATGCCTCTGCTTATTTTAAGTAATGACAGAAATATCTAAGAATTAGAAAGATACTTATATATAACTGAAGCCAAGCATGCACTCTCAAAAGGAATTTCAGATATTTACTGTTTAAGCACAAGTAATTTACATTGCTGCTACACGTACCTCAGCTTGCCCTACAATTTGCTTCCCTAACTCTGCAACTCTCGCACGTTACATTCCTGACGTATCTACTGAGTTCATGAAGAAAATCTCTCTCTACAAAGAACATTATAAAATTGTGATGTCCTAAGTCATCATTATAAAGCTTTGGTTACTCTCTGCTGTTATCCGAGAGAAGAAAGCATGGTAACTTTAGTAGGGGGGAGGGAAGGAAATGTAGAGTGAGGAAATACAGCCTAATCGACAAGTATGTAAAATTGTAACAATCCTTTTTGCTAATAATTTCAAGAAGAGCCCCAAAACAACTCCTCCCAGCCACCCACAGCAAAGAATTTCTTCACTCCCTTTCACTTTACTATTCAGATTATTCCCATACTAAAATAATCCTTGGGATTCATACAAAAAGATATTACTTGAAGGATAAACAGGAGCTACAGTTACGTAGCTTTAGCAAAGCTCTGTATTGGTTTTGCTTATGTCATTAAATGAGCAAAACTGGAAAAGGTCCCAGAAACAGTGAGAAGCATAAGGAAGTTGGCAACCAGTAGGCAAGCTCAAGCACAAAAGCACATTAGTAAGCAAAATGTGGGGGAAAACAAGGTGGGGGGGCAAGAATGTGGTAAGATAGGAATTAATAGGTATTAAGTGACCAGCAACTTATTGATGGGTAAATGGAATCTCAGGAAGACAGATATTGGGAAGTACATAAGGATAAAGCTGCTGTGATACCAGGTTATAAACTATCACCCAGTCTAAAATGAAATTGGTCAAATACATGAGGGACAAAATAAGAAGTGGCCTATGTGACAACCTTTAAGATTACAAATAAATAGCCTTTTCCCCTCTAAAAAAGCAGGCTGCTTGGAGACAAGTAAAAAAAGGTGTTTTATTTTATTTTTCTTCTATTTTCTTCATAAGTATTGGGTTAAGATGCAAAAGATAAGAACCAGCAGTGGGAAAAGAGGAAGCCAGGAGGAAAGCTTCCAAGAGAGCCGAAAATAGCGCTCTATCCCAGTGACTAAGGCTGTGCCTTCACTTACAAGAAGGTGCGTGTTTTACTGCATCATGAGTAAAGCATGGGTCCTTCTAGAGAAGCACAGTGGAGCAGAGGCACTACAGGTTTTACCGCGAGCTTAGCCTCAGGCAGGAGCCTTTACACCAAGCCCTGCTAGAGCCTAATCTATCCAAATCTAATCTATTTTCTCCAGTCACATTTGTCTAATGAAAGATACTGCTTCTCTCTAACAACCTTGCCTAATTTTGTCTCTGCCTGAGATTTTAAAAGTTATCATGCAGTATTATTACTTTATAACACAAAAACAATTAGACTTTGTCACCAGTAATATTATCATTATCTGCTCTTGCAAAAGACTGCCATAGGCTATCCAGTAACTCTGTATGTTCAGCTATGTGAACATCGATGTACTACACAGGTGCTTTCCTCAGAGGTGAAATAAAGTTCTGTCTTTTTATTCAGGCTCTCCACATCACAACTACGTATGTTTAAAATACAGTTCTGCAATACAACTGGACAAAGCTCCTAATGTTGACTTATTAAAATATATCATAAGTCTGGATATAATTCTCTGCTCCTATTAACATTTTTCTATTTAGTGAATTCTACAGGCCACATGTTTAAACGTAAAACAGGATTATTATTCTACGGGCTGCTAACACACCACTAGGGTGACAGTGAGCAAGGCAAACACTGACCTGAGGTCACAAACGTATTTCATTCTCTCCTCAGTATAACTCAACTATGTTTATCAATCCTTGCCCGAGAAATCATTAGGACTAGGAACAGACATATCAGGGTATTATACTTACTGGGTATTCAAAATGACTGAACAATTTAAAGAATGTTTTACTGCTTTTTGGTTTTTTGCAATTGCTTCTTTAGATTTGGTATACAGCTTAGAAATTAAAACAGTGGAACTGGATTAAGCTTACAGTAACCAAGATTCCTCTTTCTCATATATTGCCACTCTTTTGAAGAATGCAAGTGTGAAGAAAAAAATAATCCTTTTCTTTCAAAACGTGTTGTATTACTGTATTATGAATACAGGTTTCTATAACACATCTTACATTTTTATAAAACATTGTAAACTTGAACTAGCTTGCACACAAAGGGCCAGGAGTCATTGGTACCGAGCACTTAAATCTCCAACAGCTCCGCAGGAGTCTTCACAAAAGGCACCTTGATCATAAGCTCACCAAACAACTGGAGTGCAGACCACTTCCCATTGTGACACCCACAGCCTACACCTAAGGTGTCTCACAAGCAGAGCAACAGCAAGATAAAACAAGGAAAATTACTTTTTCCTGAATCCACATACAACAAACAACAGAATACGAGAACTTGAACATAGGCAGACAACACATTCATTCCAGCAGAAAAGAGCCTGCTTTCCACGATGATTTAAGTGATGTAAAGTGACTGTCAATAAGCTGTCCTGATAAGACTGAGAATTTTAGAATAACATAATGATCTTCCATTCTACAGAAATGCCCAGAAAACCTGCGCTTTTGGGTTTTACATAAATACACTCTATTGATCAATCATTACAGCCTAAGCCATGGCACTGCTTCATGAGCACGTCCGGTTCATTGCTGTAAAGGTTAATTGTAGCCCAGCTGAATTTAACTGTGCAGCCATCTTACTACAACTGTGAACATATGTCTTTCAGCATAAGTTGGTGTTTTCTTTGAAAGCATACGTAAAGAAACTCCTGACAAAACACTCATCTGAAAAAAAAACAAACAAACAAAAAAAACCAACCAAAAGCAAAAAGCAAACAACCAAACTTTTTTTCCAACTACCATCTCCATTCAAAAAGAAGCAGGATTACGATAAGCACAGAGAATATTTTCCAGTACTTCTGCCCTAAACTATTTTACCATTATAGCTATAGCATGCTTGGTCACTACTCTAGAAAAAAATGAGATGAAACAAGCACAGGGAAACTAGCGTTAAGAACAAGGACAATCTTATCCTCTTGGAATTTTTAACCTTAGGTTCGCTAGGATGCTCAGCAAAACTGCATCATAACATACAGCTATGAAGCCTTAAAACTGACATTGAGATCTCAGCAATCCTTCGATTTTACTATTTTACAAAGTTATTCACAGAAAAGCAAAAAAAAAGGAGAAATTTTCTTTCTTAGATGAAATACAACTGGCCTAATTTAAAGCTCAGTTTAGCACTGAGCAGACAGAACACAAAAAAATGTTAATTCAGAATGTGAGAAAAGTAGAAAAATGTTAACAATTAAACAGGCTTGGTAGTTGATGTGGAGACAGAGCTTATTATTAAAATTCAGATTCAGTTGCATTATATTCATTATATACTCATTATATTCATTACACTGAACAATGTGAATGTTTCGATGGAACTTTCCTGCTTTCATAATTGTTTTCAGAAACATTCAACTGTGGAGAACATTTCTTCTTAATTTACCACTACCTAGAGGTGAGTAAACATTTGAGAATGAAGACACAGAAAAAATTGTAAAGTAATAAAAAAGAATAAAAATATTTTTGGTGATTCTGAAATTCCAGAAAGATTAAAAAAAAAAAAAAGAGCAAACCACAAAAAGCAAGCATTGTGTTTCCAACAACAACAAAAAAATATTAATAGATTGTGTCATGACCACAAAACAAATAAGCTAAGTTTGAAACATGTCACTGTCTGCAGCAACTTACAAGTAGTATATTTAACCTGGAGGGCAGCAGAGAGCCTAATCGTATATTATTTTAAAAAAAGGGGGAAAAAAAAAAAAAAAAGGTTGAAGCTACTAAAAGATAATATCTAAACAGAAGCAATAAAACGCTTTCTCTCCGATATCACAACAGTTGAAAAGTTTGCTCAAACTCTCAAGTTGTTAGTAGGCCAATTTGTAAGAAATCTGTCTTAGGGCATTAATTGCACCACAGATTTCTAGCTCTGCATTAACAATAAAATCGTCTCTCCTTTTTACAGGATAGTTTCTCAATGAGCCTGCTCTACTGGAAAACGGTGTTTAAAGTTCTCTGTCAAACACCAGTAAGATATTAAGGCTAGTCTATACTGAATTCTAAGAACAAGAAGAAAACCTCTGCAAATGAAAATACAAATCACTGAGAAAGTAATTTAATTTTTCTTTTAAGTGTAGATACAGTGATTTATGTAAAATTACAACTTTTTCTGTGTTTAAACTACTGATATCAATTAGAAGTTGGCAGGAGCTGCCTCTGCTGAACAGCAGCAATTGTGATGGTAGAAACTTACCACATTTATAGTAGAAACATTAATTTCTAAATATAATTGGATGTCATGAGGAAGAAAAAATCCTGCCTTTACTGATGATTAAAACATTAATTGCAGAGTTATAAAATTTAAAAAAAAATTAATATAAACAGTAAATCCGTGTGATCAGAAAAATATGATGGTAGAGACCCCGCTGATAAGAAGGCTCCATGAAACATAATCTCCTTGTTCTAATTGAGTGTTTAACTCCACTGACCGTGTAAGTACAGTTTTCAGAACACCAACCACAAACAATCTAACTTTATGTTTACCTATGAACCTCAAAAACCCCATGAAGTATGAAATAAAACAAGTAGTACAATCAAACTGCCTTAACTCTTTCTGAACTTTAACACTATATACTCTTTTACGATGCCTAGAAAGAACACTGAAGAGTGAAGCTACCTTTTCATTTGTTTGTTCCAAAATATTTCTCTTTACAGAAGGAAAATCAAACTAAACATCTGTATCATCTGTCCCATGGCTCCCTATGATTCACACGGAGGGTTAGTTTCAAAATGGATAACATACTTCATAACAAAATGAACCTTGCTCCCTCCATGCATAATGCTCTAGCTAAACGTAGTGTTTTTCCCCACAACATAGGAGCTTGCTCAAGACCTGAACCAAAACAAACAAACAAACAAAAGTCTGCATAGAGAAAACACAAACCCTCAAAATAAGATCAGGAGAACATGCCCTGTTCTTACCAGCCAAAGAAACATACGACCTAATGGTATATTTATAATCAAGAGAAATAATCTTGCAAGGAAAAAACACAGGCATTCTCCACTTCGCTAAAGCCCATCTCCTGTGGATAAGAAAGATACAGCTGTACTCTTGAACCCATAAGGGTTGGAAACTAGGCCATTCCTCTGCTTAAGGCACTGAACGAAAGAATTCTTGTCAGATACTTTCTCCCACGCCCCCTCCATCCAAATCAAAACCATGTGTTCTTATTGTGCAAAAGCAAATCCAGAAGGAAAAAAAAAAACTAACAAAAACCAGAAAGAAATTAAACACGGTATAATTACTACTACCCCAACCTGACTACTCCATTCCATCCTCTTATCTCTTGCCCTGATCAATTTTTTTTCTCTTTAAAACGAAGCTCTCTAGTAGCCTCCACTATTGGGAAGTCATCCTTAACCACACCTACTTTAGCTGGCATCACCCTTCCCTCACTAGACTGCAAATGGGTGGGTGTATGTGTGTCAAAATTATAATTATTTGTATGCTAATGAAGCAAGTCACATGATCATACGCCACTGGATTATCCTTCCTTTAAAACTCCCTCCACCATGACATCTCTTAATCATCCTGCTACGGCACTGGCTAGGTAAGACAAACCACAATTCCCACATTCCTCCTCAACTCTGGCCAGTGTTATCATCCAGCACTCCTGCCTTGTTTGTTCCTTCTTCCGCTGTAAACATGCAAGATCTCTGCAGCAGAATACACCAACTTTTATGTGTCTGAAAAGTACAAAGCAAAATAATACCTTAAAACTTAGCTAGATGGGTGGCACCACAACACAAGTAAATAGCAATACATTCACAAATAACAGTAATACCTTCAAAAGATTAAATTACGCTTACTATACAAAAAAATAATGTATTCTTATGCCAGACCAAGAGGTCCTTATGTCAGAAAAAACAAACTACAGCATTCTCATTTTTATTAATTTTACTAATGCAAGTGCTGAATCTCTACGAGTCTTCTTATACAGAGCTTCCCAAAAATATGTAAGAGAACATATTAGTGTTGTATTCAGGAAAACCATTCCCCAATTTAATTGCATGATACAATACAATATGAAGGGGAAAACATAAAAGCCTCCCTTTCCTCAATTAATACCAACTCAGTGAAAACAAAAGAGCTACTCTAGCTCAGAGCTTTCGATTCCTGTCCCTCTCCTCCTCCAGCCTCAGCAGAGATGGGAAAATCAGTTCACCCAAACTAACCCCAACTGCAAGCGTTTGAATACACTGAAACATTACCTACTGCAGCCCACGTAAAATGCATCAAGAGGAAGCTGTAAATAGTTACACGTACAAAATCAAAACACAGGCAGATTATTATTTTGAATACTACTCTTAGCCATCACTTGAAAGAAATAAATCTGATAATAGGCATGAAAATAATCTTTACTGTACTGCCTCCACCCATTAATTTCCCCAAGTTTCCCAATAAGCCATTCAATAGGAATAACTGTTTGACAATCATATTCTATTTTGTTTCCTTAAACATAGCTTTCATGAAAGAGAAATAACATTTCCAGTGAAAAATATTTATGGACACATGCTAGAAAAGTTAAACATAGCACTGGGAGACAAAGAATAGCAAAAAAGGAAAAGAAGAAAAAAAAGAAAAGGGTGTGAATTTCTATAAAGCAGACCTATCAGTTATACACACACTGTTTCACAACCACCATTTCCCTCCACCTGTTGTTTGTCCGTTGTCGGCAGTCCCTGTACCTTTCACTCCAGCTTCCTGATAAGACCTTATCAAGTAATCTGCTGCATGGTCTTATCCCTTCTAGACTATTTTCAAAGGGCACTGTGAGATAAAAGACACAAAGAATTACGGAAATATGCACATTTTTCAGCCATCCCACCAGGAACACCTATAATTCCTCAAGGAATGTATATTCTTGTGATAGGTGCTATATCCAATTATTATAATCATTTTTTTTTTTCCAAATGACAGAACACGTGCACGCATACTTACTGAGATGAGCACACATTGAAATTTTATTAATATTTCCTGTTTTAAAGAGCACTGAAAACAGCTACCCAGAGACAGGGGGGGTGGGGGGGTGGTAGGGTAGCTCCCCATGATTTCATGCAACGACCTCACACCACGTGCAAAGCACAGCTGGACACATACGTAGGTTTGTACTCAGCACCATCAATCAGCTCTCTCCGGCATACAGAGCTACAGTCTGTCCCTTGGGAGTCACACAATGGAGCAACATCGCCAAGATGGCCATGCGGATGAGATGGAAGAAAAGAGTGCTCTCCTGAAGACCACCATTAGCTGCAGAGCTTGGGAGAGCTTCGCTAATATACGTACTCGGGAACTGGAAATACGCACTACAAAGATGGATTTATTTACCAAGCCAAAACCACTTATACTTACGTTGCTCTCTAACTCCTCACTCTTTCCAACAACTTCTCATCACCTCAGTTACCCAGAGCTTACTAGCTAAACTTTGCGCATCGAGACCCATCAACATAAACACATCCCCAGTCCATTAGTGTTTATTAGCAGGAGGATGCACATTAAAAGTAAATTAAGAGTCTCACCTCACCCTGACAGAGTCCATTTTAAATCAAGGAATGCTGCTCTTCGGGAAGTCAGCAACCGACCACCTCCTCCTTCATCCCACATTTGCCACTTTAGCAGAAGGTCTTAGGTAGGTGAGACCACAGGTACCAGAGAGGGCTTCCCAAGGCTCCCCAGAGGGCAGAAGTGACAACCTCCTTGAGATCTCTGCTCCAAAACCCAGCAGATGCCACACTAATGACAGCGCTAGAATTACTTTGTACAGATTTGGGAACTTAACTGCTGCACGGCTCTTTACTCTTTATCTGACTGGAGGAGTATACTCATTAGTATTAAGTTACAGACTTGTACCAAGCTTTTCAGGAGCAAGTGTATGATTTTGAGTATTTCAATATCCTGTACAAACCTTTTTTTTTTTTAGATACTCAATGTACTCTCTGAAATAATAATAATAATTATAAATAATCCTTGCTTATCTCTAGGTGTCAAAATAGAGCATCCAAAATTAACATAATATTTTCTAAATTAACTACTAACACTTTAATTGAAGTTTTCATTCTACAGCGTTTGATGACGTTTAAGAATATTTCCATTTGCCCCATGTAAATGTACTCTCTAAGTCTTAAGCACTATATTACTGGGTATATGCGTAAATATTTCTTATCCCTTCCTGTCATCTCTCATCTACATTCCTATACACATTTGAAATGGAGATTCATGAGTAACCTGTATCACTCAAACCTGGACTTCATCATTTAATTAAATCTAACTAAACTTTCATTTTCATCTCAAGGATTTGCTTTCGTTCTGACAGTAATACAGAATCATCAGTCCACGATGAGTAAGGAGACACCAAATGCATCTACTCACTTTAAGCTTTATCTAGTAACCAGGCTGATATTGTTGTCAGTTAAACTTCCACTGAGCAACTGATACTAAAAGCTCATTATAATAAGATACAAAGCGAGGGTTTTGCTTCTTTAACTATATTATCTCATTTCTGTTACCTTTGTCTTCCAAATCCTCTTCTCATATGCACTTTTCATTTCATATAATTCAGCAATCTATTCAGCAGACACTGCTGCTTTAGCTTGTACGGTAACAACATAAAGAGCTCCTAGCGTTGCCCAGAACCTCTATGGATTGATGCAATACAAACAAGTATCATCTTCAACCCACTTCAACCCACCAGGCCATCTTCCCTCACTTCCTGCTGATCACTTTCCACGCAACTAGAAGTTGGGTGCGATGACTGCATGTGTTAAATTTCCTGACTCCTTTTTCCCCTCCTACGCCTTCTGCCACCTTTCCAAAGGCAACTAATGATATCTAACACACATACCAAACATACCTCTTTTAACATTGGTCCCCTCACCTAAGATGAAAATTTCACACCTCCCAAACTACCGCCTATTTAAATAATCACCACCAATGGACAGGACCAGCCACGGTCCAGGATTTTAAGATTTCTCAGGTCCACCATTTGTGGTAACCAAGACTGGCTATTTTCTGCAGGAAGACGACCACAACGGAGAATAACGCTACACTTCTACTCCATCAAGTCCGGGCGGAGCAGAGGAAGAGCTCAAAGATGTTTAAACAGAGCACAAAGGAAGATACAAACAATCAACTCGGGAGGCACCAAGGACACGATGAGACGACAGCCTCTCCCAGACGCAACACAAAGCAAAACAGAGGGAGGAATACAAGCAGCAGCAACGCCGGGGACCACCTTCGAGGTGCAAGCCAAACAAAGAGCAAGTACGGCTGGATCCCAAAAGGCGAGACAGGGCCGAGCGCCCGGCAGTTCGAAAGCCCACGAGTGGGTGCCCCGACCCAGGGATGGGGGGTGCCCACTGTGGGAGACGCCTGAAGGCGGGGCAGCCCGGCCTGCAGACCGCCGGGGCCGGAGGCCTCTCCCCGGCGGGGAACCGAAGCCAACCGCCCGTCCGCGCCGACAGCCGCCGGCTCCAGCCAAGTACATATAAGGGCAGCCCAGCCCGGCCCGGCCCGGCCCAACAACGCGTGGAAGGGATTGTCCGGCCGCCCTGCGGGCGGCAGCCGCCCGCCGATCCTGCGGGGAGGCCCGGGGCCGACGACGGGCTGGGGCGACGTGGAGCCCATCGCGCCGGACCCGCCCCGGCAGCGCCGCATGGAAGAGCCTGGGGCGGGGGCAGGCGGCGGGCCGGGGGACGGCCGCGGCCCGCCCGCCCACCCCTCGGGCACCTGGCCTGGGCGGCAGGACAGGCCGGGCCGCCGCCAGGTGCCGGGGAGAGCCGGCGGCGGGCAGGGGAAAGAGCCCGGCGCGGCACTCACGTTCTCCGTGTCCCGCTCGTTGACGGTGGGCAGCGGCGTCCGAGTGGACATCTTGTGGGCCGCGGCGGCGCCGCCGCGCCCGGCGCGCTGAGGGGAAGGCCGCCTGCTCTCCTAGGCCGCGGCAGAGGCCGCCGGCTCGGCCCTCCCGCCGCCAGCCGGGCGCACACGGCGGGACGCGGGCCTCCTGCCGCGCTGCCGGCCCCGCTAAGCGCCCGGCGCCATGGCGCAGCCCGCCCGGCCGACCCTCCGCCCGCCTCGCCGCCGCCGGGCTCCGCGCAGCTCGGCCGCCGGCTCCTCCTCCTCCTCCCCGCTCAGGTGAGCGGCCGGCAGCGCAGGGGGGCCGCGGCGCGTCCTCGCAGCATCCGGCGGCAGCACCGACTCCTCCTCCCACTGCCCCGCCGCTCCCTTGCCCGTCTCTCCCCTCCTCCTCCTCCCCGCCCCCGCCCGGCCTCCGCCGCCCCGCGCCGCAGGAAGCGCTGGGCGGTGCGGGCGGGCGCGGCAAACGCGAGCGGGCGGGCGAGCTCCGCCGGCGCCACCGTCCCGTCCCGCCCCGCCGTGGCAGCCGTCACGGGTGGCGCCGGGCCCGGCCCGGGGTGAAGTGGGCCGGGGCAGGTGTGGTGATTCGTGAGGGGAGGGGGGCGTCGCGCTGGGTCAGGGCCCGCCGGCGCGGCCGGGCGCATCCTTCATCCCGCCGGGATGCAGAGGGAGCCCAAGGAGGAGGGCCAACGGGGCTCGGGGAGTCAGTCGCCCCGGTAGTCCCCAGCCCCCGCGCTGTGCGTGAGGGACGAGGACTGCTGCGGCCTGGCGAGTGGGTTGCCATGACCCACTCGCCCTGTCCAGGGGTAAGTCCCGTTGGCAACCCTGCCCGCCTCCCGCGCAGCTCCAAGCCCACAAGGCGTGGACTTTCTGGAGGCTCGGAAAACCCTGTGTCAGCATCTTGTGTAAATCAAGCCATTTATTTGGGCGCCTGAGCCAGCCGGCCTCATTCACCCACTTGAAGCTGAAATCGGATCAAGAAGACTCCGTGCGACCCATCCATCCGCTTGTGTCCGACCGGCACGCGGTCCTCCAACACTTAACCGATGACCTCATGTACTTAAAATTAGAACCATACACGCATTTTTGTGTTTGAGAAGTTACTAGTGTTTACACGACAGCAGCTATAAAACCAGCCAAACCCTTCACCGAACTCTAAAAATAATCAGTAAAAATAAAATAATAAAAAAAATAACCTCCCCTGCACCAAAACCAAAAGAAAAACAATGTGCCTGAATTTCCATTGCAATATTTCGACAGATTTTTATAGCTGAGGCTGTAGACATCTTCATAAATGCCGTAAACAAAAGCCTGGTTCTGAAAGACCTTCCTTATGAAAAATACTTTGGAAGGCACTTGATGGGTTGCATGTCTATCTCCAGGAAGCCCTTATGTGCTTGTGGAAGAACATGGATTGCTATTTATTACCTATATATTTATAGGTTGTATATATATGCACCTATATCTATAGGTAAACACACTAAATAGAGTATATTTAGTTCTGGCTATGTTAATTCTGGTGTGATTCAAGAGGTGCCCCCACCTCTGGTCAGCCGAGTGGAGTTTTCCAGATGTTTGTGAAAACAACTCTTCCTCTGTAGTGACGCAGGCGCGGGCAGAGAACATCCCACGACGTACGAGCAGAGAGACTGGCCTCGCTCTCTGCACATTCAGCATCACGTCGCTCTAAGCGTGCATGATTTGTCTGTCCGCAATGACAGAAGTTCCCAGCTAGTCCTCAGCCCAACGCTTCCCAAATCCTTGCAAGGGCCTCTGTGAGCTCCTGGCTCTCTCCTCACATAGCTGGCACTGCCGACTGCAAGGGAAATTTCAGGATCCTTCATTTTTCCAGGAACAAAATAATCCAAGATTGGGTTTACTCGGGGTGAACAGCCATGGTCTAGCCAGCATGCCAAAACACGTTTGTTGACAAACTGGATATTAACCCAGTTTGGTTGCTTAGCTCATCAAAATGCATTCACTTTTATCCCAAATAAGAACAAGGCTGTGTCTAGGGCTCTGCGTGGGGCCTGACTCTGCAACCCTTACTTGGTCCCACTGATGCAAGCCTCTCATGGTATGGATTTGCGTGCGCGCTTGTGGTCGGAGCAGAAAGGACTGTAGACTCAAACGTGTTCTAAATGTGTTTAATGGCACCACTGACTAAGGGAAAGCTTAGAAAGACTTCCTGCCTTAGAATTTGAATCTGTTTCAGTCAGTAGTTCGTAGGAAAATGTTGTTTCATCAGAAATTAAAAGTGTAATAATGTAATAATTCTTATTATCTGAAGATCTGCTTTGCAGTTGTTTTGGACATGGTTGTTACTGTTATCATCTTCTTTCACGTAAATAAGGTCACTGGTTCATTTAATAGCTCGGTTTAATTCTGATTGATTATCACTACAGGCCTCTCATCTCCCCCAGGTGCGAAAATGCAAGGACAACAACTGAGCAGCTGCGTGGAGGAGAAGGTGACCACAGAGATGGTCCCATCGTTCCCCAGCTGCTCTCCAAAGAGACAAAACAGAGGATGGGCAATGGGCTGAGCACAAAAACGGCCTGGAAGACATGTGCTCTAAACTTCCTGAGACCTGCACTAAAATATGCAGAAAGTTATTGCTGCTCCATGTGGCATTAGTCCCGCTTGGTGCCCAGCGTGAGTCACGGACAAGCTGGGCTCGGATGGTGGCAGCAGCACAGCCTCTGCAGCTTCGGAGGGGTGCAAACAGCAGGCAGCCAGGGGAAAGCTGTCATTTTGGGAAGTCAGGAGCCAGCTGGAACGTTTTGCTTGGGATTCACGTTTTGAGGGGCAGGAGGAAGCCTTGGCTCCTCACATCAGAATTGAAAAGGACCGACTTGTGTCAACAGAAAGCTCTGGGTAGTGGTTGCGATCTTTTACCTGGGGCTCTGAGACACCTGCCCAGGCCCCTGCCCAAGTACCCGGTTGTTTTGTTCCTGGCTGGTTGTTCAGCCAAGGAGAGAGGATGCAGAGCGCAAGACTTAATCTCTGACACCATTGTGGAGAATGAGTGCATTTCAGAATAACATTTTTTTTGCCAGAAATTACATGTTTATTTATGACTAGACACCTTTGTTTAGCGAGGAAACTAAGGTGTCAGTCGGCTTTGTAGGCACTCGTCCCTCCCAAGGGGAGCTCCAGCAGTGAGTCAGCTGCAGCTTCCCAGCACGCAGGCACATCGGACTCGTTCCTTTGTGCCTCGTGGAAGCCAAGCCCACGTGCCGCCTCCTCCACGAAGCCAGCTGGCTGGTGCTCAGGCCCGCTTTTCTTTTTGCTTGCAGGGATGTGCCGGATGGGAGCAGCAGAGCCAGGCGAGCACAGAAACGCCCAGTCTCTCCAGCCCGGCTTCCCAGCTCCAGCACTCCCTCCAGACCCACCTCGGATGGCCTGTGATCTGTTTAGTGTCTGGTTTGAACTTCAGTTGCTGGAAGGGTGGATGTTCCACCACCTTAACAGCACCTGAATCCCACCCGCCGCTGTAGTAGCGATTTCAAACGCTAACTTGAATGAAACCTTTTCCCACAATTTTCACATCTAATTCTCAACAGCGAAAGGGTGAGAGGTGCAGAAATAACACAGGAACAAGTGACCACTGAGATGTGAATAAAATAGAGCAAAATCTTGGTCTTTATGGCCTCTCATCGCACCAGGACATCCACTACAGTGTGGAAAGCAAAGTGTAAGACCTGGCAAAAATGTGAGAGTAATATACCTCCAGCTGTATGTAATAAGACTGCAATAGCATTAAGGAGTCCTGAGGTCATCACAAACAACAGATACAGGGATCCATGGATTCCTTACTTTCACAAGGGACACAGGACAAAATTATATGTAGTCTGAATATATCTACACTTTGTAAATGTATCAGTCACAGTCAGGATTCCAATTTTGCCATAAGAATCATTAGGAAGTACAATTTTGGTGAAAAGTTAAACAACGTGTAATTTGCCCTAAATACTTTATGCATCCAAACAAATTAACATTTTTTTCCCCATTTTAATAGGAGCACATACCTCTTGAGAATACTCTTATCATGTATGTGCAAAGGTTTAAATACATTTAACAGGCCAGAATTTGTCTCGGGGTCAGTTGTACTGTATTTTGTCCCTAAATGCAGTTAAGTTTGTGTCTTCACGTTTTCTGGGTAACTGAAGATTAGTTTTGATGCCATTATGAGGAACTGCCATAAGAACTTCATATGAAAACAGTAAATAAAAGCAGCATTTGTCCCTGATCAGCCTGGATCTCTGACAGGAGTAGAATAAAGCCATAGTACAACTTCGTGGTTACAGAGCTTTCTTGCACATCCCCAAGGCCTCTAAAACAGTATCAGCAGATCTATTTCACAGAAGAAAGACCACTTCTAAAACATGTGGGTTGCCAATGGTCTGAAGAAGATCGTGAGGACGTTTGCTCTGTCCCTGGGCATGCCTCTGATGTCCCCAAAAAACCAGAAGGGCGTTATAAATTGGTCCTACATTGCTAAAGATCTCTCTACTGGCTCTTGGTAATCATCGCTAAAAATAACTGGTTTCAATTGTTTCCTTCAGCTTTGATATCTCATCTTTCTTTTGACGCCCCCAGTCTCTGCAGCCACAGCCAACTTCTTCCCACATCTGAAGAGTTTCAAAAAGGAAACTAGCAAGCCGCGGTAGCACCGAGGTAGAACCACAATGAAACCTGGGGCAATGGCAACTGCGTGAATTTCAGCCCTTGTTTTCGTTTTGCTGCAGTTCTTTTTGTGACTGTTGTGGCTTTCAGTAGTGGTTTCAAACTTGCGTTTTGAAAATCTCATTTTCTTTCTTTCTTTCCTTTTTGTAGCTTGAGTTTAGATTTAAGTATATTGGCAGAGGAGGTAAGGCTTGCATCATTTTCATGCCTCGGCACTGTCACTATCTTTTCCGATATTCATTTTTTTGGGAAATATTAACATTCTTAGAAAACACTATGTATCAGAGAGTATCAGTGTTGGAAATGTCTGTAACATAATGCAATATCTTCCTATCCCTTTTACCTGAAAATATGTATTTGTTATGAAAGCACGTTAAAGGGTAAAATAACTATTTAAAACAGGTACTTACACGTTTTCTATCACAGCTGTTTCTGAACTATCACATAGGACACAACGCACCACTGCATTAGGCCTGTGAAGCTTCCCGAGCTGTTGCTCAGCTGTAGATCTGGGGAACGGAGGGCCTAAATGGTCTGCCCAGGAACAGGGAGGAAGCCAGGGACAAAGGCGACAGCAGACTCTCTATAAGTAGTCCTTCGGGAACTTCTGGGTACAGATTTAAAACCAGCTTTAGATAACCCCCGGAGATGGGGCAGGATGGCAGAAAGCCTGCAACAAGATGCCGGGTGATCTGCCATTGATCTTCAGAGGGCCATCAGAGACCAGAAGTGGGGGAAGAGTTGGGAAATGCAATTAACCTAAGTGGTCGCAGATGTTCTCACTCTACATCTGCCCTCTGCAGACTTCAGTGGTGTGGTTTCTGTGGAAACAGAAACTCTCTGCTAAATGGAGCTGCTGTCCCTGGCAGGATATGATTTTTCCCGAAGACACGTCCTACAGTAGCGCAACAAGAGCTTGTTGATGCAGAAAGGTGCAAAGCTATCCTGCAGCAGCAGTGCGAATTCCGATCCAAACTAGAACAGCTTTTGATCCAGGGATGATTTCAAGTTTTGATACGAGCTAATCCAATAAATGATTCTGTAGCAGCGAAGTCTCTAACTGTTGCAAAGACCCTACGTAGCCCTCAGTGAGTGCGGGGTCAGTTCCAGTAGTCTTTCCTCTCCCCCATTTTAAGGTGACCAAGGAAAGAAAGATTTGAGCTAAACTACTGACTGCAGGATTTAAGTGTGTGTGTGTGTCTGTGTGAGAGAATATTTTTTTACTTATTCAGGACAACTTTTATTTCATATTTTTATAATATCTTTTTTTCAGTTAAGATACCTTGTTGAGTGGGCTGGGTTTCATTTTTTTACTGAGTCATTCTACCACTTTAGAGGCTTAGAATGGCTTGGGATGTTGGGAACTTTTTTTCTTCCCCATCTCCGCCCCCCCACCAAAAAAAAAAAAAAAGGGCAGAAAAAAGCAGTCTCCCTGTTTTGTTTTCTGCTGACTGCACTGAACTGGCAGAATAGCCTTAAAGATAATTGACAAAATGACAGGATAGAATAAAATGTTGGAAGGGAAGAACTGACACAGGCATTCCTGGACTTTTTAGCAGTTAAACCACAACGGCCTGTTCAAATGAACGCGTTACTCCCACAAGAGAAAGTAAATTTTATCCCTCCCAGAATTTGTACGCGGAACAAAATGGCAAACAACCGCTTGCTGCTGCGAGTCGTACTGACAGCGTCTCGCAGCGAACCAAAGACTAAGCTGAAATCCATCCTGCCTTCTCCAAGGTTATCAGGAGCAAAGAAAGGCCATCTGGACCTCCTGTAACAGCCCCTGAGCCGGAGCTGGTAATAACCTTGGCTGCAATAGCTTCAGCAGTGGATTTAAAAGAGGCCGGGCTCTGCTTTAAAGAGTCCTAAGAGGGTGTAAAATGACCAGGTGGGAATGACAGGCAGCAGGGTTCGCTTGACTAAAATGACTGCGCAGAAACAACGCCCCGAAGTCAGGTGCAGGCAGAGGAAAGAGGACCTTACTCTGGGTTACCTGGTCGCCCCCGAGATGCGATAACTGACTGTACGGGGCCGTAGCCTACCACCAGCACCATCTTGCAAAACCGCATCATCTTGCTTTCCCAGCCTGTGGAGGGAGGGTGCCTGTAAACAGAGGGGAGAACACGGCAAACAAGAAAAGACGCACGCTGTCGGATTTTACTTTTTCAGCTAGCCAGAGAAGTAAGAAACAATGTCAACCCGATTTCCAGAATGAGCTAAAAATAAACCAAAGTGTTTATTTTTAGATGTACCAAGCTATCCAATAACAGCTCAGCTTTACGGCATGTAGGAATAGGATCCAGATTCTGATTTTGGTTATGTTGCTGGAAGTTTTCCATTGGCTTCAAAGACAATTAATAGTTTCACCAAAGTAATTTGATCAGAATTTGGCAATAGATCTATTGTTCCTTGATGTGATGCACTTACACATAAGTTTTAGGGGAAAAATAATTATTAAAAAAAAAATAGAAGCAGCGTACTGTTCTACCTCACAGCTTTTTTGAGGTTTAAACGATTTTAAGTGTTTTGAGAATGAACGGTGCTATGCGTATGCTAAGCATTATTATGCGTTATATAAATGCATAATATCAGGCATGCTATTTTCATCTTTGCCCACAGCACGATGATGACGTACCTGCAGTGGGATGAAGTGCAACACTATATTTAATAAAGGTTATGGACTATGTTTGTATTTCATGTTGTTAGGTGATCTGCTGCTTCTGATATCTAGGTCACTGTTCAAATCTGTCAGGGGTTAACCATGGCCAGTCGTTCCTACCTGGTATGCTTCTGCTGCTACAGGAAAAGTTGTTCCTCTCTGTAACTCATCAACTTAGTTTCAAGCCAGTGAAAACACTCTGTGATGATGCCAGCGCTTACAGCGCTGGAAGAAAATGCCAGTCTTTATTCTGGGATAACCTATTCAAAAGTCAGCGACACCGTGCCGGTGATAGTGATATAAAATGAATTAAGGACATACAGCTAAAATAGTGTAAAGCCCAGCACCTTTTAGTAGCACTAAAAAGCTAACTAAAATATCTGAAAAGAAGTTTAGTAAGCTAATGGTTTACTTAAGATAATAGTTCCTTTTTTTTTACAGCGATCTGATATGGTTGCAATGAAGTACGGGACAGAAGATCTCACTGGAGTACCAAAACATTTTCCAGTATGGTTTGCAAGTCCATCTTTGAGAACGCTGAAGTTTATTTCAGTTGCAAAACTGAAATATGTATATAAATTTTTCAGGTTAGGTTTGTGTCTCAAGCCTAACTTTTGGCACTTCTCCTGCATTGCCAATATTTGCCCCACAGAAGCACATTGAAAATCCACGGAAGCAAACTTTAAGGCCTTCTGGTCAGTTTTTATGGAGGTCTTCCTAGAAACGGAACTCACAGTAGTTCAAATCCTGATGGATAAAAAGCAGCTGAGCAGGCGCCCTTCCCTCTGATTTCCATAGCAGTGGTTGCTGAGTAAGGACTGGATGGATGCCTCTCCTGCTCCTGCGTCAGGGCTGCTGGCATGAGCAAGTGGGAGGAAGATCAAGCTCCAGCGAGGACGGACTTCAGGAGCTGGTCCGTTCTTCTTTCACACGGATGGGAGTGTCACAGCACGCTTTCCTGCCTGATCAGTCTCAACACGGCCTTGCACAACTCAGCCTGTTTTAAGCTTTTAACCAGGGTGTAGGAGTTCAGAAAAGAAAACCTCCCTTCCCCCAAGAAAAATGTAATTGCAAGGATTTGTTTTGATGTAGCATGTACAGTAAATTTGAATCACTGAAAGGGAACCGCATATTTGTGCGAGTATTTTTTTTCTTTCCCTAATTTTCATTCCTAGTTAGCTATTCATGTTATTTACCTCCTAGAGAAAACATGCTGGAGACTGGCTCCAGCTCCCAGTGAGGCTCACCGTGGAGCTCCCAAGGCCATAATCCCCAGGGCTGTAAGCCAGCTCCTCTCTGTTGACCCCACTGGGGCTATCCCAGTATATACTAGCAGACAATCTGGTCCCCATCATCGTTAATGCAGACAGTCCTCCGGGTGACTTATCTTATGGGCCAAAGCAAACATTAGTGCATGGTAATACTATAAAAATAGTGCATGGCAATAGTTTCCACTCTCGTTCTAATTGCGTTACTAATTACAAGTGCTACTTATTCTTTTTAACACTCATTTGTTTTCGTACTCCAAGAGAAATCAGGAGCCTAGTGTATTTAAGGCCTCATAGAAACAAAAGCCGTGGTGTTACAACAAGATCTGCGCTAAAAGCCATGCATATACACGACTTCAGTGTCAAGATCAACATCCTTGCAAGCTCTCTAGACTTCTGCTGAAGCCAACCCAGAAGCCTGAAGTTTATTCGTCTGTTAACAGGCTCAGAATACGGATCTTGGTTGTTATTATCATTACCAGTACATAGCATGCCAAGAGGTGGAGAACAAATGGAAGAGCAGTCTGAAATCCAAGTGGTGCAATAAACGGGCACAAGTAATTAGCGGGACAAGAATGGAATACCGAGGGAAAGCCAAGGAAATCATTGTTCGGTTTAGGGAAGACTGTCCAAAAAACTTGAGTAATAGTTAACAATCACATACTCACTGTAGAGTTGTTTATTCTGACCAGCAATAAGAAAACCACTCATGAATGGCTAGAGAAATGTACTGACTGGGCCCCTTAATATAGATTCAAAACAATGCCATCAGTGAACATAGGGATTCCTTAACACGGTGAAAGGGGATATAATCCTATCTCTGGTACTTATACAGCCTCTTTTACCATGTCACCTGAGCACCTTTTTTATAATTGTCCTCATATCCCATGCAATTGGGAAGCTTTAGAGCAGGCCCACAGCAGTAGGCATTCCTGGGAGGGGGCAGGCTGCCAGGGATGGGTTGTCCTAGCCTAATCCCTGCCTCCTACTAGCACAGCTACTGGTGCCATCACCTAGTAGCAGCTTTTCAAGCCTTCCCCATCCCATCCCACCTTGTCTCACCCCATTCCACCCTGTCTCATGCCATGCCATGCCATGCCATCCTTCTCTTCATCTTTGCTCTTGGTTTCCCTGCAGCAGGACTACGCCACGATCTCGATCTTCTTTCCCTCTATTCACACCAGCAAGGGAGATACAGAAGAGAAGGTTGGGACTGCTGCTTCTCAGGAGAAAGGAGAGAGCAGTTGCTTTTTGTAGAGGGAAAGAAAGTAAACTCTTACTCTTCCTATCCCCATCTGCATTTCACTGATCTTACCAGTCTTCCTTCCTTCAGACCTGCTCAATGCAACTACAAAATTCACTTTTACCCATCTATTTTGGGATTCTTGGGAAATCTTATGCCCTTCATACTAATGGGAACCGAAACATGGAAAGAACAAACGAGGCTATCCAGAAAGTCTTCGATAGAAAGACACCCAAAAAATGAACCTTCTCACATGCAGGCTCTTACCCTAGCAAGCGAGACTTTCTTTTTGTGGAGCCCTATTTTCTACATGTTAATCCAGGCTTCTGTGTTCTTTTTCTCATATTTTTGTGTCTTGAGTTCAGTAAGAATGTGGGTTTGCTCCCTCCGAAAAGAATTTCACTTGCAAGCATACCTAGGTAGGAAGAAAAGTTTTGCAAATATTTGTGCAAATGTTCATCGGTTCACAAACTGCGTGATATGACCATCTTGAAACCTTCCTATGGTTTGGAGAGTCGTGCAGACAGGGATTAGAAACAGTGCCATCTGACAAATCAGGCCAAACTATAGGCAGCTGGTATTCTAAGCAGTCGTCCTAATGCATAGTTCATGAGCCAGGCATTGGCTGCAATGTATTTATGTTAGTCATTTATCAAACAATAACGAGCACCGAAGGCTAGATCCTGTAAATGGATGAATAGGGCCAATTCCTCCACCTTGGTATGAGGAATGTGTCTCGAGGCCCATGTTTACGGAGCTACAAATTTGTTCTTTGATCTCTTCCCAATAATAAGACTAAAGGAATGCAATTTTTGTTGTTAATATTTTGCTTAACGTTAGTCTAGGGAAAGGTTGTTAGTATTCTATAGCTATCTCCTCAGTCTCAAGGGGCACATCATATACATTAAAGGGCACAAATCAATAATTAACATAAAACCTTCCCAATCCTAAAGTCAAATATTAACATCCTCCCTTCTTTTGTTTCTTTTTTTCTTCTTCTTTTTTTTTGACTTCTGGCAAATTCCCAAAGAACCCAAGGCCGAGAGTGGTAGAATATTGCCCAGACGATAATAATGAGACAGCCCTGTACCTGCCTGTCTGTGACAGATTTCAAGCATGTAAGTCCACAGTAAACTCAAAAGTTAAGTATGGAGGCAGGTGCTTTACCGTGTGTCGGAATCCTGCAGGAAGCTCTAATCAAGAGAAGGTTCAATACCCAGTACCTATAAAACAAGAATTTTTTAGGACAAAAGGTATTCTCTGGAATAAAGATGCTTCTTTCTAAAAGTCTGTAAAAAAATAATAGTAGTTGTCATTCATAGAAACATTTAAATTGATATAACCCTTAAAATATGCTTATTTAGTTATTTTCAAAATTAAATATTGCTAAATGTTTCCAAACCCGAGTCATGAACCTGTACGTAAGTCCTCGTAGCAAAAGTTCTGTTTTCATCTCACAGCAGTAACATTTAGAGCATTTTGCAAGTTGCAATAGTGCCACATGTTCAAATCAATTCCAAATTCCAATTAAAGGGAAACATCATGTTAAAGAGTTATAAAGTTAAATATATGTGCATAGTTTATTAGCTAGAGGCATATTTCTTTTCAAATGTCTATGCACATCTGAAAATGGTACTTGTCACTGCGTATTTATACCTGTATGCATAATAAACTGCACACCCGCAGATATACTAGGTACAGGCATGTAGATAGCTCAGCTACATTCTCAAGGCATCTTCAATTACTAATATTTTTGTCAGTGGGAAGGAATGTGATCTTTCATAACAATGAAGTAATTGTTTATTGTTTTCTTGCCATTTTGTTGCAGGAATTAGACATTTTGGTTTACTTATTACCATAAGATAATTCCTGCCAGTCGGCTGAAGGCACAAGCAAGGCAAAGTGTTTCCTAATTCCCAGAAGGCATGTGTTATCTCATGGTAACACACACACGCATTGCAGTGTGACATTTCTTCTTGATACAGGTAAATGGACCATACTGTATCCAGGAGACAGCTTTGCGCTTCCATTAAAATCTCACTTGTATTTCCCTGCTTGCAAAATACTTTGTCAAGCTGTCTAGTACAGAATAAAAATTTCACGGAGTGCTTGTATCACTGCGATTTTAATAAAATCCAGAAAAAGACTAAACAGAAACATACAGCTGCTGAAAAGCTAAAGGGCTGACATTTCGGTGAAAGTTGCTGTCTTTAGTCTGGTTGTGGGGGGAAAGGATATTGATAATGTCATGCTGCTGATGGGCAAAAGTGTGTGGACAGCAGTCTTAAAACATATTGTGAATACAATGGAAACATATTATTGCTAAATGTTTTCATGATGTTGCTGTCAGGGCCTGACTACAACAAGGTTTCCTAACTTTGGTCAGGAAATCGGGTGGAGAGCCTTCTGCAAGTCTCCTTCTCCCTGGCTGTTTGTGTTTCTCCATAATCTCAGTGAGGAACGCATCCAGGATGCATCCCAACTTTCCGATGGCTCCTTGCAGTTAGTCACATAGAAAGACAGACAAGTCTGTGGGGTGGGCAGCCCTCTTGCGCCACATCAACCGTGCCCCGGGCCAGCTCTGGCTTATTTTTCCACACATTGGTTTACTCTGAGGCGGAGATTCTCCATGATGCTAATGTCCGCTCAAGGGAGATGTAAAATCTCCCTTGTAGGAGACGTAGGAGAAGGAAATAGGGGAAGACAAGCCCCCAAATCCACTATTAATTTCTGATTGCAGTGTATTTTTCTGTCCTCAGTAGTAGAGTCTCATTCCACGGCTCTCAGCTCTTCATTTGAGTCCAAAGCCCACTGAGATCAATGTACAATGAGAATGTGGACATACGAGGACAGATTAATGATGGAATAGAGATTGGACAGTGAAACCAGCCTACTAATTATTGCACTTCGGGATTTCCTCCAGAAACTTCCAGATTCTCTCTAGAAAGGAATTTGCAACCACTGGGCACGTACTCCTTATATCGATAATTTATTATAAACTGCCAATGAGGCGATACAGCCCTGTCTTTCTGTACAGCTAGGTGTCACACTTGCAAGTAAAGTCACATATATCATATTATAAATGTGATCTTTAAACCCCAAGTTCTCCTGTGTTACAGAATCATTAACAGAGTAATCTCTTTCTTCTATTAAAGGGGACTTGGATATGGGAAAATTCTCCACGGGGAACTCCCATATACCATAAAAATGATCATGAACCCAGTTATCTTCTAAATATGGTCATAAATCACCTTTTCCTTTTTGTTAGTAAAAATCCCCCTGATTAGTTTGGGACATTAACAGGCAAATTTTTGGCAATAGCTTTTGGTGCCTCAAAATACTTTCCTTCAAGAAAACGGGGTAAAAGACATTTGGATTGGAAGGAACTGGAGAGGCGTGCCGACTCCAACACAGTTAGCTGCAGTAGCAAGACCAACATGAAAAACAGATTTCTTGCTTGTGGTTTTCTTTTTCCCCAAAGTTGTCTGTGGGACAAGCTCCCCTACGGATGTATTTCTCCAGATGACAGCCCCTGCCTTGCGTCTGTTCCATAGAAAGCTGAACGTGAGCTCTGAAGTTTGAAACTGGATTTCCAGTCAGTCAAGGGTTCAAGAAGGACTTGAGTTTTTGGCTTCGTTTCATAGCTAATTACATGGGGCAATATCCCAGCTGTCTTGAAGTCAATGGCACAAATCCCACTGGTTTCAGTGGGGCAAGAATGTCACCCTTTGCAGTTTAGAGGTTAACTACAAAAAAAAAAAAAAAAAGAACTGTGGTTCTGACTGTACAGTAATTATATCATCTTTATTCATGCCCATGCTTGTCATGCTTTTAGTCCATCGGATCTATCCATTTCCCTTACTATATAATTACAAAGGTTTCCCTGCCTGCCTCTTTCTCGAGCTCCTGTGATCTGTTGAAGAGGTGTGATCTTCAAATCCAAGGGACAGAGAGACCACTAGGAAGTGCATAAGCTTGCGATAAAATGCTGATAGCGTTCTGGCAGTTAAATTCCAAATCCCAATGGAGTCACAAGACAGATTCCATTTATTTTAATTGTATCTACAACGGTTCTTTTTAGTGCATGAGGAGGAGTACTGGACACCATCAGATGAGATGTGCCAAAAGTGTTCGTCAGAACAAATTGGCAAAACTCTTCTGTGTAGCTCAAATCTTTATTATTTTGTTTCTATCAGCAAGTCTTCCTCAGATATTCCTAGCCATATATGGTATGAACTTTTTGCCTTTATTCAGGAATTTCCTTTTCAATTTCTCTTTTTCTTAAGGCAGGCTGTACTAGGACAATATGAAAAAATTCTGGAGTGTGATCCAGTCCCTTGCATTCATATCTGATAAACAGATGGTTCTGTGAGCCTCCAGCAGTGGAGGAATATCATCGCATTTATAGAGTTTTAGTGATAACTCAGATAGTTACTCCAAAACATCATATGTTGCACCAATAGTTTGCACCTACTGAGTAATGTGGAGTGTTCTGCCAAGGCTCCTTGGTGTGCTTTTTCACAGCTGTGATGCTGTCAGCCCAAAGACAATGCTTCCAGTGAGGAGCCCGGCGCTCCCACAGGCACTCAGCTGTCCCCAGGCTGGTTCTCAGCCAAAAGGGCTTCTGAAACATTTTCCATGGGCTACATCTTCATGAATATTGCCTCTGCATTCATACAGTTCTTTCTAATGGGAGGATGATTTGCAGGAGAGCTGCTGGGCTGGCTTGTAATCCTCTCCCGAAGTGCATAAAGCAGAGGTCCCCTCTGTAGAACTAACGTTGCATTATTTCCTATGATAACTACGAGTTTACACATAGATATTGTGTTGCATTACTTTGTTTGCTCAAACCTCGTTAAACTACGTGGAGTTTAAACATTCCCAAGCCACAATGCTGGTTTATAACATCCTCCTTTGTTGCCCTCTGTGTTGACTTTGCTATGACCTTGTTTCACCGAATGGCATGGCGTTCTGTGAAGACAGCCCCCAGTATGATGTTATGCCCCTTGGTTCTGTACCCGGTGGTTTCTCTGGGGGTTCACCATGAGATGGACACCACAAAGTATAGGGGCTGGGGGCTTGGAAATAGATGTCTCTGCTTCTTCTCTAGGTGTTGGTTACAACGAACCCCAGCAAGTGGTTCAGCAGAGCATTTAGCCGCAACAGCTCTGTGGGCGCAGTGGTGGGTGAATCAGGGTACAGATGCCATCCTGGGGTACCCAATGAGAGGGACTATTCCACAGGGGAGCGGAAAGCCCCACTCATACCCACATCAGCAACAGGCACACACACAGAGCTCCTCTCCAGTTGCCACTCCGGACTGCTAATGACTATAGCAAGCCAGTTTTTCAATGATGGGTCAGCCGTGGAGGTTGTCATGATACAGGCATTTGTGATTTTGTGAGAAGGTTGTTGCTGTAGCACTTCATAAGACACAGCGATGTGTAGGAACTTATTAGTTGCACTGCATTTTGAACAGTTTAGAAAAAGTCTTTGCTGACAGACAAGTGGGCTTTATCAAATACCTTTAGCAGGTGACACATTAATCCTTTGATTACTAACAATAACGTAAAAATAAGATGACCACACAAACTCAATTAACGGACCCCAAGTCACAAAGTTCTTTCTTTGGTGAACAGGTTATTTACGCAAACCTAGATTCCTTTCGCACCTTTCATGCAAAGACATCATCAGTGAGAATGGTTATTTCTTAGTGGATTTTGACAGATGTCAGTTCAGTGCCCCGTATCATTATAGAAAAGATACTTCGCCATATGCTTCTCCGCTTTCTAAAACTTTTTACCTGTTGGTCGTACAGGAGAAAACAGGGGCCTAATTCTAAACTACGTGTTTGCGGAGCGCCGTGAATATGCGCTGAAATAGCTGAAGTTGGTGGCAACGCCTGTGTAAAAGCTGATGTTTCTCAGCGTCGTGAGAATGTGCCTGGTGGTTTTTGCGCACCTGTAAGTGTAAGAGAAAAGATGCTGAAGGACCGTGGGGAGCAGGAGGTGAGGATCCGCTGGACATGCGTAAGCCAAAGAGGGTCTGTTGGCAAGCTGCCCGTTGTGGTCAGGGAAACAGGATCGGGCAGGCATTATGCTCTCCTTCAGAGACCAGAAAATAGTTAGAGGGAAGGAATGTCATGTAACCAAGAATGTGTGTTTGCATTTACTCATACTTGGGAGTTAACGGCAAGGAAGGCTATTACGCTATTTATAGGTGGTACTGCAATGAAATTTTGCAATGGAGTGGTATCAGAATAAGTTTATTTTGTGTTAAATAATGACAGAAAATAAATGTAGAAATACAGGTAGCGCATTCTTTCTTGTTTCAACAAGCCCCTGGTAAACTGGCCTGTTGGTAATTAGGCGGGTAAGTAATAAAGCAAGCAGACGGGGTAAGCTAATTGAATACAAATCAGGACCTCCACTGGAAAAGAAAAGTGCTAGAGGTCTGCAAACCACAGACCACAGGTTAAGAATGACCAATGTAGGTAATGCATTTGTTCTCGTCCATCTTCTGGGAGGTGGCACATGGCGTGCTCCAATTATCCCTGAATGGTGTATCTTCTCCAGAGTGCAGTACTCCAGCATGCAGTCATTAGCACCGATCACAAAAGCTGTTAATCCATGACATTCCTCCCCTGCAATGCCTGTGTCAGGGCTCTTTCCAGGGCAATGAGCTCCATTTCAGTCCTCTGAGGATTCTCTGGGAAATGCTTTAGGGCCTTCTCTTGGGTTAGGTCCAGTAGTTCCTGGAACAGATCCCTCTCTCACTCCTTTTTCTTTTTGAGCGACATGTTGGCCAATCCATCTGTGTGCACTATTTACTGCTTCGAGGGAGCCGTGGCATCAAAAAACCTAAGGCAGATTTTTAAAAAAAGAGGAAGGGTTTTAAAATTATACTTTCTTAATGTCAGTCCTCGAGCTAAATGCAGCAAAACTGCCCCCTTTAACACTACCCCATCTTCAGTTCACACTCTGGAGCCCAGACGAGGCAGTAAAGTGTAATCCAAATCGGTTTTGTTCGCTTTAGGTCTTCATGTAGGACAGATGAAATGTTCGGGAATATGGCAACACAGGGGGCAATTAGATGGGGCGGGGGGGGCTGTGGTGGCTCATGTAAATAGAGGATATCAGTCAGCAGGGTAGCCATTCCGTTGTAGCCCCAGTTCTCTTTGTACAGAAAGATATTACAGCCTCAGGAACCAGAGAGAGCCTTGCAGGGTTCTTGTGCAAGAGAAAGGACTTTGTCACGACAGTGGCCCACTGGCTTCAGTATTCCTCTCTCTGCCGGGCTCTTGTGCAATTTTCAGCCCCGCTGGTTTGTGCAGCGCTGGCTGCTCTCACAAATCTCCGGAGTGAATCCCAATGCATACGCAAGATCAAAGGAGCTCACAGTGGGTTTTATGTCATTTGTTTGGCTGTCCCCAGTGCCTGGGCTGCAGCCTTGGGTGCTTTGCAAATAGATAACCACCACGTAACGTTCAGAGCCTCGGCCTGCAATGCTTGCAAAAAGGTGGTCCAGCTTGTCCATGGGTAATTCACCTGGAGCTCTCTAGCTTTGCCTTGGTAGAGCAGCCAGCGCAGGGTACTCGCGATTCCCTCTCTGTCTTGAAAGTGTTCTCTAAAGGTGTCTGCATTCTGGTGGGTCTTCTGAGACAGACCACAAAGGTCTGTATGAGTGCCAGGAAAACTTTCTCAGAAAAGACGTGCTACGGCATGGTTGCTACAGTGCTGGTAGTTACTTCTCTTTAAAATATCAAATAGTAGCAAATTCACACATAATATTCCAACCTGGGGTCTTTATAGACCCCAAAGCTAGCCCCATATGAAGTGCTGACCCCAGATCCTCTAGTTCTTAATCTAAACCTAGCCTGGGAAACTTGGCGAGTCCCAGCCCTAACCGGAGCTTGCCAACGCTTAGGTACCGCGGAGCTGCGTGGTGCGAGGTGGCAGTGACCGTGGCCCACGTTTGAGCCCATGAGCTGCAGCAGCAGTTGTAGGAAGTAGAGGTATGGAGGATGTGGTTCTGAATATAGAGATGCTGCAAGACCGTTAAGATTTGCCTTCTTTTGCTAAGTTGCTCCTGACGGTAACTTTCTTATAAACCTTGCACGACGCTTCTGCTTGCTGCTCTGCTAGTTTTCATTTTACCTCTGAAAATTGATTTCAAGCTCTAAGACATCAGGAGACAATTCAGCTTTGCTCCTTAGCGCCCTTGCAGCACTGCAATCTATCATTTCCTATTGCTACTTGTGACAGTCGCTGGCTGTACGCTGCAATTTTGTAGTCCACACTTTTCTGTTAAAAGAGCGGCTGGTTCTGATTTCTTCAGGCTGAATATTTGCATGTTTATAGCAGCCTGCTCCCTCCCTCTCTGTGACGAAATACAGGTCCTGTAATCTTCCATACAGCTATACACATGCTGAGTGTTGTCTGGAGTCTTGAAGCTATGGGATCAACGCAAGCATCTCCTATTCCAATCCAAAAGGCAGAACTTTGCTGTTTTTTTTAAAATCACAAGTGACCTGTACACACTATGCTTTCCTTTAAAACCACTCATGCAGCTCTACTGCACCAGCTATACGGAGATTGGTGGGGGCTGGTAATGAGGTTTCTACCACCGCATCATCCACCCTTGCCTGCAACAGTGGCCTATTTTGCATTCTCGAGCTGGAAGCGATAGTATACCAGTACATAGGAACACCTAATTTCATTTTAGCACCCGTAAAGGGGACATTTCGATCTCTTCTGCAAAAATGAACTCTGATTATCATTTGATGAAGGAATTTGATGAACATGCAGAGTTATAGGAACAAAAATCTTTTGCCAGATGACTAACACAGTGGAAAAGGGTTAATTAGGAAGCTGAAAAAATCATCACGGGAATGATTTAGAATCATTCTTAATTTTTAGAATTTAGAATTCATCATAGGAATATATTAGAAACATCATTTACAAGTGCTGTTGATCTCTTCCAACCACTTCATGTAGACAATTTTAACAGAAGTTAAGACAAATATAGGCAATTACTGCTAGAGGTAAGCAACGTATCAGTCTCTTAAAAATACCGCTGACTAACTTCACATTCCAGAGACTCCACATAGATCATTCCCTGGATAGTGTTATGAATCACTTGCCCATCCCAAGGTTTTGTTCAAACAACAACTCTCCTAGTCGTCTGATTTGTCAGACAACAGGATGATGTCAAATTTCTCCTCTGGGTCTCGCTTCGTGCCCTCAGGCTGAGAAAATGGATTGATTTTAAAATGGGACCTATTGTGCCAAATTTCCCGAGCACTTCAAATGAATACTCTCGCTCGGTCATGACTAATGCCTTCTCAGATTCTGAGAACATGTCCATGGCTTGCGTGCTCTCCTTTTGGTTGAATAACAAAGAACTTCCATTCATAAAGAGATCTTTCAAGAAACTCCTTGTAAATCAATCACTGACAACTGCATAGGCAGTCGTCTTGGTCTTGTCAGGTTTTAATTAAAAAGTTACACCAACAAGCGATGACAGACAGGAGCAGCACAGCCCTCTTCAAAACGTCCAAATAAGTCTGAAGGCGAGCATGCAGGACAAGCGACAGTGCCACCAGAGAACACCAGCTGAAAATGACCTGCCATGTGGTAAACATTGAAAGACAGATATTAATTTTTTTTAGTTCTTTGTGATTTGTGAATACCTGAAATGTGCTCTCTAACTTGCTGCCCTAATCCAGCCCCAGCATAAACAAGGCGACTGCACTTGATCTTGCGTCACTCGACCGCGTGACATCAGCATTCACTTGGTGGTGGGAGCTTACAAGGAGCGACGCCGGCTCTGTGTTTCCATCCATACGCTCTCCTAAAAAGCACTGTACTATTTGGATTTTAAATGAATTAGCGTGTTGGAGGAAGGAAGCCTCTGCTACTGAGCCATCCAGCACTGAGCATATCTTTCCCTTCGCATCACCTCCTCCTGGCCATTTTAACTGACGCGGGAGAAGTAGCGACACGCATCCTTACAGGATGCCAGCAGATGTTCGTGCAAAACTAGTGAAGACCCAGAATTGACAATCCAGACGATATGAGGTAAAAGGAAAGCAAGGTAACATGATTTAGAGCTTAAATCTTTTCAGGCTGCCTTTCAACTTCATAAAGAGGGAAAGGGAGAGAGAAAGGACAACTCAGTTTAAAATTTTGCCTAAATCTGCCTACTTTTGAGACAGACGACCTTAAAAATAGAGAGAAGAAACCTACTGATTTGAGACTTGTGAAATCTTCTTCTGTCCCTAGGCTCATAACCCATGTAGTTTTCTGCTTGGTCAGGAGGCAGAGATTAAGGAAATTGGACCAGATTCACAAGAAAACTTGAGGGTTATTTGGAGACTTTTTTTCATCTTTGACCCTCAATGTGAAAGTTTACATTTTTATTGTTCAGTTAGTCAACTCAGGATTACCTAAGACATAAGGACTTACTGAGGATTTGTAGAAGACTTTTCAAAGGGCTTTTGTTTCTACATCATCAAGTAGTTCAGACTGGCAATCTCAGAATTCCCCACTGGTTTTGCTTTTGTTTTGTTTATGTCAAGAGGTGCTTCATACAGCTTAATATCAATGTTATTATTTTGCTGTTCTATAAATAATTCAATGTCTTAAGAAAATGCCATGATTTTGTCTATTTTTATCCTTCCATTCTTTGTAGCAATGTCTGAGAGTAAAGTAACTGGAAGAGACTGGAACAAAAAAAAAGATCAAAAAAGGTGGTCTCACATTTGTTTTACCCCGGCAAGCCGCATGGCTTTTACTTTCTGGCTTTTTATGGTGTTTCACCTGCATTGCCAGTTAGAGCTCAGTTCTACACATGGATCCAGCACTATTGACTACTGCAGTTACACGCTATTTTACTCTCTGAATCCTGTTTTCCTTGTATTCTGGCCACACATGGCAGATCGTGGCCTTAAAATTTAACTTTCTGCCTACTCTTTCATTACAAGAAGCTCCTTTTAGACTGTGCAAGTTTCCAGCAGTGCTTGATGCTCGGTGCACCAAATGTATGCAGTGAATATACGTGAGGTACATTACTGGCACGGCCCAGCATGTGTTATAGCTTATAGTATTTGAGAAATATATTTCACTGTAGGAAAAGCAGAACACAATGTTAAGCAGACAGGCAGAATTGCTGGGAAAGCAAGAGAAAATACTAGCAAGAAAAAAAGAGGAGAGAAAAGGTAAAAGACCAAATCAATGCTATGTAGTTAACAACTCCATAACGATCAATAAAACCCTGCACTTCTCAGAGACAGCCAGGGCAACCACAAGAACATTTACAGAAAAAATTCAATAATTACAGATCAAGAAATAACATGCTTATTCATAACTTGGTCATTACAAACAAGCGATATATTTGTAGGAAGAAGCCAAACACATTCCCCTCCTCCCAATAAATTATTTTGACCCTATTTAAATGGCCGGCAGCTTCCCAGCCTGACAAGTACCTGTCCATATCTACCATGCATTCTTTTCCTGAGGTTTGCATTATTGCTTGAAGAAACCATATGAAACACTTTGGCTTGACCCAAAACTTCTAGACTTTTCTGTAACTTCTCTCATTCAGAGGGAAGAATCGTATTGTGGTTAAGGTACGGCATTTGGGCTCAAAATGTAGGGGGCAATTCCCTACAGGTTATCCCAGGCCTCCTTTGGCAGACAGCTGTAGGGCTTATTTTCAAAAACTTCTGATTTTTTTGTGTGTTTGGTTTTCTTTGCCCGGTTGGAATCCCGGCCTTAATGCCTCCGACTCCATCTGAAGTCTGTGGGACCCGCTGTTTTTACCATGTGCAAATCAAGCTCAAGATGCTCACGGAACAACCAGAAATGGCATATCCCCAAATTAGAACCCATGCTTGAAAGTCGGGTTTTTATTCTCTGTGCGATAATTTAGGTGGTGGGGGACTCAACTGACTCTATAAGGAGCATAAGGCTCCTATGTGCCAAGCCAGAAGCTTAAAGGTTGTCTGTGTGAATATGTAATCCCCTGTAAAATGGGATACCATCCCATCGCACAAGGCCATCATGAGGTTGAACCCCTGCATGCTTTTGAAGTGCTCAGACACTATCAGGTGTACGCCAAAGACAATATATAGAAAAAGTAGAAAAGGGCACTGATGAGCCTTCGGTTATGCCAACTGCAGGAACAGAGCAGTACGCTACCAGTTTCCACCCAGAAAAATCCCTTGAGTGGGCCCTCGTTTAACTACATCCAGAAATCACACCAGCATCAATGTCTCTCTGGCAGGGAGAAGGAACGATGGTGGGCAGCCAAGCAGAATGTTAATATATAAATATTAGGGGCCTGATAACTCATCTTTCTTATACTCGTTCAAACCAAGAGCTTCTCTCCTGAAGCTGATGGACTTGCCTCTGTGAAATGCCTTCAGTGGAAATGAAAAACAGGCTCTGGCTGACAGAGACTCCTCTCCTCGGTTTCAGATGCAGTTATGTAGGCAATAGATATTGACAGCAAGAAAGAGCTTAAGTTCGGTTTAATCCTCTTAATGACTTATTATATGTTCTAGTGAGCTTGATGTCATTTTGGGATATCATCCAAGACTAATAATAATTACGATACTATCGCATGAAAATTGGCTTTTACCCTTACCGGAGCCCAGCACAGCAGCAAGGAGAAGAGAGAAGAGAGAGGAGGGTTTAGACTGGATATTAGGAAAAAATTGTACACTGAAAGGGTTACCAAGCATTGGAGCAGGCTGCCCAGGGAAGTGGTTGAGGCACCATCCCTGGAGGTATTTAACAGACAGGTAGACATAGTGCTTAGAGATGTAGTTTCGATCAGTGATGGTTTTTGTCAGAGTTAGGTTGGTGGTTGAACTCGATGATCTGAAAGGTCCCTTCCAGTCTAGGCTATTCTATGATTCACGGCCTTTCCCCAGCCATGCTGCGCACAGGCATTCAGAGAAAACTCACTCTGTCTTCGGCAACACAAACATGCTTTGGATAAGGGTCAAAGAAAGAATAATGGCACCGCCAGCAACTATAACTCTGCCAAATCCCTTCCTGATGTGGGATTTACAAAGGTTATCATGGACTGTGCAATAATTTCAAATGACTTCTTTATTGCCACGGCCTGGGGTCAGGGGAATAAACCTTCTGGAGCAGAGGAGGATTCCCTTTACCTTAGGCTATTCGTTCTAGCTGTGAACGCAGAGCAGAGTTTGACCTAGCAGTCCCTCCCCTCCAGAGGAGCCCCAAAGTCTCTTCTTGCAGTACCTAAAGAAAATCAGCTGCTTTTGGAGATGAAAAGACCAGAGCTGAATCTGCCACTACCCAAAGCGCATCGTGTAACACCATAGAGGGAAAAGGCTGGGCCAACATCAGGGGAAATACGTGCTTCTATAAAAGCAGCACCAGGAGACAGAAGCCAGGAACTTCCAAAGCTCCATGTGAAACTCTGAGACAACACTACAGAGATCTATGTTTAAAAACTTAACAGATAAACCGAACACTTAAAATGTTTGTTTGGTTTTTTTTAATTCTTGGGAGTCCACGGTCTGAGGCAAACACCTCATCAGCCCTTTTGAAAGTCGCAGCCTTTATTTTTTAAAATGACTTCTTAGCAGATGGTTATTACTCTCTCTAAGTCAGACATCACCCAAAGCTCAGGTGGGACAGTTAAATACCAAACTTTCCTCTTCCTAAAATCAAGGTTTTAGTACTTCAGAATAGGCACAATTATACTGAGGCAACAAATGGGAAACTCCCGGAGATGGTGTCCAGTGCTGGAAGACCACCCTTTCCAGCAGGAACGTCCTCAAGAGCTCCGGCCTCATCACAGCATTTCTATTTTTTTTTTCCCCCAGTCCATCGTTTTATTGAACTCTGGAGACCGCCGGATCACCATGGCTGGTAGAACCCCGTATATGCATTTTTTTTGCTTTCCAATGGAGATGTTGTAAGCTCGTATAATCTCTGCGTCCTAGGCAGTTTGACATAGTTGTGTTTTGCAAATGAAAGAAGGCTGGAAACTTTCTTTTGATGTTCGTCAAAAGGCAATGGCTCAGTCACTCTGTTTTGATTGTGCCCTACCTTATAATGTGGCAGAGGTGCCCAGAGACTGATTTCTGGTTTACTGTGGAAGATACTGAAGCCCTAATTTTCTCCCATATCCTTTATTCACTTTTCCGGTCTCTTTTTACTATGACAATCACAACTTCCATCGCTCGGCTTAAAAAATACCCCATCCAGTCAGGAAACAGACTGAAATCCTGGGAGTGGCCATATGCTGCTGTCAGTTTTAATGCACATCCTTTTCATTAGCACTAAAGCTGGAGATCACATGGAGCCAATCATCACAGACCGAGGGCAGGCTGCGTGTGTGCGATCGCAGGACTTATCCCTCAATCAGCGGGAACACAAAGCCCATCCCCAGGCCATTCCTCATTCGGAGTCCTGCCTTTTTGATCGGTTAATTAAGACCTACACTTGGATGATGCTAAGCACACCAAAACTCCAAGTGACTTCAATGGGAGTTGAAGACCAAACTTTCTGAGCTCGGAGCACAAAAGAATAACAAGGAAACCTGCCCCTGACCAGGTTTCTCTGCTTGGTTGGTTCCCTGCTCAGAACGGAGCTTGTTACATGGCCTCAGAGCAGATCGTCGTCCTGTCCTACACGGTGAGACTGATGCAGGAGAGGGTTTCTGCTGCAGATTCCAGCCTCGGCAGCTCCTTCTTGGAACTGCTTCTGAAAATGAATTTACAGCTTCAAGACTACACCTGCACAGGAGATGCCTGTGGCAGTCAGTAGGGAATGTGGCTAATTAAATAGGAACAGATTTTCAAAGATTACTTCATCCAAGAAGCAAAAGCTAATAATTATATGGAACAAGATGATTACCTGGAACAAGATGATAAAACTGCTAATGCTCCTGTTTATAATATGACTGTGAAGCTTCTCTGTTAAAGCTGGGCTGCAATGCATTGCCGTTCATTGTCTAATAAAACAAGAAATAATGCTGCGGGTATTCTGTCAGAATCGTGCTTTTCTTCCAAATAAAATTCCACCTGGAACTAACCCATACAAGTAACTCCCACGGTTTTCTGTGGTTTATCCTCACCTGGGAGGAAGGAAGGCTTAAGAAGGGAGAACTCTGGTTTTGCCTCATATATCACATATACCCAGGAACTTTGGTAGATGTTGAAGGATAGGCCCCTTCTTTACAGGAGGAAAAAAAACAAACCAACAATCACATTTCTATGAGCCAGCAAGTTGTAGTCAGAGTGGGGTAGATCCTGTGTCTCCCCTTTTGTGTGACAAAAATGTGCTGATGCAATGGCCACGGCTACCCCTCTCTCCTGGATTTTGCTTTAAAAGGAGGGCTCCGCCACTGGGCGCCCGCGGCCGAAAGCTACCAGAGATCTTTTGTTGCCTGTCAGCCGGGGCTGTGATTGCAGGGTGTGCCCGGTCTGTGCATCCAGCCACGACACAAGCAAATGTAGCAGTTAAAATGTTGATAATTCATCTGTCCTTGCTGAGTTAACTCCTCTTGACCTCTCTGTGGCAGAGCCCCAGGTTCTATGCAGGCTCCGCTCTGCTCTCCACCCAGCCTCTATGCCTTTTTATTTATAGACGTATTTTTGCTACCTTCCTATATTTCTTTTAAAGAAACCTGATTTTCTGGAAAATGAAATAGCGGCTTACGAGAGGTGCCAATGTGTCATACCACGAGTGTAGCTCAGCACAAGCGCTGTCTAGACTCAGCCACAGAACTCTCTATATTTTACCCATGGCCCTCTGCAGAACATTAAATTGCTGCTTGTCTCAAAACCAGCTCTTCCTCCTGCTCTCTCTCCCACATCTTCCCTGAAGCCATTTATAACGACCTCTGCAGGCTGGCTTAAAAAATTTGAAAGCATCTTGGCATCTGCCATCCCAAGTGGCCTTGATGCTGTAGCTCCACAGCCACGTGAAACCTCCCCTGAAGAGAATCTTGACAGAGGCATCGAGCGTCACTGGGGTTTCAATGCACCACTCAGGCCTTTGGACATTTTTTAATTCTTTCCGTTTCTGTGAGACGGCTCACATCTTGAGAGCTAAGAGTCACTTGGAAAGGCTCGTCGGAGCAGGACTTAAGGCTTTACCTGAGACAGTATCATAGAAACATAGAATCATAGAATGTATTGGGTTGGAAGGAACCTTTAAAGGTCACCTAGTCCAACCCCCCTGCAGTAAGCAGGGACATCTTCAACTAGATCAGGTTGCTCAGAGCCTCATCCAGCCTGGCCTTGAATGTCTCCAGGGATGGGGCCTCCGCCACCTCTCTGGGCAACCTGTTCCAGTGCCTCACCACCCTCACTGTAAAGAACTTCTTCCTAATGTCTAATCTAAACCTGCCCTGCTCTAGTTTAAAACCACTGAAGTGGATCTTGACAGCAGCATCGAGCGTCACTGGGGTTTCAATGCACCACTCAGGCCTTTGGACATCTTTTAATTCTTTCCGTTTCTGCGAGACGGCTCACGTCTTGAGAGCTGAGTGTCACTTGAAAAGGCTCGTCGGAGCAGGACTTAAGGCTTTACCTGAGACAGTATCTCAGGATTGGGACCTGCATTTCTATATGGCCTTTTGCGTACCGGCGTAAAATCTCCTGCAGGCAGGGATCCCGGAGTCTCTGCATTTGTAGGGCTGAGCAGACTATTTCAGGTTAAAATAACTTTGGTAAATAATGGCCTTGTTTCAGTTGCTGTTTGTTTTTAACCATTTGTGCAATACCTCAAGCCAATCATCAGGATTAATAGGTTAACAATACTATATTAATTAATATCATAAAATTGCTTTGAAGGAGGGAAGAGCTAATTAACTATGAAGCATTAATACTCCAACTGAGAGAGAACCCAAGGGAAAAAGTCTACAGTGTAATTAAGACGGAATACATTTTTCTTCATGCCCTACTGTCTCCCCATTGTCACAATCACTAATGACTTTGGCTTGGCTTTCTGAAAGGTTTTCTGATATCCCTCAATCTATGCCACGCATGAAAATACCCAGAGGTATTTTGTATTATTTTTTCCTTCTTGACCTTTTTCTTTTTTTTTTTGCTGGCAATACCCTCGGTGCAAGCTAAGAACTTCCCTCTTCCCTTTCCTACTGTGAAATACTCCTTGAAGCAGCTTCTTTCTGAGACGGGAGCAGCCGTGCTGGGTAAGATCCAATCTCCCAGTAACGCAGGCACGGCAGGAGAATGGGGCATGCCGCAGCAACCCTTCCCATGCTATACTTTCCCTTCCTACGGTACATCCCACATTTTTCCTGTGAATGTCAGATGACTCACTGATTTATTACAGACTTTTTTTTTTTTTTTTTATCTCGCTGGCAGTCAATCTGCTCCAAACCACACTGCATTTTATTCATTTGCCGTTCTGTAGTAACAATCCTCAAGAAGCAAACAAAATGACAAATTATAGACAATTAAGGCAGGAAAAAAGTTAAAAAAATATGTGCTCGCTTCTATAAAATTCCAGCTGTCCTGAGACAGGGTTTGGAAGGAAAGGTTCCTGCCCTGCTTTTGGTGTTTGGACTTCAACCACCTGCGCAGAAAACGCTTGTGAAGGTGCCCCGAGAAGCTGGGGAAGGGCACAGGGAGAATTGTCAAACTAAACATCGCATAAAGTGAAAATAGCTACTTTCTTGCTATAAAGATATCTCCGTAACAGAGTTTGGGCTGAGTTGACCGCTGGCATCTAGGAAACAAAAGTTTGTAAACATCTAAACCGGAATTTACAAACATGCAATAGCAGCTTCAGTGAACTAGCCATCAAAAATGAAAACCTTTGTCCAGATAAAAATTCTCTAACTACATCAGTGTAATTGAAAGAGTAGAACAAACAAACTAATAAACAACTGTAACACTGAAGCACTTTCACAACATATAGCTTGTTGCCTCTTAAGAAGTATTTTCATGCATCTGCAGCAGTGATTATGCCTAATTGTTCAGTTTAAGAAAAAAAAAAAATCATAATAATCAACTGAATTTATTTTAAAATTCCAACCTCCAGGATTCCAACCTACGCAGTCCTTGGAAGTTATTATGCATCCTCCAGCTCTGCTTTCTTAGTGGAAGGCACTCAGTGCAACCCATATGCCTGCGTCTGTGTCCACCATGGGAAGTACAGCTGCGCGGTGTCGCGGCAGGAGAGTGCAGTGGCACTAAAGAGCCTGTCCTTCAACGGAGAGGTTAAATCAAGCTCCCTAATCTCTGGATGAATAATCTCATTATTTTCCTGAGAAAACATTTCACCCAGCAACCATAGTAGACTCTTGCCTGGGCATGTTTTCTATAGGTGGGAATTGATAATACGTGGATGAGGGCGTGGAATGGCCCTTCTTGGTGAAGTCTCTCCACATTAATCATTACATGGCTCATACACGACAAAAAGTGTTGATGGAATGGGTTTAGACATACTTGTGGGTTAGAACAAAACCCATGTCACACCAGCTCAGCTAACATTAGTTTTCATGTTGGTGGTTGTCTGGTATGATGCAATTGGAAAATTGCTAATAAAGTTCTGATGCGCTGTCAGCTCCCGTGAACTTTCTCCGCAGGCAGGAGGGTGTCACGGAAACAGAGCAGCTTCCCAGGTCTTGCCACAGGCACCTTCCTGGGACAGGAGGAGGGGAAGACTAAGATCACCATGGTGCGAGATGACTTTTCTCACAAAAGGGGTTTTGACTTTGAGGGCTTTGCGTCTTTACTTTATTTGCCTGGGGTTGAATTTCCTTTGGCACCTTCTATTAGTCTGTTTAATCCACATGGGCCAAAATCAGCTGTCGGCTCTTTAGAGATTGGCAATGCACCGTGGTCCCTGTTGCTGGGCTAACACTTCACACAGTGAAAAGGCTCCTGCCACCTCTCCTGAGAAGCTCCAACACCTTTATTATTTGTCTCACGCTTTGAAATCTGGCAGGAGGAAAGCGATCGGCACAGAAAAGAACATCGTTTTTCTTCTGTGAATTTCTTTTCAGGTATTGCCGCAACAGGAACAATTGAAAACTCACTATTTCCTCACTCCTGGAGGAACTGCTGAAAGAAAAAATATTGGCAGCACATCAAAATCGTAGCTGATTACAAATACTCTGAAGAGAGGGATTTGTGCACCACCAACGCAGCTGCGAGAAATGATACGGCACTGGGAGTGCCTGGAAACTGCCGGAGCAGATGGAGCGGCAGGTCTGGGAAAGAAGAGCGAGTCCAAGCTTCTCCAGCTATCACCTGGTGGTGTTCCCTGCCTGAAAGGCACGCAGGATCCTCCAAGCTATTTCCTCCCCCATCCCCTCCCCACATTATTCCCTACCGTGTCCCACAGGTGACCTGGAATAGAGTTCTCCTGGTATACCGGACAGGCTCCAGGCTCTCCTGCCTGGTACTAGGTTTTATCCCTTTTTAGAGAATCTTGCCTATTCTATGGGTCAAAAAAAACCCTCAAACCACCTCCAGTCCAGCCCCAAGCATCTCACACTCTTTATTCTGCGTTCGCTGGTTGTTGCCTGAGGAGGGACCGTTGCAATCTGGCGCTTACCACTCATCCTGGCTGTCAGCCCAAGTGGCAGGTCATCCATGGCAGCCTTGCGAGAGAGCAGGAATTGGTTTGGGACCAGCTTTCCTCAGTAGGGTCAGGGAGGTAGGAGTAGCCTTCTTTGTTGAAGTTACTGAAGGTGGAGCTGAGGGTCGCCCGCACTGGGCTGAACAAGTGTCCATGCAAGATAAGGAGGATCCACGTCTCACTGGGATGTGGGCACCTCCCATCTCGACCTGCCTTGACACACAGCTCACAAGGTATCGCTCTGCTCTCTGGCAGGAGGAAGGTAGCTCTTGGAAGTACCTTTGCAAATGTAAATCTTCAGGGCAGCAGGCTAAAAACCCAAACCTTTGACAAATCCTTTTGTGATATTTCCTTACAATGCTGCTGTTATCACAAACTGTTGCCAGAAAATTCATTTCCTGCAGTCCTTGCAAAGTGGAAATACCCATTCAAAGCAAAGCAAACCAGTGGGGTAGCAGAGTTCGCCCGGACCTTTGGTGGTGGAAATGAAGCAGAGCCCGCATTCAGCCACGAGTAGTACAAAAACCATCCTTCACCTTTTCTTCACAGCCCACCTCCCGGGCTTCTCCAGCTGGTCAAGTTTGGTGCAGTTGCATGCCTAACAGCTACGCCTGAAGCACGTTCATTTAAACATCCCAGCCAGGAAATATTTATGCAAAAACTTCTTGCAATATTCACCCAACTCTAGGGCTCATTTTCTGTATTTATTGCAAGGGAGGAAAAACAGGTAGAAAAACATATGCTGTATGTATGGTTCAATATAGTTTTTAAAATGCGGGGTTTGAGCCTAAGGAAGCAAGTGACGTTTTCTCCTTCTCTTACATTTCTGCAGGATCTGCATGATTCAAATTCGAGTGTATGGCCAAAAAATAACGCAGACTTGTGAGCCAAAGGTAATATCCCTGACTTACTGGCACAAAGCACCTTTTCCCTGCAGATAATCTACGCTGTTTCATCATTTGGCTCTTTGTTTCTAGCAGCTTCCAAAACTGATAAAATGTATATTGTTACGAACATTTTGGATGTACGTTTTCAAGGCCTTATGACCATGAAGTCATGCCTGTGCGTGTCATTCTTTCCATTAGCAATGAGCCCGAGGTGCTGAGTTTATTTCTCAATCCAGATGGGTATTTGGAGCCTGATTTTTCATCTGGGCATGTGATCAGATGCATTTCCTGGCTATATAGTCAGCTTTACGTTACTACTGAATGAGACAATCAGTATTTCTTTCCATGCAGAGGATAAAATAAGGTGCAACTGTAATAAGTGAACATAAAAAGTGGAATCCCCCTAATCTTCTGAAAATTTTGGTCTGTTACGCATCTGTCTGGGTTCAGCATCTTTTCACTCTTCCTTATTTTTACCTCGAGAAAGAAAGAGAAAACATTGCCTAGACTGCAATCCTTCGAGCCAATTTAACTGTTCAGGGGGAAACACACAGCAGACACAAACACAAGGATTCGGAGGGGACCCTTTTTATGTATTTGCACACTGCGTCCCGCAGGATAATTCATTCCTTTGGGAACGCACATGGTACAGACTGCTAGGTTGTGCTACAAAGTCATACTGAAGTCAGTGTGTAGGTCTGTTGAGGCTGCCCAGGCTCTGCAGCAAGAGGACGCAGTTGGGTCCGGTCCTTGAATCAAAAGTTGCTGTTCCTGAAAGCTGGGAAAATGAATGCACGTGGTATTTTCTCTCTGTGCTGTATGCATTCCAGCTAAGCTCCCTTTGCCCTCTGCTTCAAGGTGTATTGCTTGCTGCAAGAGCGCTAGCTTCAGCTGCTCTCCAGACCAGCGTTATATCTGGCCAAGAGCTAGCTGGAGACCCAGGATGGATACGGGGGTTTTTACAGACACCACCAGCAGGCAGCACACCACCCTTCCAGGGAGCATGGCAACACACATGTGTAAAACTGGCATAATAATCCTTGCTCTTCTCCAGTGTGGAAAGCTTACATAGCTTTTTTAGATCATCTTGGGATCCTCAGAGGGATGGCGCATATGCTAAGAGAGTGAGTAATTTGGCACAAATGTGTTATCGCACCTACCACTTTATTACCGTGCAGATACGCTAGGGCAAATAGAGCAGCATGTGTCCCAAATGCTGTGGAGACAAATAGCTCTGGAATTGCCCAAAGGCCTCTAGCAGAAGAGAGGGATACACCTACTGTGCACAGGCTTTACTATAGCACATACTGATGTATCAGCAGCCCACAACTTTTCAGCCCTGTAGACAAAGGCATCCACAACCACAGGCTCTCTGGCAGCAGAGAGATACACCTACAGTCCAAAACCTTTCGGGAACCCTCAGGGATATAGTCACAACCACAACTTACTGGCAATGCGCAAAAGATATGTCTATGGTGTGCAGACTTTCTGGCAACACAGCTGCATCCCCAGAGCCTGGTTTCCTACGAGCAGCGATATACCAATCATACCGCATCCCTTAAGGCAGAGAGAGATACCTCACCTTGCAAAGGCAGATGCCTTGGAAAAAGAAAAATAATTTCTTTTTTTTTTCCCCAAGTACACTGGATAAAAGGGGCTCTAATTGTTACTTAAGTGCCAACAACGTCAAAAGCTATCTGTGCGCGAAGTGAACGCTCAACGTTAATAAAATACAGCCAAGCTGAACGGTCTGTTCGTTCTGCTGAGCTGTACAAACCACGAGAGCTCTCTGCTCTCGTGGTTTATGTTTCCACCAACAACCTGTAATAATGAAAGCACTGACCTAGCAATCAGCGTTTTGAGTGCAGGCCCTGAGATTGCTCAGCGGGGTATAGTTTCTTTCTCTAGAAGAGAGCGTGCAATGCAATTAATCCAGCTAGCGGTACGCTGCGTGTTAGGGGGTGGCCGCTCCCCTGTATGAACAAAACAGCTGGCGTTTGGGTATTTCTTTATTCCCGAGTACTTGGTGGTCAAAGCTTATGATGTTCTTCAGCACAGGGAAGACAAAAAGTAAAGGAAGAGTTATTTAATATTATACAGCAGATCCAGATTTGTTGTTATTTAGGATTATAGCTAGAATAAAATACTCTGGGATTTACTTTAATCTCCACAAGGAGCTAGGTCTCATGAAATGTCGGTGTTTGTACTGTAGCTGATCTACTGGGGATCACTTAGACCGAGAGATTTTCTCATGGTGATTGTCCTCACGTTACACTCAAGAACTATCTAAAACAGGGTCCAATTTCCAGGTGTTTTGCTGGCTGCAGCTGAGCGATGTGGTGGGAATGTAAAGGAATTTTCTGCTACCTTGTGGCTCCTGCCCTGAGCCGGGAGGGCAGCCAGGAGGGCTGGAGGCAAGCGGCTGCCAGATTGCTGGTTGTCGTCACGCTCGGTCCAGAGCAGGCACGCCGCTCCCCCAGCACCACATCCTTCAGGGACTCCAGGAATGAAGAGGGCAGGACATCTCTGCCACTTTCACACCACCAAAGGAGGAGGAGAGTGGAGCCAGTACTCTCAGTACAGAATAGAAAATTATCAGAATCCGTCATTAATGGCTTGCCAAGTAGTAAATAAAAATCACTTAAATTTTGTCTGTCATGCAGCAATAAAAGATGCCCATTACCCTGTAGGATGTGACTACACAAGGGCTCTGGAGAAACCCAAACCCAGAAGGCTTTGGAGTTTCTTGCTCCGGCTTGTCGAGACATAACTCACCAGGAGTGGTTCTGCCTTCTCCCAGCTCATTGCTATAGCCCAGCGGTCGACTTGCTGCATTGCACACGTTAGTGAGAAGACACTTCGACTGGAACGTGCCTCCAGGTGTGAGACTGTGTGCAAGGGGTGGTAGGCGCTTACTGTAGATGCAGATTCTTCTGCAGCCGATGCTCATTCACCCTCTTCCCTGGAACGGAAGGCGGGAAAAAGGCCCCATCCATAGGCGCTGGGGAGCCTTAGTGGCAGAAGGATTGCCCCACGCAGCCTCCAACGTTGGAGACGGAGAATTGGGAAGATCTGTGTGGTTATGAGTGAAGGGTGCTGCTTCCCTCAAAAGCCAGCATAGACATATCACCTCTAGAACCCGGAGATAAGCCCTTTCCGAGTATATTTGACAGATCTGGAAAAATGAGAGTCAGCACAGCTGCTTGCAGCGCTGTGGCTCGTATGAGAGGTTCTACGCAAAGATGAAAATGGAGGTGGATGAAAGGAGCCTGCTAAGTGCACTGACGCATGTGCACCCCGACACCTTCTCTCGGGCCTTTATTGAGCTCTCTGTTTGCTGCCTGGCAGTTTTCTGGGGGCACAGACAGCATTTGTCATGTGCTAGTAGAGCTGGTAAACTGCACTGGTCTGCTGTATGGTAAAATGCTGTAGGCAGTGTTTACAAAAAGAAAATGTTGTCCCTATCTTTACGAAAAGCTCGTAAAATAAGTTGCCAGCACAGCTTGCACTTAATGGCAGTGAGAACCAAAATCTATAATAATAATAATAATAAAAAAGTAAGTCTTAAGGCTGGTATCTTGGACAGGAAATTGAAAATGAAATATTTCCAGTTTGTTGGGTTATGCCTAAGTACAGTATGTCTTGCTAGGCTATGTCAGGCTCCATTCCTACTTCAAAGTTTACTTTGATCTTCTTTTATTTACATTAGCCTTTGCCACAGTATTCACAAAGAGTTTTCCATGACGGCTCCAAGTCATGTATTACATTCTGCTAGGCCAAATTCTAAGACAGTATTGTGATGGTGCGTATTATCTGGAATAACGATAACAACCCCAGCAGTACGAAGTATTACCCTTGCTCCTTTAACGCACGCATGTCAGAATTTATACAACCTCAGTGCTGGCTCCAGATAATCAGGGACAGCTAACTGAAACTCCCCGAAGTTCTGTGAAAGTTGCCTTATAGACCCAAACCTTGTACTCAATATGCTTTTTCACAGAACGTGCTCCCTCAGAATGGTACATAATGGTACATAATGACCAAACTCATAGATTGCTTTTCCCAAGGGAGGTACGTAAACAACTGCACTAAGACAACCAGCCAAGTAAGGATCAAGCTAGGCACCACATACGCTGGCAGAAAGTGACTCTATATTCCTCCTACATGCGTCAGGGAAGCACAAAATGAGCAGGGTTTTTACCTTTTTTTTTGCTTAGATGTAAGCAACCCACATGTTTGCAGGCAACAGAACATCAAGCCCTAAACACAGAGTCTCTTTTGCATCTCGTGGCCCTCCCTTGCCTGATGCCGCGGGCCAGGGCAGGCAGAGTGGGGCTGGCTTGGTCGTTCCCATGGAAATCACAAGACTACGTGGCTTCTCCATATCTCTAAACATCCCGAGGACGAAGCAGGAAGTTTCACAGTGTTAGCTCTTCATTATTTCATGACTTATAGCCAGGTCTATTCAGGAAGTATCGTAATAATAACATTGTAACAAGTGTCACGATAAATTAGGCAGCATTTTGCAATGCAAAATCCTAGATTTTTTTTTTCCCTCCCATTGACTTTGGGTAGGGAGTTGAAAGGGTGACGTAATGGAGAGATTAGTGAGATGATCAAAGCGTTAGGCCATGAGTTTCATTTTCATTAAGGCGTTCATTAGACTCCTGTAGAGCAAGGGTAAACCAAGCAGGTACACCAGCAGTGACAGACAGCGTGAGAGGACTATGAATGGCTTTGAATGCAGATTTTATTCTGTAATTTACACTTGTCAGAAGGCTACAATAACTATATCACTCACGTAGGGTGTGGAGTATGAATATTCCACCACATTTTCCAGAAACCAGACAGTTGGTACAGAAGACATTATGTAAACACCAAGCTTCTCGCTCCCATTAAGAATCTGTTGCAATCCAAGTAATGTTCCAAACTTGAATGTGCTTAGGAAAACCCAGAATTCCTCAGAGTAAAAATTTTAGTTTTACTTACGTAGCAATTTACCATTGTTTTCATCATCACTTAGAATAACAATAGGATACTGAATAATGCGTTCTGCTAGCCACACTGAAGGGTGAAGGGAAGAAAGCCGACCTCACGCCCTGCAATACATCCACAGAAGAATGCCTAGGACCTAGGAAAATACACTATTTTCTATAATGCCATTTTAAGAACAATTATATCCTTATTAGTATCTGTTGTTGCAATAAGTCTAAGTGATACTGCATTTACATAATAGACTTTTTTTAGAACAAAAAAAAATTTGTCACATTAATTACTACTAAACGACCAAGTAGTAATAAATCAATAATGAGAAGCTATGGCAAAATATTTGTACGGTTGTATCTAAAAATGCAACCTGAAATCACTCCTCTGTGAGCTGCTGATTTTTCAGTTGAATGCGTTGTTTAAAATGGAGTGTTAAATGTGAAGTGACTCTTTTTTGATGTAACGTAGTGTGTGCAAATTGTGAACAGAATAGGCAGACAATTAGAAATCCAGGAATTTAGATGTGACATTGGACTCAGTTCATTTTTGTATAATTCTCTTCAACTCTCTGTGTGTGTCCTAATTTCTCTGTCTTTCAGTCTGATAAAATGACGCATTCTTATTTTAATAAAACACTGTGACATCACCATATAAAATTTTATTCGTACGAACCACTCTAATTTTACATGTACAAAATATGCCAGTATTTTCAGTGAATACTGACAAGTGGATTTTAACCTTTCCTCTTTTAACAGCATGGCTAGCGCGGGCCTGGGAGCGATGCCGACTATAAAGGAAAGTCACACCCTCTCTGCTTTCATCGTAAGCCCAAGTGGGTGGCGTGCGCTTTGGGGAAAAGATTCCATTACAGCGCAGTGGTGTAAAAATGAAGTAGGACAAGAGATGACTACCATATTCCAAAGCGGAGGTCAAAGGGGAGCTGGACACATTGCTCTTGTTGCCGCTGAAACCACCCGTCTCTGTCTATCAGTAAGGAAAAGAAACAAGTGGAGGGACGCAGCTGATGCTCTATGTTAGAAGTCCACGTCTGCAGTGTTGTTCTGGGTTGGCTGGTTATAAAATCAGCAGAGCAGCTGCAAAAAGAGGCTGTAGGAGGTATTGTCTGTGGGAAAGGAGACTCCAGATCCTGCCGAGCACAGAGGCACCACAAAGATAGGACGTGCTCCTTAAGCTCAGATGGGAACGTAAACACTTCTAGACTTAAGGATATTCGGATTCCAGATTTGGATGCTTCCCATTATAAAATACAGGGGATTTTCTTTTTCAGGCTCCAAATCCAAACTCCATGAAGTTCCTAAAAGCATGAATCCAATGCTTTTTACACTTAAAGGCCTAACCTGCAGTCAGTAGATGATCTCTGTAGGTCCCTTGATGTCACTGGGAGTCTGACCTAAAAGTTTGAATGTTCTTATTTTCTAAGGAGATGTTAACAGCTTTATCAGTCATGGATTGGAAATGTCAGAAATGGTTCATTATACCTCACAATACCGAAAATTTCATTTTAGAGAGACATTAGTTGAAAAAATGTAATGATCAGCTCTCTGTGCTGAAGAGTGCATTATAACCCGTTAACAGGCAGCTAATCTCTTTTCTGAGATGTCTTTTTTTCTAGAGTTTTAATTTAATTGAATGAAATTACATAGCTCCTGCTTGTATGATATTTTTTTCTCTTTCAAAACAAAAAAGCATCGTAATTGCCATGGAAATTGAATTGCGCTGTCAGGTCGCCATCCCAGGTTGCTGTGATCAACGGGGGGTCTTGGAAAGCGGCATTTTCCACAGTGGGATCAAAGCTTTGCTGACCCGCCTTGAAATCATCTTGGGACGCACAACTGCAAAGCAGCACCGGTGATGTTTTAAGAACAGTATAAAACAGAAAACCCGTTATCCGATCTGGGCGAAATGCCAGCCCGTTTGGGTATCCCCACGCCGTGAGCCAGCACAGATTCAGAGTGAACTTCAGCTGGGGGGAGGTTTAATCAGAGAAAATACAAAGCTAATGATCCTTCATCAACGAAATGAAAAGTTTCAAGGACCTGTGTCAATGAAACGTCCAGCACCATCTTGTGGCATTATCATTAATTGGTCTGTCTACTGTCTTAACTACGTAACTTGTGTTTTTCTCCCCTAAGAGAGGTAATCAAAGATTTCTTGTTATAAAGCAAGAGTATGGCTACAAATCTTCTGACAAAAAGAAAGAGCTTAGGACTAGTGGTATCGTTAAAGATAAGATGTGTTCCTCAAGTTCAGATGGGAACATAAACATTTCAACACTCGCCATTATTACTTGAAAAGTACTTAAAAGCAAAAAATTAACGAGTGTTTATAAAATACTGTTAGGCGGGAACCAGACGAGGTGACATTGTGTATTCCCAAAGCGTGATGGGCCAAAAGGCGAGAATGCCTGTAGCCAGTGGGAAATGTCGCAGCACCTGCGTTGCAGCTTCCTGACGAGGCTGTGGTCCACGTCCTGCCGTCCTTTGCGCCGCCAGCATCCAGGAGAAGGCTGGGAATCCATCACTCCTTTAGAAATGGGCTGGGGAATAGTTCTCTTTCTGATGGCCTGGCCAACATTCCATTCTCCGTAAGATGGGATCGACTTTGTGCCAGCTATTACCGAAATAGAGCTGCTGCCACATTTGCTTACATAGCTGATGCATTACCAGTATCTAAGTCATTGTTTGTAGAGCGCTATGCAAGATGTTCTTCATAAATGTGTATAGAAAACCACATCATGTTCTCAGCTAAGTTTAGAAAATACTCCCATAAAGCTTCACAGATTCAGCCCAGAGTTACACTGGGCCAAAGAATAAAGAGAGTCATCTACGGGACTTTTTCAATATTCTGGACTAAAGCTACTTCGCCTTACTTCGTTCAAAAGATAAAACCACCCAGCTGAATTGCCTTGTTTTCTCCACATCCGTGTGCAAATTAAATTCCACTGTGAGGTGCTCGGTTCACAGATGTGAAGATTTTATCTAATTCAGAGGAAATTCTGGAAGCTCACCCTGTCATTGCCTGGAAGCTGAAGTTTCTCTGTCTCTTCTATCCCAGTGGACTTTAAAAGCCTGTATTTATGAATAAGATTTTAGTTCACTCAGTCTTTGGCCTCTGCTGGGATTGATAAAACATTCCAACTTTAAATAGCACCTGGCAGGGGGGTTGTTTGTTTATTTTTAATATGGTCTGTTGCAGCAGAAGTTGTATTATTGTTACCAGATTAATTTCAGAGGTCGTTGGATTCTTTGGCCTCCACCCACAGCTAATGCACAGGAGTAGAGCTCCACAGACATAACATCTCCTGAGGATCTGGCTACCCTTCTTAGCAGTGTTCATAGATATGTTGCAAATGTTGCTTACGCATAACACACATGTGTATCAGTATCCAGGTATTTTTTAAAGCCTTCGCTTTGAATTTTGAAGGCCATCCAAACCACTTTTATGAGCCCTTAAGTGGCCAAAAAAAATTAAATAAATAAAGGCAAAAAGACGTAGCACATTATTCAATTCTGTAATTATTAAAGAAATTAATCAGAAAGTCGTGATCATGCCCTGAATTAAAATGATGGAGGTGATGTCCTTATAACAAATACCTGCTGACGTTAACCTCTGACAGCACGGAGCGGCCTGGCCGCTGGTGGTAGCCTTGCAGCCAGTTCTTGCACCCTTTGCTGTGCCCTTGCCCAGAAATCAGGACCAGGATCTCAAAGGCCATTCAAATGAGGCCTTGTCCCTCAGATAGTGTCCTCCTCCCCTCTGAGACTGCATTCAGAGCCACACAGGATGCTCTACCAGAGCCTGGAGACACAGACGTCAGGGAACCTGCTTAGGAACTCATTGAGACTTGCTCGTGCTCCAGCCACGGGACTGGTAGATGCTGGATAGATGCCTAGAAAGACCCCTGAAGGGTTGATAATTTAGATGCCGGGTAATGTTTTGTTTTGTGACAACAGCCCTTTCAAGCAGGCGGCGAGCCCAGGTTCCCGAGGTGCACCTCAGCAGCGTCGGCACCTGGCATCTGGTGCAGCTCCTTCTTTTTTAAAAAAAAAATAATAATTTGGGCATAAAACCAATTGCTGGCCAAAGGTACAAAGATACTTTCCGGACAAAGCAAAGCTAATAGGTATTGAATCTGAGATGTACTCGATATTTAGTCTAGCTCTCAGTTTACTTGCTCTTTAAGTGAGACAAGGCTGCACTGTGTTGTAAAACTACGGCCACTATGACTCCTTCTGTGCCTTTCACAATAAATCAGGTGAAATAGAGCTCTGAAATAAGGCACATGTGGACACATGATTTGTACTTAGTGGCCACTGCAAGATATTTTAAGTCGCAAAGCTGGTGGGTAAGATTACTTCACCAGAAAAATTGAAATACAGTTGGGAATATATATTAACCAGATGGGTGCCAGGAAGACTTCCCCGTGCTTTTATAAAAAATTGCTTTACAAACAGATGTCTGATCTCTAGCTGAAGGGATTACAGAATAAATAGCAGATTTGTCCTTCTAACTGCAACTTAGTCAGTCATTGGTAATATGTCAAACTTGATGCACATCAATGAATTGACTTAATGTGTAAGATGTTGGGGAAGTTGTTTAGTTATCTTTTTTGTCAAATGGAATTTCAATCTGTCAGGAATAAAGCAACGTGAACTACAGCAATGGAGTACCTTGATGTGCATGAAAAAATACGGAAGAATTATCAAAATTCAGCATATACAAAATAAATCATCTGCTTCGGGCTAGGATTTGGGCTAGGAGAGCAGATTGTAGCGTTACGAACCTATACAGGATAACTAAATGAATTCATATTCAGAAAAAAATTGCTAAAGCTATAAGTGAAGATATAATAATGACAGATAAGGTAAGAAAAAAGAATTGTTTTCTTTGCAAAAATGTTAGAAAAAGTTACAATATTCAGTAATCAACCATTGAAAGAAATGCCTCTGAATGCGTTGAGTATGTTTTTAAAGAGAGACTTTCTCTCACCATTGCCTGTCTGGAGACTTGATGAATGAAGACTGTTAGTTTTTAATGCAGGATTCCTGAAAACAATTTTTTTTTTTTTTATAACGCGTTATTCAGCAGTTATGTTTGCCTTTTTAAATTAAAATAAAGACACGGCGTTGGCTTTGACAACAGATTTCTGTAACACAGTTTCATATCCGTTATCTACTCAAGCCCGCAATTGTGTGCTGAGGGAAGAGGATGTTTTCTTTGAGAGCAGAAATACACCTTTTCCGATTTCTGTGGAGCAGCGATGTTTCTCAGCTCTTCCCGGGAGCAATGCTTGTCCCAGGACACTTTAGAAAGAGGGAATTACGTATAATTTGACAAGGAGCAGGACCACGTAACCTTACAACCAACCTTGACTGAAATTTGATATGTTTTATTCCTGTGCCATCGAAAGGATTAACAGCTGGGATTGAATCCAAACCCCTCTATTAATCCACTGGGCGAGCACAACACCAGTATGAGCACTGGCAGCGCACTCGAGACGTTATACTGTCACTGCCCCCTGCGCCTTAAATCATTTTCAATGTCAGTAACCATGGTGCCTGGCTTGCCCACTACCCATGTACTCCGCTCTGGTGACACCCCACCTGGAGTACTGTGTGCAGCTCTGGAGTCCTCAGCATAAGAAGGACATGGACCTGTTGGAGTGGGGCCAGAGGAGGCCATGAAGATGCTCAGAGGGCTGGAGCACCTCTGCTGTGAGGACAGGCTGAGAGAGTTGGAGTTGTTCAGCCTGCAGAAGAGAAGGCTCCAGGGAGACCTTAGAGCCCCTTCCAGTCCCTAAAGGGGGCCTACAGGAGAGCTGGGGAGGGAACTCTTTATGAAGGAGTGTAGTGATAGGATGAGGGGAAATGGTTTTAAACTGAAAGAGGGGAGATTTAGATTAAATATTAGGAAGAAATCGTTTACTGAGAGAGTGGTGAGACACTGGCCCAGACTGAAGAAGCCAGCCAGGTTGAAGAAGCTGTGGCTGACCCGTCCCTGGAGGTGTTCAAGACCAGGCTGGATGAGGCTTTGAGCAACCTGGTCTAGTAGGAGGTGTCCCTGCCCATGGCAGGGGACTTGGAACTGGATGATCTTCAAGATCCCTGACAACCTGAACCATTCTGTGATTCTATGATTCTGCAGGACGTCCCCCTGAGGGATGGGACGGCTCCTGCCTTCACCCAGCGCAGCATCAATGTGGCTGGGCTGAGAGGACTGGTGTTGGGAGGCTGCTGCTATCATTTCTATTGCCTGGAAAAAATCTGTTTTAAAGCACTTTGCTTCCAATTCCCACACCCCTAATCTGCCAGGTGTCTCCTTGAGGTCATGTAATGAGGGCGAGAATTGCTTTCTCCTCACCAGCCTGGCAACCTCTGAAGCCCCTTGGCTCATTAAGTGCTCCGAGCCCCCATGCATCCCACGTACATGATCCTCTCCTGCTCATGGGTGAGCCAGGTGGTCACCTGGGCTCGGCAGATCTCAGCACTGACTCCCGCCCCAGGCTGAATCTGAGGGCTCAGAACAACCCCTTCAGCCCTGTGCAGGGGCAGCTGGAGGTACTCCAGTGGTTCCCACTGGCTTCCTCCCAGTATGAACCACCTTCCCACCACTGGGGCAAGGTGTGTCTTAGTTTCTTGATAGTATCTTGTGTAATCTTAGCACTAACGTAAATGTTTTCATGTAGGACCTTGATGACGGCGGAGTATTCCTGTGGAAATTTTCAAGTGGAAATTTGTTGGTGGGATAATGCTGCTGTGGGGACTTTTCTTGTGGGAGTTTGTTGATGGTGGAGTGTTTTTGTGGGAGTTTTCATGCAGGGGTTTGTTGATGGTGGAGTGTTACTGTAGAAGCACTGCTGCATTTATTTTGAGGTGCAATGTTGGAGAGGACAACAGTGGTTTGGTGTGAGTTCCTGGGAACAAGACTCTTGGAAGGGACTGGCAGGTGCAGCGTGGGGGGCAGAGCTGAGGTTGGCTGTGAAACCACTGGGGTGGAGAGCAAACGCGGGTGCTTTTCCAAAAGTGAAGAGAGTTAAGACATAGCTGGCTGCTTCGGCCCCTTCTGCCTGGGCTGAGGAAGGCCAGGTGGAGCCAAAGTGTTTCCCCAGCAACTTACTGTATGTCTGAACTTTCAGAAATCTGAGAGAAAGCATAAGGTTAGTGAAAAAATCTGTTTCTAAGCTATAACATCTATTAAACAGGCAATGAACTTTCCTCTGCACGGAGTAGATTTGGATAGAAGTGTCACTGTTTATTTCAAGAGAGGATTTCAAGATATCTCAAAGTTTATTTCAAGAGAGGCCGCTATAAATTATCAAATAAGATCACTTCTTATAGTGCTATTATAATATAATAAAGTTCAGAAATACTCTGGACTTCATTAAAGAAGAGAAAAGGCAACACAACCGTCAGCTTTGTAGTGAAAATGAAATAAAACCTGCCTCTCATGATGTAGGAGAGTATTTTATTGTAATGCCTTGCCTACCAATTTACTTTGTGTAATGGAGACTCAAAGTTCAAAGAAGATCTCACCTAAACCAAAAAGAAATCAAATGAGGCTGGTGGGTTTTGGTATCAAACCTAAATTACACCCGCCTGAGTGCAAGGTGGGGGCTTGAAACTGGGAGTGGGGAATGCTACAACCGAGACAGGTTTCTTCTTTGGAAGAAGTGGGCTGTGCTTTTGGGAGCGATGGCGACGTGGTTTTGGTAATAAAAGATTAACAGTCACGACTTGCCTCCTGTTTAGGAGAGGAGAGCGGTGCAGTCAGAGGTGGTAAGAAGGAAGGAGGACAAGGGCTGTATCCTCTTTGACAGAGGTGGGCTTTGTAGTCCAGAACAAGTGCAGGGGGCCTGAGAATTATTTTTTAGCATAAAGTAGAGACAAGTTTCCAAGCGCAGGGCTATGCTGAGCCAGCTGCCCAGGCTCCCTCTGCATGCTGACCTGGTCTGGAACCGGGACAGTGTGAAAGAGCGAGTGTAACTGTGCTGAGGAGCCTGCACCGTGATGAGAAATGTATCTATGTGCCAGTTTGAAGAAAAAAAAAAAAAAAGGAAAAAAGAAAAAAAAAAAGTCATGCTAGCACATCTGGGAGCTGTTTGAGCAGGGATTTTCTTCGATGTGGCAGAAAGAAGCAGTCAAACAGAGCTCCAAAGCTACGGGGGTTGCACAGTTGCGTGCCAGGTTCCCTTGGGGTTGGAGTGCCTGTTGGCAACAGGGTGGCTGTTAAAAGGCATGGGGGGGACGGGGGGGGCTCTAGAAAACTGACACCTTTGCAGTCTTAGCCAGGTAGCTGGAATATTGGCTACGTGAGTGTGTGGAGAACATGCAGGATACTGCTGCGCCATGTACATCAATTGAAAAAAAAAAAAAAAAAAACCAACCAAAAACCAAGACCAAATCATAAGACCATTGCAGTCAGTTCAAAAGACAAGACACACTGGACTCCAAACGAAGACACTGAGCTCGGCCGGAGCACTAGTGCGGGTTTGCTTCCTTACTTGTCCAGGATTTCCCTGGTTTCCCTAAGTAAGTCTATTTGCACTGGGTTTCTTTTTCCCCCTTTTGTTCAGCCATCAAAAGACAGCAGAAAGGAAATCTCTGCAGGGGCTGAAGAAGGGGCAGGGAGGGAGCTCCTGTCTGCCAGGGAAGGGGAATAAGTGCAGCCCTGTGATCTTAGTACACCTGTCTTGAATCTTTTAATCTTCCCCCAGCAAAAATAAAACCCCAGCCTGCCACCTATGAAGATCATAAGCAAAATTGTCCTTGATTTCTGGGGGATTATAGGGTAATACCTGGAACAGCCTTGTACAGAGGCGAAAGAGCGTTGCTGGCTCTGTTCCTTTTCTAATTCAGATGACAAATGGTTTTCAGCCTTCGCTTGCCGAAGTTCAGCCTGTGCTCCCCGGGTCGAGGGGAGCATACTTCATCTACTGGTTTACGTCTGTACGCTGTAGGCTTTTATTCTGCCAGTGGTCCGCAAAACTCAGCCCCGCTCATTTTAATCTGGTATAATGACTTGAGGTTTAAGTCACATTCCTCCCATCTGCAGACACACAGCTCTCCGTGACAGGCCAGCGTTAGCAACAAAGGGCAAACAGGTTCATTCCCCGAGCTGGGAACTGTGGTCAACTAGTACAAAGTAGGTAAAAAATGAAAGAGTGAAGTTTGAGAGGTCTCCTATAACTAATTATTTCCAGCTACAGCCTGCTCCCAGGGTGACATTGGAGAACGTTAAAGTTTATTAGCAGGTATTTTGGCCATCCGCTCAAATTATAATTCTACCTTCAGCTAGGTCAGAGTATCCAAACAATAAAAATATCTTCCAAAAGTCATGGTGGACTGCTCTTTTGTCCTCACTGCAGCCACTTTCCAGAAATTACTTGAGCAAATTTTGTAGTTAGAGGTGTAGGTGGACACCTCAGAAGAGAGCAGCCTTGCCCCCAGGCCAGGACGCGCTCCTGCGCCTAAACCTACGTGCTCCCACATACCCCAAGAGCAGTTGCACGTTCCAGGCTTTTCATTCTCCGCTTTCTCTGATGCACAACCAAGCCAAAAACACCTCACAGAAAGCTTTGTCAGGGTAAGAAACCTCTCTGTGGCTGCTGCAGCCCCCCCCAAGCTTGCAGCAGCAGGCGCGTGGCACCTTAGCCTGCGTGCAGAAAGGGGTCCCCAGAGAAAGCTCCTGGATCCACCACAAGGTAACGGACGTTTCTTTTGTTTTTCTTTATTTAATATTTATTTTTCTTTATTTAATGATGTTTCTTTCATTTTTCTTTATTCAATATTTATTTTTCTTTATTTAATGGTCTCATCCTGCTCATATCATTCTGAAAAGGAATAACCCATGCTGTTCTTGTTTTGTACGATATTGTTTCCTTAAGGTCTGTTGCATTCCGCAAACGCCCACAGGCACCTGCCCACGTCTCCACAGTCTTCCGTCGAGATGTCCACTGGCTTAAAAGCATCAAAGTTGTTGCTATCATCTACCCTATTCAGATTTAAGGCTTTTCTTTATTTATACAGGAGGTAAGTACCGGCAGTGATATTCACATCTGGGTGCAGCTCTATACGCTATGAAAATCCGAGGGTATTTGTGTCCGGATTGCAGGTTGAAGCTTTTATTTGAGAATGCATCATTGTTAATTCCCCACCTGCGGGCTGATCTCAGTGAACCAGATAGAAAATCATTCCTGGGCAGCCTCAGACTCTACACTGAGGTACAAAGAAACCTTTTCTTCTCCAGCGCTACCCTGTTCTTTCAGTTAAAAAAAAAAAAAAGAAAAAGAAAAAGTTAGCGCATCATTGACATTTTCTCATCTGCTTTCAAGCCAAAACAAATTACTCCTGCTACTAATAGCTGTTTCTGCAGTCATGAACTAATTTCTTTAAATAAAACTAAATGCATATCAAAAATATGGTTTAGTTGTTGCTGTCACTGACCCTGGTGTAATACCTGTGCACTAGAAAAAAAAAGAAGCAGATTAGGAAAGAAGAGGACTTGAAAAATATGAGATTGGAGAAAAAGGAACGAGTTCTTAAATTACCACAGGACAGGCAGAAATGCTTAAGAGGAAAGTAAGATTTAATGAAGTAATGAATAATTCCTTCAACCAGTTAGAATAAAACTGGGCCTTCTGGGTGCTGGCATATTTAACATATGAGGTTAAATAGGCCGTTATTATTAACCGTCTGCAGAAATGAATGCCAGAAAGGGGAGGAAGACGACACTAGATTATGTTTTGCTGAGCCCGAGCATTATCTTCATTCAAGAGGAGAGCAGACAATTTTCACTGGACCGGCTGATGTCCACTCTGTATCATCTTTACTTCTCACAGCCCGTTCTCTTTACAGCCCACGCTTCCTCCGGCAGCCCCTTTGCAGTCCCACTCTAACGGCAGCTCAGGGCTCTCACTCAACCTAAACCTGAATCCTAACCCTAAAAATAACTATAATCTGAGGATTATCCTTCCACACGGGCAGCCAGCCGTTACCCAGGAAGAAGGTTCTTACAACCCAGGTCTCTCCTCAGCCCACACTTCCCTTTGGGTTCCTCTTTCCAGCCCCACCTCAGCTGCAGCTCTCCAGGCTCTTTCTTTCTCTCAACCCTAAACTGAACTTTTATTTAGGCTGAGCCTGTAAAAAAGCCCCCCAGTTATTGTCCAGATGAAAAATTTCTCACAGCGCAGCGTTCCCTGCACTTTTCTTCACTAACATCCTTTGTGAAATGGATTTATTAAATATTGGAGGTGCAAGTGGACGTCGCACGTGCAAAACTCTGACTTTCTTAACTTTCTATATTCAGTATCTTTAATCAGGCTGATACGTTTAGTCGGGATTTCCAAGAGCAGCAGTCTGAAACTAAGTAGCTGTTGAAGGTCTCTCTTAGTGCAGATCACTAATTATTTGTATAGCATAAATCTTCTCAACAATCCTTCCAAAGCAATAACAATCCCTGAAGTGCAAAATCACAGGAAGAAACGATACCTATATTCAAAATAGACTCACCAGGAAAGAGGAGGAAGAAGAAATGACTCCTGAACATGCGTGTTTCTATTTAAAATTTAATGATGAAGTTAAACTTCTAGGCAGAGTTGGCATCCTAAGTTTGCATTAACAAAACAAACAACAATACCCTCAAAACCTGATGAGGTGAGATTCTGAACTCATAGGGCTAAATGTGGAATAATGCAGACGTCTATTTCCTTACGTCGGCTCTTTTATGCTGGCTCGGTTGCGTAGATCTGCAGAAACACTGTCCCCAGTAGCTTCCTGGGAAGGACCCTGAGTAGGAAGAACCATCGGGCTGGGCTCCCATGGAATGAAGTTACAAGTGCCCACAGGAGATCTAGCAAATACCCACTCCTTACTAAAATGGTTCACTCCTTTGCCATACTCATATATTTCTCAATTAATGCTACTGTTCGCTTCTGATTCAGGCACAGATTTTCAAAGGATTTGCATCTGCTTTCTCCAAGTTAAAATGTGGCCTGCATAAAGCGAAGTTTTCTATCAGCTCGTTGCTGAATTTTCTTTCTCTTTGACATAAACAATGAAAAGTAGTCCAACTGCAAAGACGACTTTATTTCAGCAGTGAACTTGATTAGATTTATTTATGCACATTATGCACATGAGAAATTTTAATGGGACCTAAACTTATAAATATCTGCATTGCTAAAAGGGCTTTTATTTTCATTGTCTAGAAGAAAAAAAAAATGTATTAATATATTAAAATAGCAAGTTACACTTTGCCTTTTCTGCTATTTTATGTTAAGTGTTTACCACTAGGAAGATATTGTGCAATAACCAATTTTTAATACAACCTGGCGTTATTAAAATTCTAACTGTAAGCTGTTTAGTGGTACTTTCTAGCGGTCAAGAAACCAGAAAGCAATAAAACACCTATGTTTTTAATATGCATAATTTTGGCTACGGTATTAATAACACCTTCTGTTTTGTGAGACACCAGGGAGATGCTGCTGCCCTTGCCACCAAAGCGCTGCTGTGGCCAGAGGAGAATCCACAGGGGCTGTGACTTCCCCCACCAGCTTTGAGAAGCAGCTCCCAAAGTGGCTCAGGCACTCCGTTATTTTAATACGGGCTTGGTCCTGCTTCTCTTCCAATCGATGAGAATTTCCTGATGTTTATTTAAATGGAACCAGGACCTGTGATGTCTTGGGTCAATCCTGGGTCAGCAAGGTAAAGTGATGTCTTTTTTTTTTTTTTAATAGAAGGCGTAACTCCAGCACTTTAAAAGCTGAGCACCTGGAATCAGAAATGCCAGAATTAAGGCCGTGTGTGCAATTCTTCTTCTCCTTTGCATGCGTGTGTTGCAATACAGCCTATATAATGATGTTCTGCTTTCTCCAGGAGACACCTGTTCTCTCAGATGTACAGGGCAGACAGAGAGTGTGGCAGGACCGTGTTTGGGATGAGTTGGTTTCCATAGGATCCTTCTTACCTCACACGTGAAAGTGGGTTGGCGGAGGACAAGTCCTGAGATGTGGGGAGAAGTGCACTTGCAAGTCTTGGCTACGATCTTAATTGCGGCATTTTCAGATGCCTGATGTTTGATTGTTTATGTAAAGTAATAGCAAACAAAACCACCTTGATCTTGATTATGCTGCCTGGGCAACCTTTGAAAGAAAACTGAGCTTTCACACATTTAACTCAATGACACTCATGTGGAAGGACAACAGTGTCTCCTGGATTCAATTACTAAATTTCTTGTGCTGTTGAGTTCAAGCAGCCAGTAAAGTAATAAGCTGTCCCCTTTTTTTTGCATGACACCTTTAGAGGGAGATCCTACGCTTTTCCAGATAAAAAGTCTTTTGAAGGCTAAGGTCTGAACTTTCTGCTGTTTAAACAAAAAATCCAGAGGAGCCAATGAAATACCTTTTTTTAGACTCCTATTTATAGGTATCAGAGCCGGGCATAAGGACAATTTCCTTTGGAAAGCAGTGTAGTTAAATCAATAAAAATTAAATCAAATATGTAGTACCTATACTGGGGAATCAAATCTGCTGGACTTTTAGCTGCCGCAGGATGGTCTACATGGTCAGGTTTGCTTAACACTTTAACTAATTGTTAAATTACTGTCATTGAAAGAGTTGAAACGAAAAACTTCCAGCATCCTAGGCCAGTTTTTTGTTTCTTTGTTTGCTTTTCCCCCACCCCCGAGATCACAGGTGTGGTGAGAGCTGAAGGAGGAGAAGGACGTGCACGTATCCTGAGAAAGAGAGTAAAAGCAGAGGACTGATGAAATATCTGCAAGCTTAAAAAGCAGATATTCAACAGGTTTAAGTAGTTGTATCAGAACTTTGTAATAGGATTTGGTATGATTATAAAAGTTAAAAAAAATCTCTAGAGTCCAGCATTACAATTTCCTAAAAATTCCACTCCTGAATGATAGAAGCATTAGGTGATTTGAAGAAATGCTTGGTAGGAATATTTTTGGCAGTAGCAGAATGGTAGATTTTAGATTAATTGCCATCCTGAAGATGGTTGTAAAACTGTTCAAATTCCCAAGAAAACCTGAGCTAAGACAGACGGAGCATGGAAAATATTAACCTGAGAAATTAAAACTTGGAAAAGTCATAGCTGACTGGACCCAGAGGTTGAAATGAGTGCTGGGCAACGTTTCCCTGGATGGCTGATGCCACAAAGCCCTGGCAGAACTAGGTCATAGTGTCCGGGGACCTTATTGAGGATATCTGCTGCCCTCTAACAGCAATAGGTAGGAATCACATACTGGTTTCTAGGAGTAAGCCAGAAAACACAGGACCAGACCCTGCTCTGAGCTGCGCACCCTCCTGTCTCCTGTCACTCCAAAGCGTGTGCTTCTTCTGTTTCCCTACAGCTTTAGAAGACAAATGGCATGCTGCTTTTGCCCATCAGCCATCGCTCCGGTGATTTGAATCAGCCATCAGAAACGTAAAGGACTATCAGTGCTATAGCTTGGAGTCTTCCCTCCAACGACTATCGTACTTTAAAACCAAACCACAACAACCCTTCTAGGGCAGAAAGGGTCTTTTAGGTTGATTTTTTTCTTTATTTATTCCCTCCCTCAGTAGCTCCACCTCCTGCACCCAGGCAAAGTCTGACTGCTACTGAGTGGATCGCAGCTGCACTCGCATTTACCAAAAAAACCCTCCCAAGCCAAATTTCAAAGGTGTGTTATTTTCCCGAACTTGTGAAAAAAATGTAAAGGCTCAGGTACTGATGTCCATGCCGCAGAACTCTTCTCCCCAGAGCCACATGGCTGATGTATAAAAAGAATCGCTGCCGTTTCTGAGATGAGATTGTGAAGAGGTGCCTGCGTTAGCGGCTCAGTTTGCCTCCGCTTCATGAACGCAATGCTCTGATAGACTCTTGAAAGGTTAGCGGCGTAAATAAAAACCGCAGGAAATAAAATTTTCCTCCTGAAATCTATACAAGTACAGTTGCATAAAAAGGAGGATAGCATTTTTTTACAATTTGAAATTAGTATAATAGGTGTATCTAGATAGGATCATCGTGAAACGTTTGTTTAAAACGCCAATTTAGAAAGCCATTTATGTAAGTACTGTAATCGCACTCTCTTTCTGCACGACAGACACACGCTGTTCTGTGCAGACAGTTTGAAAGGGCGAAGAGAAACTCTTTCCCTGCCAACCTCATTTCTTTTGAGAATTTATTTTTCCTGCTGTGTAGGTCTTCAAATCTGAAGGAGAAGTCTAGCTAAAATAATGAAGCCGAATAAGACTGTCATCCAGTATTTCGGTTCCAGTTTTAGAAACTAAGCAGCTAATGCTAATGGGATTAATTGTTAGCCCACTGGCACACTCAGTGCTTGTGACACTGGCCAATCTAACGAGCCCACGGCACTATGAAGTTAAATAAATTACATAGAGCTTAAAGCTAGCAGCTGGTTTGTCTCCCCTCTCTATCTAGAGGTTGTTTATTTTTCTCAGGAGGCACAAATCATGCAATTTTCGTAGTTATAGCCAAGACCCAGACTGCTAACCGTGTCATCCAGCTCAGCAATACACAGCTGCTTGCTTTGTGCATGCAGTGGCATTTATGGATGTTCCCTTTCCTTATGTCTTCTAACAACAAGAGACTGACTTTGGTCTCCCTGCTTCTCTAGGGTTACGTATAGAAATAAGAAAAGTTAGTAAAATCCCATTGAATTGCACAGATGACAACAGGATGTAAATTGGTCACATCTTAACAGACATTAATTCTCCATGATTATACAAACAGATTGGTTATCTACTGATGCTCTTAATTGGGGATTTAAAAGACAAATTACTATTCACTTAGCATTTGAGAACACACGTTCACAGATCTTTAATTGCACCTTAATAAATGGCATTCTGATTTTGATGCGATTCATGACCTTGGTTAGATGGGAAGACGAGAGAGAAAGCACTTCAACAGAAATGTTGCGTCTACGGCCTTAATCCAATTTGCAAGTCCAGTCACACCGACCACAGCCACGCTATTTAAAATAATAGGTTGTGCCAATCCCATTTCTGCTCTGGTCATGAACAACCACTGCCATGGACTAAAGAGTCAAAAGGGCTAGCGAAAGTTTTTCCTTTGGAAAATATCTGTGAGAGTCTCTTTGGGTGCTGACTGTAGGTTTGTAACCTTCTGTGCTTGTGTGGATGCGCCCCTTGCTACATGAATAATTGTTAGGAAGAAAGATTATTGTGAGGGTGATAAGAGAAATTCAGTTATTTGTTTCCTGCTGATGGGGTGCTCCCTCCACAGGGAAAAGGGGAAATAATTTAGAGATCAATGCAGAAACATGAAAGAGAAATTACAGATAACACTGTCTATCTGTGTGCATCTCCAAGACATACTTCCCTTAGTTTAGTTTAGTTGTAATCATCTCCTTTCTTCCTTTTTCTTTCATGCTTCTGAATGTGTAAAATAATAAAACGAATGTGCTAAGGAAAGAACGGTAGTTTGCAGGCTCCAGTCTTGCAGAAACTTTTCAGACACTACCACTCTCCTGATCTCAGCTGGGAAGGGCTGTGTGGCTTACAAATGACAAATTTTGTCGTTCTCAAAAAAACAAATAAAAAAAAATCCAGATAAAATGTAGCTTGTAACTTAAATGTACCAAATGAGTAATAGTGGGGACTCATTAAGCTCAGTGTTGAATTGTTGATGTTTTGCAGTAGGAGTATTTTAAATGACGATGCCTTTCTCCTGCAAGAGGGAATCGATTTGCTGTCAGTCCATGAGCTAGTCTGGGGAGAACGTAATAATTTTATGACCTTATTCTGGACCTCAGAGCCTGAGTCTAAATTAGTCCTATATGATATTCACGACAGACAAAAGCTGAGTGTTTTTCCCTGTGCATGGGTGATGAAGTATGCGTATCTTTTTACTTTGCAATATTTATTTCTTACCATTCTGGTAAGAATGGTATTTCTTATTTATAAGACTTACAGGACTATATTTATAAGATTTATAAGACTATAAGAAATATAAATATTTCTTATTTATAAGACTATATATAGATTTATTTCTTGCCTAAAAGCTGTGGTTGGGCTTGGCTTCTAGGATAATGGAAGGTACTTTGATGTCGAGCTTTTCTAATACTGAATGAGTAATTGCTGTCTTTGTCAGTGGTCAGAAGCTGTTATTTCTGCATGTTTTGAGAGGGACTGTAAGTAACTTGTCCTTCCCCTTGTAGATAAAATTGTTGTGCTGCAAGAGTTGATCCAAGGATGGTCCAAGAAACATCTCCAGCTAGTTCCGGAAAGGCTGGCATAGAATCACAGCAGGGTTTAGGTGAGAAGGGACTGCTGGAGGTCTTTAGTCCTGTCATCTGCTCAGAGCAGAGCTAAGCCCAAAGCTGGGTCAGGTTGCTCAGGTCCTTGTCCAGTCGAATTTTGAGCATCCTGAGGGATGGAGAACTCATAGTCTTGTCCTTTCACGTGCTGCCTACACTCTGGCCAGCACAACCTGGTATGTGGTCGGCCTTCATCACCACAAGGGTGCAGTGCTGCATCATGGACAAGAGAACTGACTATTCCCAGTATGCAGGAACTCTGGGGAGTTACTTCAGACACTAGCTCTGCCAGAATCCAAGTGATTTTGGCTGTAACTGGATTCTTGGGAGAAGAAAAGGGGTATGGAGAGGAATTTAATGTGTGGTTCCTTGCCATTCATATGTGTGTATCTGACATCTGTGCCAAGTAAAGTGCTTGCAAGCTTACCTCTTCTTTTGCATTTGGCTTGTAAAGATGTACTGCATGCTGAGAAGCAGCAATTGGTTTGGAACCATGCAGTCCCCTGTTAGGAGAGTCTTACTCCCATACCACCCCTAACAGGGAAGCTACAAGCTAAAGCACAGTCTAACGCATTTGTCTCTTACCAGTCTCCATTGGGTTGGTGGCTTCATAGTGCCGTTTGCAAGGATAAGCACAGAAGGAGCTGTGAATCTGAGTTCATAACCAACAAAACAGCTGGCAGGCAGTTTTGTAAGGTGAAGGGGGCATAGCTGCTGTTCATTTTTCAGATAGTTAGATGTAAAGACCTGCCTTTATTCTGCTGCATTGCCATTGCCTTCAGAAGGATCTGACACTGTGATTTTGGATATTCTGTTTGGGAAGAAGTTCAAGATCACAAAAGACATAATGTTCCTACCAGATATTCTCCAGGAAACGCAGAAGTGGACCACCCAAGTTGCAGAAGGCAAAGTCAGGGACTGGGAGAATGAGGAACTGCCCACTGTAGGAGAAGACCAGGTTCGAGATCACATAAGGAACCTGAAGGTACACAAGTCCATTGGACCTGATGAGATTCATCTGTGGGTCCTCAGGGGTCAGTACTGGGACCAGTGCTGTTTAACATCTTTGTTGGTGACATGGACAGTGGGATTGAGTGCACCCTCAGCAAGTTTGCCAATGACACCAAGCTGTGTGGTGCAGTTGACATGCTGGAGGGAAGGGATGCCATCTAGAGGAACCTGGGCAGGCTCGAGAGGTGGACGTTTGGAGATATAGGTTACTGAGTTGAACTATGACCTTTAAAGTGCTTAGACCTTTTGTCAAATGCAACTGGCATCTGAAGTGTCAGCAGTGTTGAGTTCTGCACAGATGAATGAGTGCCAGGCAGGATGAACACTTAACCTTTTTTTCCCCTGCAATTGCCAGAGTACCTCATGTTGGAGGCACTATTGTATTGCTGCTGAGCCAAGATCTCCATAAGCGCATGGATGGCATCACCAAGTGTGCTGAAAATGACTCTCCTAATGCCATTTCTGATGGCGCAAGTGAGACTGCCACTGCAAAAGCCCTGAATGTTGATGGGAATTCTTCCTCCTCGGTGAGTGGTGTTGAAGAGTCCTGTCTCAGCAGCCAACAGACACATTTTGGGTCTCTGGTGCCAGATGGCATTTATGGAGTTAGTCTTGGAAAGACGGATGCTTTCATATACAAATACAGGAAGATCTCTACTGCTGGGAATCGATAGCTTTCTTGCATTGTGCCAAAGTGAACTTGAATGCTGGTACACTTGAAGAGCAGCATGGCAGTGGTCTGACGGGGCCCTGATGATCCGAACGAACTCTGTGCCATTTGATAGCTCACCTCACGTTCTTTGGATGTCCAAAGGCATTGCTTTTCTCTCTTTGGTTTTCAGGAGAGGTGTAAGATGCCTACTAGTGTTTCAGATGTTTTTACTGTAAAATACTGTAATGAAACAGGAGTCTTCAAATCCTTGTTTAGGCAAAGCCTCTCGATATTGGGAGGAGTTTCTTTGGGAGAGAAAGACTTCATTTGCAGAACTGTAAGAAACAAATGTGGTAATATTAAATGTAAATGGATTTTCACCTTCAGCAATGTTTTTAGGAAGCACATCTTCTCTGAAGAAGTCTCCAGCTCGTTTTGCGGGCTGGGTGCGTGCTTTACCACATGCCTTGTAGTATTACGTTAAAGCTCATGTCTGATGAGTTTGAAATGTCACTATTCAGATTGCTTGGAGTGGAAAATTAACTATTTTCTGTGTTAGTTCTTCGCAGCGTTTGCATGTATCTAATGGGATAATAAATAATGCTTTTCCGCACTTGGTAAAGTTAGTTCAAGGGGACAATGTGGAAGATGGAAAAACTTGCCAAGTGGATGATCTTCCTTCTACCTGCAAAGAAGCACCTGAAAAAATTCTCCTGAGAAGAGAGAGGTCTTAGCAGTTCTTTTAGTCTATGCAAAAGGTATTGGGGGGGCGGGGGGGAGGGGGAATAATCTAATTCAAGGCTTTCCCATGGCTGCTGAGCTGACAGGGAAGTATTTTTATAGAGAATGACTGCAGATTGTTTTCAGATGCTATTTTGGACAAGCATTTGCAACTTGGCAAGCTGGGATGGACTCGTGCATTGTGTTCCTCTGCTGTGATTAGTATGGAGATAACGATTAGTAGTGTGTCTGGTGTGCAGGGCGGGTTTTTTTTTGGCTTTCTTTTCTGAGTTTTTTCTTGATTCTGACAAGGTGCTTTGGCTGGGTAAAGGAAGAGGCTTTAATCTTAAGGATAATTGTATCTCAGGAGACTAAAACTTACTGTTGTTGAGAGCTGCTTGTGGAGCCCCCCCCAGCTGTATACAATGCTGAGGTGTCTTTTCAATACAGTTGTCGTGCTGGTGGGAAGGGGCCTCTGGTGGCTCCCAGCCTCCACATTGGATCAGGCTGGTTGCCAATCACAACAGCTGGGGCTTTGTCCAGCCCAGTCTGAAACCTCCAAGGATGGAGATGGCTGCCTCTCTGGGTACATGTCCCAGGGGACACCACCCTCCTGGGGGAGAAGCTTTTCTTATGTGTGAGCCTCCCAAACTGCAATCTGTGGCTGTTATCCCTCACTGCATTGTCTGACACTGCGGGAGTTTGGCTCGCCCATGTCTATAAATGCCTTTCAAGCAGTCACAGGCTCCTGGTAGATGCCCCCTCTGCCTCCTTTTCACCAGACTACCCAAGCCTGGCTCCCTCCCCTCACAGGGAGAAGGGCTTATAATTCTGACGAGGATTCATTTGGCAACAGTGACTTTTCCTTAATTCCTTTATGTACAGATCCTTGAAAAACAGAAATAGCCCTTAATTCTTTCAGCAACTTTCCTCCCCCTTTTACTTTCCAGTGCAAACATCCTCCTCTGCATGGACTTGTCATGCTGAACTGAAGCATCTCTCGTGAGCCATCTCTGTCCTCCGAGAACTGTCTCCTTTTCAAATCTCTCTGCTGGGCAGCATGAGAGAACGGCTTGCTGAACTGGTAAAACGCTATGGTCAGATTTTGAAGAATCAGACTATTGTGCTTGGAATTCTGGCTTCTGCTTCTTCGAGTAAGTTCTGAAAAATGCCCTTCATCCATGAATAAATGGTGTTTGTGGCAGGTGGAGAGTCATATGGAGGAGTCTCTGGTGGACTTCATCTGCATAACGTTGCCCCTGCTAATAAATGGGTAAGCTATCCAAAGACACCCAGCTGCTGCTGTAAATCCCAGACTGCACCAAACACAAACTACAGACCAGTGGTATCCATGTTCGATGTGTTCGACGTCATCAGGGAGACTATAGACGAATGTGGAGGGGTGGTTTAAGTCATATATTATGCTAGCTGCATAAATGCACAGAGATACACTGCAAAATATTCCTGTAAATGAAATAATCATGTCATTATTTTGAAATGTAGCATAGCATGAATAACAAAATAAATGTTAGGCCTTACTAATCAAATAACTTGCTCCCAGCTTTGTTGGTATAAGTTATCTTGGGTAGCACACAGGTGATAATTACTGGCATTCATAAAGTTTTTGTGTATTATCCAGTTACGTAAGGCTAAGCCTCAGCTCTGTGCTTGCGAATTGCATCCAGCAAACTTCGTGTTTGCTACTTTTAAGAATAAGGGAGTCTCCTCAGTGACTTCAGTCACCTCTGATTTTGCAGAGCCTGCTGCGTGCCTCAGAGCAGCCAGGGGAAATTGTTTTGCCTTGTGCTGCGTGTTATCTGATCTGGAGGTTACTGAGCAGGTAATCTGCCTCCGCGGCTGGCCCTCCACATAACTCCGCAGAGGAACGGCTCAGGCTAAATCGCTCCCCAGCTCTCTGCCGTCACTCCTCTCCCGGCCTAGGGTTTCTGTTGGCTAACTTTTCCTTAAGCGTTTTTCATTAGGCTATGTTTTTCATTAAGCAGCTCAATTAGCCATGCACAATGAGCCTTTCCTCGGGCCTGTGCTTTCCAAATGTATTAAAAAAATATAGCTGTGCGGTGCATTTACAGCTGCTCCAATGAAAATATTTCCTCTGGCACAAGAGAAGGTGTGTTTTGCTTAGCCTCATTAGCTTGGATGTTTCGTGTTTGTGGATTTTACCTTTCCTTCCCCTCTAAACAACCTCTAATTTTACAACTAAACCTTTCTTTTTTTTAAGTACCTTGAGGAACAGCAGACCAGCAACATGCTGGGTGAGGCTTTCCTCCCAAAAGAAGCTGACTGCTGCCCCGATGCACCCGCAGAGAACAACTACAGCCATGCCCAGGAACCCAGCCGTGATCCTTCTCAAGTCTGTTTCCACCAAACCTGAGAAATTAAGAGCAGGTGTTACCACGGAGAAGCCTTCCACCGCAGGAGGAAGTGGAGGGACACCCAGAAATAGCCACGACTGCAGCTGGCCTGTGCCGGGCAGACCCACAGTAGGAGTCATCCCAGGCCGATGAGAGAGTGCTTGTAAGTAGAAAGTGATCCTGTAGCAAGGCTGCTACAAACTACTGGATTTGTAGTTGTGCTGTAATCTTCCCGCTATCATATAAGCCATATAATCATAGGGCTTCAGGATGTGGGTGCAGCATGGTTTTATGCAGAGACACTGTGATACACTCTTTGTTCTCTATTTCCTTCTAGAGTTTAAATTTAAAGTAACTTTGGATGGACAGAAATGCTCCAGTTTCTAAAGGCCAGTAAGTTTCCATGCAGACAGGTTCTGCCATAATTGTTTAGCACGTGGCTTCTGTTGTCAGCTTCTGACATGTCTCCTGATGGAGCTTTTCTGGCCACACCAGAACATGGGTTTCCAAACTGGTGTTAGCAGACCCCTAGAGAGGTGAGGGGAGATGTGACCTGCCTATGAAAGGTGGCTAAAAGCAGGTCACATTCAACAAACTTAAAAACTCTTGTGTGTGGTGCTCATATTTTCCTGCACCGATCATAGCGGCCTGCAAGTAAAAACAAGGGAGAAAATTGCTGATGGCCAGGCCCCAATGGGATCCTGCCTCCTCAGCCCGCTCCTCTGCAAACTAGTGTCTCATTGCTGTGTTTTTCATGTGAAAGGGAGAGCACGCACCATGGGAACAGATGCCATTTGTCCTGGTGGTTCATCTTTGCCAGGTTGAAGGGGACATTGCACAAGCGTGCCAGCTGGGAAAAGCGGTACTTGATAGCAGTGCATCTCTGAGCGATGCCTGCTGGAGATGAAGATGAGATGTTCCTGTACTAGGTAACCAAAACCAGCACCGCTCTCCCCTCTCAGGCCTGGGAATTGCCCCCTTTCCCACAGCTAGTCCTTGTCACTTGCCCTCATCCTCATCCCTTTTAGCATCTGCTCAGCTCCTGCCCACCCTTTCTCCTCTGGGTAATCAGCTCTACCCAGCATCTCCAAGTACCGGCACCCATGTCCTGGATCCTCCAGAGACCACTGATGGCCAGCAGCACTGGTAAAATCTTATCTATTACATGCAAGCCTGACTTCTTCCCTCCCCCTCGCCCCTTCCAAAAAGGTACTGCTTCTCTCTGAAATACACAGATGAGTATTTCCACACGAAGATGTAGAAACACAGGGAAATGCTTCCTACTGGACTGCTGAGCAAAGGCAATCAGTGTTTTTCCTCTCAGGCTATATTCGTGCCTCTCCTGGCAAGGACAAAACCTTCCCAGAAGAGGCCTGCACTGCAGCAGAAGAAACAATGCTCTGACTAATGCAAAATCACAGGCAGGAACCCAGCCTTCTGGGAACTGGCTATTGCTGACTTCTCCCAAGCAGCCTGTGCTGGCCAGTGGCAGCGCTGGCTGAGCCATGGAACTTGCAGGGGAGAGGGAAGAAGGGGGAAGACAGCCTGGACCTCATGCAGCTTTATTTTTTGTAAGATGGGAGGGAAAAAAAAAAAAAGGAAAAAAGCAGTGCAGGGGTCTGGCTGGGAACCAGTTGCCACACGCTGCACCACCGATCGGTATTCCCAAAGGGCCACCATCTGGCAAACGCCACGGATACGTGCCCTGCCTTGCCCCTGCAGCCATTGCTGCCCTGGGGCACCATTTCCCTAAAAAAGGCATTTTTGCCTTCTGTGTTCTTTGCAGGGCAAATCCCAGCATGAGCTGTCACTGTCTCCTCGGCGTGACACCATGGAGGTGGCTGCTATAAAAGGCAGTCTCGGGCCATGCAGCCACTTACAGATAAAGTAGCCATGCAGTGCAAAGGGTCTCTCCCTGCGTGGGCGCCTCTCCTTGAGCCAGGGTGCTGGGTGCTTGGGAGGATGGAGCTGGACTTGGTCAGCTGAATGGGGAGCAACCACTGAAAGGCATCCCAGAACAGACAGGAGCTGATGCGGGATGCCACAAGGAAGTGGTACCCAAGAGATGCTGGCTGCAGTCAGGAGGGGCCGGAGGATGGGCAGCTGCTCTGGGGAGGTGTTAAAGAGGAAAAGAGTGTGGAAGAAGCCAAGACTTCGGACTGAAAACATCATGCTGGAAAGATTTTATTTTGTTTTCCGTGAAGCACAACATAAAAGCTTCGTGTTTGAGGAGAGTTGAAAAATGTCCAGGCTCCACTGCTGCTTTTTTACACTCTTAGAGTCATCCCTGAAAGTTCGAGGCTTAGCTCTTCCCCCCAGACTTCAGGAGTGACCGCAACAGAAGTATACCAGTATGGGACTTGTGTACGTGGGCCTCCCACATCTGGAGCCAACTGGGCCCTCTAAATTGAAACTTTCCTTCATACACTTTCTTTGGGGCACAGCTTACAACCACAACGAACCTGCCCTGAGGCTGACACAAAGCACAGCTTTTCCCCTGACCAAGGCAGCCTTCAGCATTCCAGAAAATACTTGCCTGCCTCCATGTCTGATCCCACTGGGCTCAAGCAGGTGGTCTGTGTCCCTTGTAAGGTCACTCTCCCACTTGCAGCGTCTCCAGTCCCATAAGCAACAGGGACAGGTTGGCCCTAGGCCACAGCTTCTTTCTGCAACGCCGGCAGATGCAGCGCCTCACCCTTTTGTCTGGAATGGAAAGATGCTGGAGGGGTGGGAAGAGGTCTCCAACTGCGGCAAATCACATTGGCATCACCCGGCTGGAGCCAGGTGGAGCCTGCCAATGCATGCTGGCCAAGGAGCCAGCACTCCCGCTTCAAGCTCTAGGACTGTAGAGCACAAAGTGGCATTTCAGATCTAAGCAGCATCAGCAGCAGGATGCATGAGTTGTGAGCGCTGGAAATAACAAGGCATCCAGCCTCAGCAAGGTATTTTCTGTGGCTGTAGGGTGCCGCTGACTACAGCTGAGGCTCATGATCCCTGGAGGCACAGCAGTCAAATGTCACAGCCAATCCCCCACCATCACCAGAAGAACCCTTAAAGCAAGAGCACTGGCTGAACTGTTGCAGAAATGTTTAACATCCAAATGCAGTTGTACTGAATTTTTTTGATCTTTCTGAGTGGACAAGCCCAGCCTGCCTCTCTGCAGCACACGGCTCAACTGTCCTACCATAGCCACATCTAAGGAGCAGGACGAAAAAGAGAAAGCGGGAGAAGTCACCCCAAAGCCTGGGGAAGCGAATGGTGATCAATACCCATTTGATTCTGGTTTCTGAAGGCAGCAGAGGGCACATCTCTCAGCTTCATCCCTCCCTCTTACCAAGGAGAAGGGACACAGACACTCCCGGAGAAACCTGTGGGTGTTTTTACAAGAACAGAGGAAGCGCAGGCAGCTGCTGGGGATAGAAAGCAGGATTTAAGGAGAAAAATAATGCTGCTTGCTTCATTCATAACCATTTCTACCCAAGCAGAACCTGGCAAACACATAACATGGGAACAACTATCACCCATTTCCCTTCTGATGAGATAAAAATGAAGACTGAGAGGCAAGAGCAGGCGGGTGACGAGGTTATCGGTGCTCCCCAGCAGGATGTCCGTTAGCCTTTCCGGACAGAGCTCAACTCCCTAGCATTTCCTTCCGTAACTCGTTCAGAGCTGCTGCTACTCCCGAACTTGTCACAGAGCCCAGTCCCCTTGGATCGGCTCTCAGAGCATCTGTGGCAGCTAATCTATGCCTGCTGCCTGTCACAGCTCTTCCACAGCAGAAAGCAGCACAGCACGCCCCAAAGACCTCAGTCACGTGCCAGGAAAAATCACAGCAGCCTGAAGCTGATCCTGGCATGTTTACAACCATTTTACTTGTGAGATCAAAATTCATAAAAACGAAGCCAAGGTCAGGGATGTCAGGGCTCAGGAGGGCCGGAGGGACAAATGCACAGACGGTCACTGTGCAGTTTCACAGCCATCACCGCTACACCTGCCAGAGCTCAGCCCCCTTAGCTCCTTCTCTGCTCTGATAATCACGCATTGAAATGGGGCCGTGCCCAGCTCCCTGACTCCACACACCTTCTCCGCGGAGAGAAGCGTGCCCCATGCCAAAATCCTTGGCAAGGCAGGCAGGGGCAGCGAGCAGATGGTGCCTCTTTGTACCAAAATTCCCCTGTCGCCCCATTCTTGATGTCACCCATCAGTCACTGGCAGCAGGAGTGTGGTGCAAAAAGCCATGCCTGGTTCGCTGGTACAGAGCCCAAGAGGCGCCCCGCAGAGCCATGCTCCAGGGGTTGCACATATGGGGAGAAGAGTTCCCACAGCCATCTGTCACTTGTTCCCCACATGGCGACGGGGATGGAGGCAAGCACCCACATGCCTCCTCCATGATGGAAAGCTGGGTGCAAGATGGGAGCAGAAGCAGGACTGGCAGCGATAGTGTAAGAGGAGAGGGAGTGCACACTTTACCCCGTGGGGGCACGTACAACGCTCCAAAAAGGTGCAAAGTAAGGGGAAGCGGTCCTATGGATGAAGGGAAGATGTTTCCCAGCCAGGGTGTGTTGGGTGGCTGTGCACAGGTGTTGCGCCAGCGGTGCAGGGGACTGGCCAGTGCAGAGCATGGTGCAGATGTGGGGACATCCATAACACATGGTTCCCACGCCCTGCTGGGGTGACAGATACCCCACGGCAGCCAGCAAGGGCACCAGGAACTCCCGTGGGAGCTGGCACTGGAAGCTGCAGGCAGTGGGGCAATGCTGGGATCCCAGCGCGTTCCCAGTTTTGCGCGCCGGGGCAGGGAGCGCCGGGTTCCAACGCACTGAGATGTGGGGAAGTGGTCCGTCCCAAGGGACAGACCAGGGTCTGGGCACCCGCGGAGAGGGGACAGCATGAGGCAGTCCTTGGGCTCCAGGATTTGCGGGTCCTCGGCTTCATATGTGGGTTCCGGGGAGGGATGGCGGTTCCCGTGCCGAGGAGGGGCTAGCTCCGGGAGGTGCCGGCTGCATGCTGGGGTGCTGTCTTTTGGGGGTGGGGTGGGTACCGGTGGGTGTGCATAAGGCTGGCTTTTTGGGCTGCAGGCACAGGGGACCGAACCCAGAAGGGTGCCCGAGCCGGCAGCGACGCTCACGCCTGCGGACGAGGCAGTCGGTGCCTCGGTAGCAGCAGGTCCGCCATAACGCAGCGTGCCGGGACAACACCGGACGGCCGCTGCCCAGAGGCGGCTGCGGCGGGGGGGGGTGTGTGTGTGTGAGGGAAGCGGCGGAGCGGCAGGGGCGGCCGCCGGGGGTCGGCCTGACAGCAGCGCCCGGTGCCGAGGGCTGCCGCCAGCGGCCCCATCGCGCAGAGGCTCGGCGCTGCCCAGCACCGCGGCGGAGGCGGAGAGAGGTGCCGAGCGCGACGCCCTCCCCTCACGCCCAACCGGGAAGAGGCGGGGGGGACCTGCCGGGGGCGGGGCGGGGGAACCGGGCGGCACAGGCAGCAGGCTCATGCGCAGGAAAGGCCGCCCTGCCCGGTGCCGGCCCGCGCAGGCGCCAGGGTCGCCGTCCCGCCCCGCTGCCCCGCGGCGACCCTGGCGCCTGCGCAGTGAGGAGGTGCGGCGCCATGTTGCCGGAGCGGGCCGGGGGGAGGTGGTGAACGCTCTGGTACCGGCTCCCCTCCCCTTCTCCTCAGCCTCCCCGCCCCCCCCCCCCCACCCCCTCCCGGCCTGGGGGGCCGCGGCCGAGCGGGGGCCTCCCCCGGCACCATGAGCGGCGGCGGCGGGCGCGTGTGTGACCTGTCCCGGCGCAACCCCCAGGAGGACTTCGAGCTCATCCAGCGCATCGGCAGCGGCACTTACGGCGACGTCTACAAGGTAGACGTAGCGCCGCGGTTCGGGGGACGGGGACGCGTGTGGTCTCTTCCCCCCCCCCTTCCCAAGGCGGTGGGTTCCGTTGACAAGCAACTGTGTCGGGCCTCCTCCGAAATCTGAGGGGGGCTTCCGTTGCCAAGCGACGCCCTCCTCCCCCTCCCTCCCCCCCTGGCCCTGAGGGGGCTCCCGCCATTGCGGGCAGCGAGGGTCGCCCCCGGCCCAGCGGGGTCTGCCCCGGTCCTCATGGCGGCGGGTGGGCGACCGGGCCGGCTTCCCTTACGGAGGGGCCTTGCCTCCCGTGTCTCTCCCTGCCGCCGGCCTGGCCGGCCCGTGCGAGGGGGTGATGGAGGGGGCGGCCCCCGGCGGTCGCCTCGGCGCTTGGGGGCGGCCGGGCCCCGCCGCTGGCGCGGGGCTGGCGGTGCGGGGCCGCCGCGCTCTCTCGGGCTCCTTCAGCCGTGGAGCAGCCCCGGGAGCCGGTTGTTGCCGCTGCTGGCTGCCGGCTCGGGCGTCTGCTTCACGGGCGGAGCCTGCGGGTCGGCTGCCCTCCAGGCCGAGCCGGGAGCTGTGGGGGTTGCGGGAAGCAGACGCTCGCTCGTTCGTTTCCAGCCCAAATGGCACTTTAAATCGCGTGCCTGAGGGCGACCGGGCCTGTTCATCCCGGCTGCCGCTCCCGTCGTCGTCTTGGGTGGAAGCAGCAGTTCTTGTGTCTCTGTAAAACGTGAGGCCGAGCAGTCAGAGGGCAAACTGGGGAGTGGGGAAAGGTGTCGTTAGGATCAGTCTTTCATGATCCTGTCCTAACTTCAGAAGCGCAGGAAAAGCAAAGCTAAAGCAACAGCAGCCGAATGTAAGTTTGACTTTTTGGCCTTTCCTTTGACACTTTGCTCTGCAGCGTATGTTGTTATTTGTGTATCCAGTTGAACTCTTGCCTGATGGGATGTGGCAGCCTGTCAGGTAGGACGGCGCTAGTTGCGAGCCGCTCCTGTTTGGTGGCAGAGCAGAGGGTAGAAGTGAAGTCTTGTGCAGCCTGTTGGAAGCATAACTTTAAACGTGTGCTTTCCAAGTGTCTTCTGGTCTGATTTTGTCGTTAGAGGGTGCGCGTGTGTGTTTAAGGAACCTTGTTTTGGTAGGCAGGGCTGTAGGATAACATGCAGAGCCATTCCACAATTTGAGGTGCACAAAGCTGGTGCTGATGCTGCCTTTGACTCTAAGTGAATGCGCCTAGAATGAAGTCTTGGATGGATTGGGGTGATTTTGGTTTAATCTCAGCTCGCTTAAATGTTACGAAAGTTTCAGGACCTAAATCTCCTTGTTACGGTGTTCTTAGTATGCTAAGTCCCTCCCTGCTTTATTGTTTAATTGAAAGGTGTGTTTATATTGCTTTCCCCACCTTGCTGGCTTTCTTTGAGTATTTGTGTACTATGCTGAGTCTAATTGCCTTATGCTCTGTTTTAATGTTTTTCTGCAAACTGTTATCTTGATGTGCTCAGCTCTATTTCTGTTGCAGTTTTTAACTGGCATATTGACTCTGTGATATCAAACAGATTTTTTTTCAGTGGTCTGTACACGATTTTGATGGATGTGAATTAGCCAAGTCATCCGTGTTTACAGTTTAATTTTAAGGATGTTACCTCTAACCATAGAGCGAGTATTTAGATTTGCAATACCACTATGCATCTGAAACCTCTCAAGTTTCGTTTGGTTTGTCAAGGTTTTCTTGACAATTGTCATGCTTACGTTGCAGTAGCCTTCATTTCAGTGCTCTATGAGTGGCCAGTGTTTGGCACTGCTTGTGACTCTTTTTGTTTGAGGCAACTCAAACAAGACTCCCTCCTCAGAGTGGATTTGTTTATGTTTACAATCTGCCTGTGGCAGCTGAGATAGAAGATGGTATATCAGGACCAGAATACACTAGGCTGGCATTGTTTATTTCTTCTAGATAAGAGAGACGTAAATGCTTTCTGATTAGGGTGTGGATGGTGTAGGGAAAATGCAGTGTGCTTTTCCCCTGGATGGGTTATTGCCGTTTCATTTTGAGGCAAGGTCTTGCCCAGGGCACCTTCAAAGTGGAGCATAAAAGTAGCCCAAAAATAATAATGAAAGCGGGTTACTTTTAATGTGACAAAGAGGAAGTAATATAGTCTTATGTGTCATCCACACGTGAGCTTACTAGGACTTTATCTTAAAGTTGTGAGGGGTTTCGTAAAACTACTTTCATTTGGTTCATTCTGTCACCTGTAGGTGAAGTTTGTGGTTGATGAAATAATTATGTGAAGTTGAGATTAGCTGTGTGACGATGGTGCTCATCAGCGGTGGGATTTCAGTGAAGTGGATACAAGCGCTGGATGTACTCTGGCATCTTCAAACTGTTCTTTGTAAATTGTGATTTTCTCCCCTTAGCAGGAAGAGCCATGTAGGGAGGTATTTCTGCTGTTAGTAGGTAGGAATTATTGCCTTAACAAGATGACGATCTTGTTATGTTGACATTCTTGCTAAATGTTGACCTTTCTGTAACCTGCTTTCCTGGCAAAGAGTTGAGGAGCTGAAAGCAGAACAGCAGACTGGCATCTACTTCCTTGCTTCGTTTTAGTTGAACTGAACTACAACAGGGCATAGGTTAAATGCTTGATTTGTTTTAAAAGAAAAAATTATATTAAAAAAAAGAAAGAAAAAGAGGCAGAGTCTCTACTCTGAAGATTTTTGAATTTGAAGTAAGAGCCCATGGTGCAGACTGAACTATGTAAACTCAAAGGGAACAAGGATATGGATCAGATTGATGCGATCTTGCTGCTATGAGTCCTGCTGTTTAGCTGGTACCTGGAAATGTGCTAGTGCACTGCAAGTACGGATTTTATAGTTATCTGCCCTCCCACCCAAGTTCAGCTTTCATAGAGGCCTTGGGGAAGATGATAATGAATTCCTCACAAGAAAGGTAATGGGTAACTTGTTCATACCATTAGCTCTCTGTCAAATATGCACAGTTAAGAATAGTATGTCTCTTCTAACTAAGTGTAAGTTTGTTGTAGGAGATGAGGCTCCATCTGGTTGCTTAGTTCTTAATGTATGCCAGGCATCTGATTGCTCGGTTCTTAATGTATCCCAGGGACATAAACACTGGACATAACACTGTTTTTGATGAGGGTCTGAAAGAGCGATGATGATTGATTGGGTTTTTAATTTTTTTTTCAGTGAAGCTATGTTTCCATGTTAGATAGGTAAAAAGTTAATATTGCAAAGTTCTCATTTGAAGTTTAAGTAAAACACAGGACTTCAAATCTGTCCAGAGATGTCTCCTCTCAAGAGGGCTAAAGTTAATGGTGAAACTGAGTTACTACTTTGTTGGATGGTTGATGTAACAAAACACGGACAGAAAATCTGCTAATAGTGTTGTTTATTTCTGGAGTTGAGTGTTGCATATCACACTTCCATTTGTATGGTTTTGTTTTCTATGCCTCAGTAAACTTGTCCAGTACTTTAGCTTCATCTAAAGTCTAGTTTAGAGACTGACACAAAAATAGCTTTTCTGATTGCAGTTGTGTGTCAGGAAAACTTTTGAATTTCACCTTCTGTTTCTGTCAAATATTCTCGTCCAAAATGACAACTGCTAGAAAGGAGGAAAATTAGTTATGCTGTTGTACAAGTAATTTCTGTCTTTTGTGTTTCTTTATTTCACTGTTACAAAGAATTTAATTGTGTAGGGTGGTCAGCAAAGTGTAAAAGAAGAGTTATGTCTTTTTGATTGTGAAAAAGAGATACTGTCCTGTCCTGCTCAGTTGCAGGAGATATTCCTGGAGTTAAATGAAGTGGTTGCTTAATTTTGTTTGCTCTTGTTTATTCCATCTCTCATTTAGAAAGACTTTTCTGTCTCTTGGTATGAGATGGCTATTCTAATTATCCCTAGTCCCAGGTCCTCTGTAATTTATGCCATTCTTTTACGGTTTGGGCTACAAGTGCTGCACGTGGTATTCTGACAGAGACCGTATTAATAATAATACTATAATTTTACTGTTTACCCCCATCTTAATACCTATGGTTTTGGTAGTAACTGCACATAGATTTGAAGTACATTCTGAGGTGATTGTAGGTCCATTTCTTTTGTTCATATGATCAATTTATATCACAGCATATCCTGAGGGGGGAAAAAAGTAATCATTGCTTTGGTTTAATAAAGGTTGAACTTCATTTGCCATCTCACAGGTGATTCATCTAGTGTGAGTGGACCCTTCCAAAGATTTTCAGCATCTTCCAAAATGAAAAGCCCTTCTTTTACTTTGCCCTTGACTGAAATTCAAATAATTGTGATAATTAGTGAGATTATTGTTCCTGCAAAGGTATCAGTTATACCATGTCTACCTTATTTAACTTCTTTTTGTCATTTATGGCTTCAGCCATTTAACAAATGAAGACAACGCAGAACTCAGTAGGGTGCGCTTTGCTTGAGGTCTCATTTTTAAAAAAGAAAAAGCCTAATTTTCTGCTCCCCGGCCCTTTGGCATGAGCGTTAGTTTTGGTGAGGGAAGTCATACAGCTACTAGCTCAACTGCTTCATGCTGAAACTCTCCAATTTTGTGGATATCTCTGGGGAACAGGTGGTGTGACTCTTTTCTGCTGTCAACTGTGTTTCGGAGTCTCTGGTTTCTGATAGAGATCCTATGTGTTGCTGGAAGGGAATGTGTCCAGAACAGATGAATCTGAATTTTGATGAATTCCCATTTTGCGGAGTCCTACGCACAAATCTCATCTCTCCACGTCTGTGCCGTATTTCCTGGGGTGATCCATTTAGACATCAATTCTTCTACAGCTTTGCTGCTTCTGAAATACTGAAACTGCGCCTTTTGGTTGTGTGCTTTTTGATATGTATTTTAGTCTTCCTTTCTTCTTGATTGACCTTACAGCTGTTGAAGCTCCTTTTGTCTTGGCTGGAGATATGTCTGTGTTTTGAAGGCTCTGTATTTCATCTTTAATTGCCTTTTGAAGCATGTCAGGCAGGCAGAGAGGAGTGGATGTTTGGCCATCCTGTTTTTACTGTGGTGAGTAAGTACTAAAGGGCTTAGTTTCTGTAACTGTGGTTTACTTAACCAAGAATCCATGCTTTGTGCAGGGATTTTTGTTTGCCTTCGTTTCAGATCTTTTTTGTTTAACATCACCTTTATCAAAGCATTGTTTTCTAAAATTGCAGCTCTGTTGCGTTTTTAGGTATCGCGTCTCCTGCCAGAATGTGGAACCTAATTACTTTTAGCATAATTCTTAGCAGTTCAGTTCCTGTTAATTACAGCTGTGACTTTGGAGGATGGGCTGAACTGATGTAAAAAGCTCACTGTTGCCTGAGAGGGGTGATTCCTTACCCTGCTCCTGGCTGTCTTCCTGCTTACCTCATGTTAGCTCTGGTGCTCAGCATGATGCCTGGGCCAGCGCAGTTAGCTAACCTGGCAGAAAACTAAACAAAAAAAAAAAAAAAAAGAGAGGCAGGTGGTTTTCTGCTGTCTTGGAGAGTTCCATCAGCCCCTGGGGGAGTCCTGTGGGTTTGAGAGAGGCTGGAGGGGAGGACTGGAAGCAAGGGGGTTGGGAAGCCGTTTGGGTGCGTTTTCCTGAAGAGCGGAACTAATCCAGGTTCAGGAAGCCTGTCTGTGCCTTGGGACCAGTTATCGCGTGAAGTAGCAACTTGTTTAGAGGTCACTCGCCTGCATTTTGCTCAACGATTCACATAAGAGGTAGTCAAAAACAAAGCACCCTGTTGTTACTGTCCAAGACTTTGCTTTTTGGCCTAGTTTTTGTTATGGCATTGTACACTTTATAATACCAGCTTCCATTTGAAGGACAAATATAAACTTGGCAAGATGTTTACCTCCTTGGATTTTATGACTGTGTTTCAGCTGCACAGACCTCTCCTTCTTATGAATCTACTGTTGTGCCATATATTAATGGCAGTGCTAAGTACTAGCCTTCCTCCTCCTTTTCTTTTTCCACTCCTTTTCAGACACACACCATGCACATCTTTTGCTTGGCTGGTGTTTCTTAAATAGAGGCCATCTGAATACTGCCCCACTCCATTGCTCTTTCCTTCTCTGCTTCAAAGTAATAAGGTCTTTCCAGTTGTGAGACATTTTGGTTAATGAATTTTTTGTATAGTGCAATAAGAACAAAACTTGGATTTTTCTATCTTTTACTTCTAGTGGGTGGCAGTTTTTTGTATAACATTTTGATCTGATATCCTACTGTTGTCACAGAGACACCAGTAATTATTTTCTGTTTAATTAGGTAGTGCTTCTCCAGCCTGATTTAGCAGTTGGTGGATTTTTTTTAAACTCCTCCCCCAATACAGCAGTCTAGATTTCTGGAAGAGTATCGTTCTTCTAGCCGGTGGTAGCATGTGGATCCTTATATGGTTTTCCAGAGCAGACATTGTATAAATGCTGTACACATTTAGTAAAGTGACTGTGTGTAGATGCAGGCATTACAGGCTGATCTTTGCTTCTGGAAAACCTGTGTAATGCATTCCCATGGACATAGCGAAACCTGCGTGTGAAGGAATTAGTTGCAGGCTCTTGCTCATGGAAACAGGGATAGGAGGAAGATCTCTTGGCTATTGTCGGCAACCTCATCATCAGGAAGGCTGGGAGTTAGAGCTTTTACGGGGCAAGTGGAAACAAAAAATGAGTGTGTTTTCTTATGTGAGCCTCTGAAATTTTTGGTTGCATTTGCCAACTCCAAAATACTTGCTTGAAATTGTTCTTCAGCTACCTACTCATTATTGATGCTTCATTCTCAAAACCCATAAGTAATTGTCAAGTTTAGTGTGATTATGCCAAATGAAAGCAAAAGGTAATGTCCTGTAAATACTGACATATCGTATGGTATGTAATGTATGTGAGCACCCTCAAAGTAAGGGTCAGAGCCAGCTCCAACATGTGTTGAAAAGCATACAGTACTTCGGTCTTTCTTAGTCTCTTATTCATGTGAGCTTAGGCAAGGAATTGTTTCACAAGGGGTGATCTCAAAGGTATTTGATGAGATCTGGTAAAACCTCTCTGGGGTACCTAATCCTCATCTGTACCCTCCGCAAGGAACCCTTGCATCACTACAATCAGAATTATCTCTTTTTTCACATACTCAGATTAACAAAGGCAATTCGTATTCTTACTTGTGATAACACCTTCAATGCTAATAACCCAAATGAAATACGATGCAAAGTGATAACTTATTCAGATTGTCAACTTTAAGTCATGTTTTCCTAAGTAACAATTCATGCCCTTAAGCGGTTGGTAGCCTGCTGTTCCTGAAGGCATTGGTGACCTGCATTGAATCAGATTTTGCTCCTCCTTTCTTGCCTTCATGAGCCCAGGCATCTGCTGGTCCAGAGAATGACCAGCTGGCCAAAGAGTCCCACTACTGCTGGTGTTGAAGAAAGGAAGCAATGCCTAAGCTGAAGGTGAAAAGACATGTTTGTTCTTTCCTGCCCATGATTTTCAACAGTTCTTCAGTGTCCTGCTCTCAAAAGAAAATAATAAAAATCCTAGCTCATGCTTTAGTGGTGCCACTTTTGCGTACCAGAGAATGAAAGCAACACATGAAATAAAAGGAACTACTATTTTTGTGGTTCTTAATGTCTTTGCGTCTTTGTTCCACCATACAGTGATGAGTGGACGCTGCTGCCATCAGTGGGATGGGCAAATAATGACTTACGGGGAAGGCTGCCTGAGAAAATTTATTTTTAAACTGTTTTTTCTACAGTCTTTCAAGTTTGGACTACTCCTTGACTTTTACAGGATACCCACTGGTCTTGGGATCTATCCATAAACGTCTGCTTGGAAATTATTTGCAAATGCCAGCGCTCCCAGCATTGCAGAAGAGTGTCGCCACACCAAGGAACAGTGGGAGGTTTGAGACTGGCTGCGCTAGCAACAACCTGAGTAGATCTCTGAACCCAGAAATACACACTGTGTTTATTTCCAGACTTTATTACTAGCTATTTTTTATAGTCTTATGTTTTTTCCCCCCTCTACTTGTGGTTCAACAGCCAGCTCTCAAGCTGCCATGTTAAGAATCAATACCTTTCAGTATTCGGTGAGTCTCACGGACAGTTCATAAAAGGTGTGAGCCCTCGAACTCCTAGAGTGACTTAAATTAGACCATTAGCCACTGTAAAGGTGTAAGACCTTAAACAAGACCATAAGCCGCTGTAAAGCTGCTGTGCAGGGAGTGGATCTGTCACAGCATTCAGCACGGGGGTGGTCCAGCGCAGCGCTGGGTACCAAGACTCTCCTGGGGAGAGGAGAGGCTGTAGCTGAGCATCCTTCAGGACCTACTGCTGCAGCGCTGGGGTGCAGCTTTGCTGCCCTCTCCCCATAGCTGGGGTCAGGGGCACAGAAGCGTCCTGAAAGCACTGGGTAAATGGATACTTGGTTTTCAGTTTGTAGTCAAACGCAATGGTTCTAGAAGAGAAATCATTATCACCATAATTTATGTTGCTTTTTAATGGCTTTAAAAAAAAAACTAGCTTCCTTGTTTGCTCAGTGGAATGTAGGCTTTAGCATGAGAGCCCCGTACAAAATGCAGTTAAGCTGCTGAGTAATTGCTGCTGAAGTTGGCCACAGAGCTGCCGTATATACAAGGGAAATGCTTTCTAATTCCTTTGTTGCTGGCTTGTTTTCTTCGCACCATTGCGGAAAGGGAAGGATGCTGTTGCTGGCGCAGAGTAGGGACCATGTAGTGAAATGAGCAGGAAGTGTTGCATTGCTCTAATGGGAGTCTTGGAAGCAGTCAGGTATGCTGCAGGGTACAGCCCTTGATGCTCCCTGGGCCCTGCTTGTCTGCTGCGAGATCTGTGCATGTTATAAATTCTTTGCAGTCAGTATCTCAGTGGTCGGTTTGTTTATGGGTTTTAATGTGGAAGTACAGCATGGTCGAGAACTTGCATAAGTTAGGACCGTTGTGTGGCAGTGCAGGGTTTCCTGGGCATACTTAAAGCTTCAGATCTTGGTAAGAATTAGCTACCTGGTTTTCTTTTTTCTTTTTCTTTTTCTTTTTCTTTTTTTTTTTTTAGATAGCTTGCTTTGTTGTTAGAAAATAGATTTAGGATGAGAAGTTTTGTTATAAGAGTGCTTACTACAAACTAGTGCTGGAGAAGAGCATGCTAGCTACAGAATTCTTACTGTTTGGTTTACTGTCTTAATGACAGTAAAGGCACAGACAGCACAGACATGGATTATTTTAAATAAGTCTTTTGGATATAACAGAACTCAATAAGGATGCTTATCTAATGAAAATATATGCTGTAAGCCCCCCCCCCAAAAAAATGCATGGTGTATTTGGGGGAAAAAAATCTAACCTTGCATGAAATGTGAATATACAAGGTGGTTTAATTTATTGGCTCCTCCTGAGATTGTTTTTGCTTCAAAAAAAAAAAAATCCCAATGAGTGGTTTTACTGTTTTAGACCCTTAAGTGTCTTGGTTGCTCTTTGACTCTGTGTTGTGACAGAATGTCAAGTTGAGAATGCAGAGCTGGTTGCTGTGTTTTGCTGTCTAAATTTTTTTTTTTTTTTGTAGGCTCGAAATGTCAACACGGGTGAGCTAGCAGCAATTAAAGTAATAAAACTAGAACCAGGTAAGTGTTTCTTAACTGAAATAGGCCCCGGAAACTAAATATTTTCATGCTTAAGATAAAATTGTACAAAACAAACTGAGTCTACTTATTGAAATAAGGGATAATTGTTGCCTTTTAGTGTATTATAAAATACAGTGTTCTGAAAAATAACAAGCATGACAAGCAGAATGTGAGAGGAAGAAGGGTAACTGGAGAACAGTTAAAGGAAAGCCGATTAAAATTTCAGTCACGGTTGTGTTTTTTTTCTTAAGTACTGTTTTTTCAACCCATGTGATACAAAAAACTTCATAGAACAAAAGAAATGAGGAAAACAGCAAGGCAGTAAAGAACTCACCTGGAGAGAGCATAGAGGGAGAAATAAAAAGAAGGAAGGGTGTAATAAAAGGTGAGCATTAGCATCCAGGAATTGAGCGTATTTCCTGAAATTCTCTTGGAGACTGATGAGGACTTCGTTGTATGCTAGGTTTATGCTTGAACTGTGCTTATGTTGTGATGTCACAAATGCCGTATGCCCTACAGATCAATTATCAGCCTGTGAGGGCTGGTCTATTAATATGGCTAGACTTGTTGAACAAGGGTACAGTAATCTAGGAAGTAAAATATCCAGACTTCTTGTTTAGTTTGTAACTGTTGGGGGTGGGGAAATATCTTTACTACTTCCTGGTTTGATCCTTAAGGTCTATGCAGGCAAGAAGGGAAAGAAGTTGCTACTTTCTTCCATTTTTTCCTCTTACAATTCTGGAAGTGATCAGAAATAATGCATGCACATATAAAAATTTGGGACAGGACAGTATGTTACCATGTAGTTCCAAAAGTGTATGTTCATCGCACTTCTTTTATTCATGCTGAACACCATGTTCCCAGATTATCTTGTCTAGTTCTGCTGCTTTGGCTTTTTATGTCAGTTCCCATTGCTGGAGTAGTTGGCTGTGCATGACATGGACAACCAGCCCAGCTAAGATGAGCAGCCGTGCTGTGTCTCAGTATGGAACTGTAAGGATAAAATGGGAAAGGAGACTTGTGTAGTGGGGGAAAAACCATAGGACTCAGCAGACCCAGATGATGTCAACCTTTAAAATAATGCAACTTTTTACTTAGCTACTTCCACTCTAAACATGAAGTGAGTTGGTTAAAAAAAGCGTTGTATGGGTTGTGCTGAGTAGGACTTGGAGAATCATGCTGTGTATGCTCTCTGAGCTGCGGCCAGAGCCTGGAGGTGCACTGCAGCAGGGGTAACTTGCCCTCACGCTATGCTGATGAGGCGAACAACTGTCATCTTGCAGCTCAATCTAGTATTTTTAGCAGCCTTGGGATACATGAGTGTGGTACACAGAGAATGCGCTCTCGCTATCCTCTGTTTGCTCAGCGAGCTGTTTCTCTCTAGAGTTGTCGCTTCCAGTTGGGGTAGAGGCTTCAGTCAGCTCCAGATGGGCAGCGTCCACATGCCAGAAGTGTGGCACTGGCTTTCTTTGCAAGTTTTGCAGATTGGGGAAGACTGTGAAGACTAACTAATAATGTTAAGCACTTACTCTAAAGCTGATGCTACTTTATTATTTTGGATGCAATGAAAACACCGGTCAAATACTGGAGGAATCGTGTCCTTTCACAGAGATACCTGTCCGTACGTGAAAATAATTTCTTGTTTACTCCTCAGTGTTTGAATGTTTGAAGGTGTAGTCAGGATACAGCAAGCCATCAGCAATACACCACAGATAGTAGGCAGTCTGTTGTGATGTTAGCTTGCAGCTTGTAGTTTGAAATTTGCTTTCAGTTAAATAAAATACAGGCGAATATCGGATTTCTGGTTAAAAAGTATCAAATGGTTAGATCATCTAGGGAGAAACTTAAAACACATTTTCTTAGGTAATGCCTTGGCCAATTTGGTTGGAATTTGTTATGTTACATTTGAAATTTATTAATGGCAATATTTGAGAACTAATTTTGGGTTGCAAAAATTGATAAATATGAGCTTAGTGTCTGTATACAACTTTTTGGACAATAATTTGGCTTCTGGTTTAAAAGCTATCTTGAGTAATGCTGAAGTGTGCTACAGTAGTACACTGAAAGCAGGATTTTGACATACATCGAATTTTCCTTTTTTTTCAACTAGCTTACAGAACCTCTTAAGTTATTTGTGAAGTTAAATGGTTAATTTAGGCCTTCAGGCTTGTTTCACCTATGAACTCCTTGAGGTTACTAAGAATAAGTTGGTTTATGTGGACTGTGTATGTCTACTAACTAAACAAACTTCAGAAGAGCATCTTTGGCAACAACATACCAAACTAGCTATAATTTGCCCTTATGACTTAAGAAGTTTTGTAGGAGCCCCAGTGTAAGATACTGAACTGCAAAAGAGCACTTGACGTATAGTTCTTAAACAATTAATTGAAAAGGCCATCAAATATGTTACCATCATTCTCTTACATTTGATATCTTTCTTGCCTTCTCTCTCTAACTTACCTACAAAACCCGTGCAACAACGTCCCCAAAACAAAATTTTCAATTTCATACATGACTTTTTCAGTGTGCGCATCTGGTAAGAAGGTTTTATAGGAAGACAGGTCCAACAGAGGTACCAAATAGTAAGTCTCAGAGAAACACCACATCTATGTCAGTGTTTTATCTGGACATAAGTTACGCAAAGTCCATAAATTCATGTCCTTACCAAGGTTACTGAAAAGTTGCATCAGCAGCATACTGTTGAATGTTTTTTTGCTCAGGAAGATAATCTGATGTGTGTTGGACATATGGCCAAAAATAGCAAAGTTTTGTTGTGTTTTTAAGTGCTTGGGCTATTGGCAGGGCATATGCAGATAGACACGGTGGGGTCTTAGGAAAAGTAAAGACTTTAGAAAGAGGTGTGGCCAATATCCTAAGAGGTATCAGACAGCAGATGTGTCCATCTGCCCCAGGATGAAACTCTTTAAGAATATAGTAATTTATTACTAAGTAAATATTGATTTACAACTGCTTTATATGTCTTTGAAACTGTCAGATAATTAATTTTAGTTACTTAAAATGTTTATTTCATAAACACGTACTGAAAGTCTAGTTGGGATGTGAGTATGAACCAGGCCAATGAAAATATTCATTCTGCTTTTCAGGAGAAGATTTTGCTGTTGTGCAGCAGGAAATCATAATGATGAAAGACTGTAAACATCCAAATATTGTTGCTTATTTTGGCAGCTATCTCAGGTACAGTTTGTTTCTTTTGCTTACTTAAAAATGCTTCTCTATCTCCTTGTAAAGGACAGGTCTATAAGGCAGCTTAAGCAAAATATAATTTACCAAATAGGTATTATCCACTTTTATATTTTTTTTCTTCATTTACCGTAAAATCTGTTGTTTACTACAGTGTCTCTCTAAATAATGTTTCTCGTAGCAAAATCTTTCAGTGACCCTGTACTTACGTTTCCTTGGAACTTAGTTGTTGTTTAAAAGCTTTGAACTTAATACATAAATAAAAAATGAGGCAGAAGTATGACAAGTATGAACAAAGAGTCTGCGTATATAGTATCTTTTAAATATGTTTCCGTAAAATGTCTCTTAAATTTGCAAAACTTTGGGAAGTATAAATATTGCATAATACAGAGTTCTCAGAAATGGTCTCACTTAACTGGTGTGGGCATGTAAAATTGTCTGAGAACTCAAAATTGAACGTTACGGGGAAATAGGGGGAAAAAAATTATTGGCTTTTTCCTTCCTAAAGAGTAGTAGTATTATGTTAAGCTTTAAGGACAATTTCATACTGAAGTACCTAAGAGTGTAAACTGTGCAGCCTTTAAAAAGCCCACTTGTGGTTTGTATTTTGTATTTATTTTAAAATCTAAAAATTATTGATATTTTAGTGCTTGTCTTTGCTTTTCTCTCTTGAGCTGCAGAGTTGTTTGGGACACTTAATGTAGTATATGTAAATTGTTCTGTCTCATTACTCTTTTGTGTAATTCCTTTTGTAAGGTATTATGCTTACTTGTTACAAGTACAGTAAACTTGTATTCCACACAAAGTCTCAGTATTGAGAAAATTGATGGCTAGTTTCTAACAACGTTTGCTATTATAGTTCGTTTTTAAAACATCCTCACAAATGTTTTATGCAAAATATAACAATTTCTTGATATTCAAGGACTTGACCTTTTAATGCTGGATTTTGTGAATCTAACGTTGTCATAATTATAGGCATATCATGCCATGCAATAAAAAGTTTTTAAAAGGCTCTGAAAAGTCGTGATGCTCTTTATGGCAGAGGCTTCTCATTCCTTTCAGATATTCTCATATCTTGTGTCTGCATGGGGACAATGCAGGTAGGACATGGTAGTTCTGCGTGTTGTGAAGGCTGCTAGACCCTATTCATAATGGGAAGATGCCAAGTTGAGTTTACTTGTGCATGTATTAGACTTCAGCGACTCCAGCTGAAATTCTCCATGGTGGTTATCTGGTGCAGCAAAAAGCCTTTCAGCAATACAGGCCAAATGCTTTTGGTGGAAGATATAGGTGGTATTTTCACATGAAAAATCGTGGTACATAAAGCCTTTCAACAAAAATTTACCATCTTTGAAGCAGGAATGTATGCCAGAATTTGGCTCTTGTATTTGGAGTGCATCTTTTCCTTTTAAAAATCCTTTCAAATTTGACCAAGTTACTTTCTGAAGTACTGAATTTCTTTTACTTTCATTCTAGATCAGCTAGAGCTTGGGAAATCCCAGTTACTGTTCCTTTTCTAGCCAGCAGTGTCTGGTTTGGTGCGTGTTTGCGGTGCTACAGATGAGCTAACACGAGTTCCCTGGCTTGCTTAGCCGTTGTTGCGTGTTCCTTGTTTTGCTCTGGAGTGAGCTGGGACAGGATGTTGAAATGGCAAGTATGGAGTACTTTGTGGTGCTGTTAGTGACCTTGATGCTGAATGTCTGCATAGTTTGAGCAAACTGAAACTGGACAAGTTGAGCGTGCTAGGACTTGGAGGCAGTGTCTGGGAATAGAGAAAGCCCTGACAATAAATGCTAGAGGAGGGAGAGGGGTCTCATGGAGAAGCTCAGCTAACTAATGCTGTCCTGAGGAGTTTCTTCTCCCTGCCTCTTGTAGTCAGTGTCCTGAATAGCCCTGGGCACTTACTGAAACCATGTTTTATCACTGGTGGGGTTCATTGCATCTTTCTCAGTACGAGTATTTTGTTAGCTTTTGTCTCGCGAGCGAAAGTATTGCAGGCTGACAGATACAATTCAAGTCAATAGAATCTGTCTTTTGAATTATGTTCGCTTTATAGTAATTTCAAAGGTCTGTAGTGGAAAAGCTGGTCATATTGGTACTTCGCACACATAGTTCGCAGACAGTGTGCATCATGAAGGAAGTTTGCAAGAGCAAATGTATTTTCAGAATAAGATTAATTAGAAATGCACTCAAAGTATGAGAATGAAGAGGAGAGCAAGCCATTGCCTAGCCCATTAGATGAACACCATCCGCATCCTACAGTGAGCGAGGATGGGAGTGTGTGATTGTGTACGGCTTGCATTATCATTACACATGTGCAGAAAGAGATCAAAGTCTGAAGATAAAATCAACAAGCCATGCTGTTCTGGCATCCCATACCTTGAAGGGTGCTTGTCTTGGCAGCTTGAATGCTTTTTTAATGCTGAGCTGGTCTGTGAGCTGCATTATGCACAAGCTTGTGTGGGTGTGTGTACAGATAAAGCTTGTGTACATGTAGGGACTTGGTATTCCAAACTAGGAGTGTCTGCACTTCAGTTTTGAATGTTTAAGGTTAATTTGAAGGTTAACCTAAATTGTACGTTACTTCCATTCTGTGCAGTACTGGCAGGCTTTTTCTTGTGCATGAACCGTCAATTCTTAATACTGCTACATACCTCAAAGTCATGTTAAACTTTTTTTGAGAATTTGTGGAGTTACTAACTAGCCTGTTTGATGGCAGCTTACAGATTGTCATGTTGTAAAGTTGGCAAGGGATCTTGTGATCTCCTAAAGGCAGTATTTGGAAGCTCCATGTTATGGTGAATAAGCTTTTTAAATGGATGTGGCATATTCTGAGAGTTGTGTGGCTGGGACCACATAGTGGCCTGCCCTCCTGTAGTGCCTCCTTAGCCTTCCTCCCAACCTCAAAGCCTGCCTTTGTTAGGGAAGAGAGCACCTTTGTGTACATTAAAATGTCCTCCAGCGCATGTGATTGCTTTATTTGTACTTGTCTGCAATACTGGGAAGGAAGTTTTGTTGATATTTTTCTTAATGCGTGACATTGTGCACCACAAACCTGAAAGTCATTGTTAGTAAGCCTTTCAGAAGACAAATTAAGAAAGAAGTAAGTGAGGAATGGCAGAGGGGGGGGGGGGCTGGGGCTCTGGGATGCTTTTGAAGTTACCCTGAGCTATTTTTCTAACATATGAACTTCTGACCAGAATTGTGAGGGTTCCATTTGCGTTTGTTTCTGGAGGTGAGATTATTTGTATTGCAGAAGCACAATGTATCCAGTTGTCTCACCAGCTGCTTCTTTTAACTAGTCACAGTGGGAACAGATTGCTTAGTATAACTAATAAAAAGCTGCTTCTGATTTTTAAGATTTCCTGGGAAAAAAGACTGTGAACAAATATTGTTGTTGCATTCAACTTTCTTCGAAATTCTTAGATTGAAATGGTGCCTCTTCTCATGATGCTGCATTTAGGATGGGGATGCTTTTTCTTTAAAAAACAGTTTTCCTCTCATCTCAGGGTATCAAAATATACCTTTGTAGAACCAGATTTAAATTTTGGCAAACATATTATATATTTTGGCACTGTCTTGTGCTCTTGCTTTGTCCCCTCCCCTTTCTTTGGTGTAGTGCTTCTTTGTCTAGGCAATCCAATGGCTGTCCTTTGAGGTCTCTCATTGTCTGACCTTTTCTTTTCCAAGTATCTTTCAATGATAAGAACAAGAAGAAAAATACCATCGCCCTGTACTTGGCACTACCAGCATATTGTTCCCCATGCTTTTCTTCTGTTTATGTATGGATTTTTCAGTCAGTCAAATTTCTGCCGTGTGTTTAGCCTAGGTGCTAAGTTGCAGACACTAAATGGTACTGTTGGTCTTGTCTCTGTTTTGTTTGCTGTGCTTGCCATTTGCTCTGCAGACACAGTACAACTGTGTACACTGTTACTGTTGATTATATGGATTTTCGTGGTCTCAAAGCACTTAGGGGCAGTAATAAAAGGCTAGATAGTGAATTAGAAATCCTCTTACATTTTTTTGTCCTTTTCTGTAGGGCTTTTCCACACTGGCAAGTTTAATGCCCAGTAAGTGAAGGTGTGAGTTTACAGCACTTACCTCCTTCATGTCTCTTACTTTGCGGGTGCTCCTGCTGCTGTCCAAGGCTGGTGGGGTTATCCTGGTTTTTTCCCCGCTTCCACACTGCTGCTGCTGTTGGCATCAAACAGGATGCAGCCACATGGGAAAGAGTGGCTTTCATGAGCCCAGTGCCCCAAAAAGTGTCCACATCTGAGTCCTGCATCATTGTGGGGAATAAACAAGGGACGTACAGATGTCTGTCTCTTCAGTGCTGCTTTCTCACTCATGTTCTCCTGCTGCCATCACTAATTCTGTTTTCTTTCACATGTTGCTTCTGTGTCTGACTTTGATCAGTTATTTCAGTGGAAAGCCTTCATATTATTTCAAGCAATGCTTTAATTAACCCCTAGAAATGTATGGAGTTAACAGCCAGGGACTTCCATTGCTTAAAATCTCCGTATTGCCTGAACAGTACCTTTCCCACCACAAGGGGAAGCAGCTGGGGAGTAGCTTTGAGGACCATCTGGACTATGGACATAAAAGGGGAGGAGATCCAAGAAAGTCAGTTCTTCCTTGGAACGGCAGCTATTCTAGTTGTTACCTGCTGGTGAGAAGTACTTGCAATTTGCAGCTCAGGGGATAAGCTCGGCACTTACACCATTGCCTTGCAAAATTCCACAAATGTTGGCGTTGCCTGCAGGAGCGTCTCAGCTGTTATGACAGTGCCTTATGAATGCAAGAAACCCACGACCAGGAGTCATGGGCAAACTGCAGAACAACCAGCAGTCTTTCCTTTGGTTCCTGTGTCCCAGTCTGCCCTAACATGGTTGTATGCCATTTTTCTTTCCTCTGTGTTTTGATGGCCACAAATGACTAGGCAAGTCCCAAGTTTTCTGCTTGCCAGAATGCCTTTCTGCAGCCACATGTGGTACATCTGTCTTACCAGTGAAAATTACGAAATGAAAATAGAATTTAGTGTCCATAATAGAAGATACCTTTGAATCCTTCAGCCCATTGTCTATTCTTGAAAAGCATCTTTTATGGAGGTATAGTGAGTCAAGCTGAATTGATTCCCTTAGTAAGAGGAATATAAAAAACTTCCCTCTGACCCTTGCCACCAAAAATATCCACAAGTATTTTTGAGGGAAAAGACTTCATCTGAGAAGACCCTTACTCACAACGTGGGCTCCACTCTGCGTAGCTTTCACTAAAGCACTACAGTTTCATTCCCATTTGTTGTGAAAGAAATTGAGTTCAGAGATATCCCGAGGGCTTTTTGGCTTAGACTTCTTTTTTGTTTGTTTGTGTTAATTCCTCTGCTCTGAAAAAAGTGGAAGAGAAGTGAAAATGAGGAAGAAATAAGAATCCATATCTGTTCTCTCTCTACTCTCGGTAAAAATATATTTCATTTTCGTAGCAGATCTTGAATAAAAATCAGTGTACATGTTTCACTTACACTGTTTTTATTACTCCAATAAACCCTGTAATATTTTGGGTATTTCGTTAGTTACTGTTTTGACAGTGAAGTATCATATAAAGATTAAATCATATTCATTATTTGCCTTGTTCTTTTCATAATACAGAGCTTGTTATGTTGTGCTTTATAATGTTTGAGTCCTTTGACTTTTATAGGTGCTGTTTTCAAATCTGACAGCTAATGAATGGTTTTGTTCACTTTTTAGACGAGACAAGCTATGGATTTGCATGGAGTTTTGTGGAGGTGGCTCTCTACAGGATATTTATCATGGTATGCCAAGTCTGTAATTCCTTAAAATCTAAGTAAAGCTTATTTTCAAAAATGGAGATGATTACAGTGTTTTGGAATCGGAGAGGAGGAGTCCTAAATTTAGTATCCGTAATAATCCATTGAAGGTTAATTTTAGCTTATGTGTTTTACACGGTTGGTTGGGTTTGGGTTTTTTAAACAAAATTAGCTATAGTGGGTTTTTTTCTGAGCAGCGGAAGTTATTTCCTTCCTTCAGTAGCTCATATATCCATCGCTACTTTTCAAAGACCGTAAAATTACAAAATATTGTATTGTAAAAATAAAAAATTATATCCTGATATGCTGTCTTTCTTCATAGCCATTTCATTTCTGAGCTTTGGAACTGAGCTTTAGTATAATCTATACCACTGCCTATGGATACGTAGATAAGTATGTCGATTAGCATGGATACTCTTGTCCTTTGTAAACAGTGGTCTTTTGTGTGTTTGTATAGCCGTACTGTCAAGAGGGTCTCTTTTTCTCATGCTGGGTGCATGATGTGAAAAGCAAAGGTAGCCTATATATTTGCTTTAGGCTTAGGTGCAATGAGTGGTCAAAGAAACAAGGGGCGTGTGCGAATCTATTGCACAAAGAGAGGATCAGTCAATTGATTGCAGGTTTTTTATCAAGAGATAAAATCAGTTTTGAGGGATTTTATTGCCCTGGAATTAGATTTGCTTAGGAAAGGAGTACACCATAAGCTAAGTAAATAGCACTGTGGTTTTCAAGTGATGTTTTTCAGACAGGAAATCCATCCATATTCCAAATGGTGAAGATTTTACATGTTAGGATCTTCACATCCTTCTCTTGTGTGTAAACAGCTTATATATTTTTTTTTACGTTTAACTTGAGTGCAATTAAAACAAGGCTCCAGTTCACAAGTTCACACCATGCTTGTGGCATAGTCATTTGAGCATGGACTTGTAGATCCTTTACATCTTTGCTAATGTTGATAAAAGCATTGTGTCTAATAAGCTTTGTTATGTGGAACACCTGTAGAGTAGGAAATGAGCTCATGCCACATAAATGCAGGTGTCGTACAGGAGCGGGTTTCCTGTTGCAGCTGATTTTTGGCTTTTCTGATGGTAGTTGGATCTTTTCTGATCTTAATTACGTTCCAAAGTGTCTTATTCCAATTGAACTATAGGCCTCTGTGATCTTAAGTCATTTAGGTTAATCAGAATTAAATTTCTCAAAATAAACATACATGCCTAGAAATGTATACTCTGGGTGATAATATATTTAGTTTTATGGGAGTTTGGAGCTTTTCTTTCAGAAAAGGGAAGATGGATCTAGACCTGTTTTGAAGATATATGTTGTATGATGATACTACTTATATTATGGTTGTGGGTTTTGGAGAAGCTAAACAGTTAGGTGCTGAAATCTTGTTTCATTTTTAACTCCCTGCTCCTTCGGTTTCCTTTCAGAAACCACATCCAAGTTGTCTATTTGTTTTCTCTGCAACACCTGAGACGCTTGTAGTGAGGACTGCATTTCCTGGTCTTAAACCCCTTTAATTTCAGGGTCAAAGTCCGATAACTGAGGACCAGTCACAGGCCATTCCTTGCTTGCTGTTCAGTGTTTGGTTTGTGTATTTGTTTAGAATTGAATTGTTTTCCTTTAAGAGACTTGAGTGAAGTGAGACCCTGGAGGGAGAGGAAGACTTCTTCCCTTGGGAAGCTACTGAGCCTGCTCAGAGGGAGAGTTTGAGAAGGTGCATGGTGTGTCAGGCCCAGGAGCAACAGTGCTGGTACCTCATGCAGAAAAGGGTTGAAAAGGTGCAGAGAGTAGGTCGCAGGGCTACAGGGAAGAGAAAGCAGGTCACATGTCAGCAGGGAAGGACAGAAGGAGAGAGCAGGTCGCAAAGGGTAGAAGGAAATTCCTAGAGCTCAAAGGGGACTGACCAGAGTTTGCTGCAGCTCTGAGTCACTGGGTTGGAAGTCCAGCCCTTTATAGAAGGACAAAATGGGTTTGTGCAAGGGAAAAAGTTGCTGTTAAGTCGCTGCTTCTGTTTCTTTTTCCTCTTAATTACTTCAAGGTTTTTTTATATGGAGGGAGTTAGTAGTTTTCATTCCAACAGGACTAGACATTTTTGAGTTTAAAAAATGTTTGCTGGTCTTTGGGATGCTCAATCTGGGGGAAAGTCTAAGCACGTTTACTTTGAGACTTCCAGTATAAGATCCTATTAGTGCAAAGGGAAATAATTGAGGTATGGGTTTGGAATGGGTAGCATCTTACCTGATTTCGAGAATTATTTTTTTCCCTTTCATTGCAGTGACTGGACCACTTTCAGAACAGCAGATTGCCTATGTCAGCAGAGAAACACTACAGGTAGTGTGTTCTCAGGTTCTGGTGGTTGACTCTTAATGTAAAAGTATTAAAAGCTAAAAATAAAAGCTACAAATATGTGCGATGCCGTGGAAGTACAGTGTTTGCATGGCTTAGCATTTTTGTCAGACTTTTGAAGATGTTCTGTATGCCTAGAATGATTTGGTAATTGCATAACCTCCAATTATCCTGGGTCATTTGAAGAAAACTGTCTTTCTGCTGTTAATTTTTTTTTTAAGGGGGGGAGCAGCATATTTATTTATCCACATTTGTGGTACAAATTAGTTATTAGAAGTTTGAAGGAAAAATTTTAAGACTCAGTTTTGCATATCTGATAGTTGATCTGTGCCAATAAGAAAAAAAAAATTGCCTGTATTCTCGAGATGTTCAAATTAAGGTCACCAGCCTCTACTCATGGGTATGCCAGCTTTCATTTTTCTTCCCCAAATTAAAGGTTCGGTTCACCAGTAAAACTTAATAAGGAAACGGCTTTTTTGGTGGATGTCTTGCTTCCATGTGAGAGAGCAGTTCTTGGCTTCTAGTGAATGCAGATCTCTTAAATGCCTTCAGTTGAGAGCTGCTGCCTCTCTCAAACGCTCTGTCAAGATAGCTCTATCCCTGAGCCAGCTCCCTTGCATGCTCCCTTACCATCTCCCTATGCTATGCCAGAGAGTGCTGACTTCTGACTTACAGGACGTGGCTTTTCTTCCTTACAGTGAAGTCTGTATCTGGACAGACATCTGGAAGTGTTTTGGTTTTTGAACCTTTAAACCCTTTTGTTCTTATAGAATCATAGAATGGTTTGGTTTGGAAGAGACCTTTAAAGGCCATCTAGTCCAACCCCCCTGCAATAAGCAGCGACAATCTTCAACTAGGCCATGTTGCTCAGCATCCCGTCCAACCTGACCTTGAGTGTTTCCAGGGATGGGGCATCTACCACCTCTTTGGGCAAGCTCTTCCAGTGTTTCACCACCGTCATTGTAAAAAATTTCTTCCTTATTCTTCCTTTTTCTTCTAGTCTAAATCTACCCTCTTTCAGTTTAAAATCATTACCCCCTGTCCTGTTGCAACAGGCTCTACTGAAATGTCTGCCCTCATCTTTCTTACAAGCTGCCTTTAAGTACTGGAAGGCTGCAATAAGGTCTCCCTGGAGCTTTCTCCTTTCCAGGCTGAGTAACCCCAACTCTTTCAGACTGTCCTCACTGCAGAGGTCTCCAGCCCTCTGATCATCTTCATGACCTTCCTCTGGTCCCAGTCTAATAGGTCGATGTCTTTCCTGTGCTGATGACTCCAGAGCTGGATGCAGTACTCCAGGTGGGGTCTCACCAGAGTAGAATAAAGGGGCAGAATCACCTCCCTCGACCTGCTGGCCATGCTGCTTTTGATGCAGGCTGGGATGTGGTTGGCCTTCTGGCTTGTGAGCCCACATTACTGGCTCATGTCCAGCTTTTCATCCACCAGCACCCCCAAGTCCTTCTTGGCAGGGCTACTCGATAAATCCCTTCATCCCCCAGCCTGTATTGATACCGGGGGCGGCCCTGGCCCGGGTGCAGGGCCCTGCGCTTGGCCTTGTTGAACCTCATGAGATTCACACAGGCTCACTTCCCAAGCTTGTCCACGTCCCTCTGGATGCCATCCTGTCCCTCAGGCATGTCACTCACACCACTTAGCTTGGTGTCATCTGCAAATTTGCCTGAGGGTGTGCTTGATCCCACTGTCTATGTCATTGATGAAGATATTAAACAGTACTGGTCCCAGTACGGACCCTTGAAGGTCCCCCCTGTATATAGTTTCTGATTTCTTCTTGTAGCTTATAATGCAGCAGTCTGTCCATCCATAAAAGTAATTTGTCCAATGTTAATTTTGCCATCAATTTACATGTTTGATCTCCATATTTAGAAGCCCTTTAAATGGTCTGTTTTCAAAGAACACTTGCTATCAGTTCTGGCTGGAATCGGTAAGACTCATTCTGAAAATATAGGTCCTTTAAATGTGGCTTCTAAAGTACCTGCCTTCAGGCGTTCAGTTTTGAAAATGGTGACCTCACATTCTTTCACAGTAGTGGTAAAAATGAGTGAGTTGTATGGCTCACTGTGCCGGTAGCATCCAGAGATTTAAATGCTAGGCGTGTACAAGGGACTTTTTTAGCTAATGCCAGTTGTTGCAACGGTCAGGTAGATGCTTTGATTAGTTGCACTCCGTACCAAAAGCAAATTGAGTCCAATTTTTGGGTCTGCATGCACGCCTGCAGTGATGACTCTGAAAAACCGTTGAACCAACAGGGTCTTGTTAATCATTCAGGCTTTCATGAACTGACAAAAAAATACCCCAAAACTCTATCTTCAGTGGTACTGTTGTCTATCTGCACAATGTTGTTCACTTGAAAAAAAAGTACCAAGTCATGTAATTAATTGTTTCCTCATTTTTCCTTTTGGTATATTTAGGACCATCCTAAATATAATGCTGATGAAATGCTGATAATTGAAAACAATCCTAATTTATTTTTGCAGTCAACTCTGTGATGTCTCGCATGAGCTGGCAAAAAACCCAAAAGTTTCTTGACATGGGTATCTCCCTCCATCAAGTCTGCATTTTCATGGTCCATGACCATAGAAGGAGGAAGATATTTGCATGTTGTTTTACCCTAAAAGAGAATTTTGAAGATAAACCTGGAGTGTCAGAAGTTACCTACTCTGTGATTTGTCATGCAGAGATTTGGTTTCATAGAGTTCTTCCAGAATTTAAACTTAAAGTTTCTAACTCATGTTGAGTCCTAAAATGCTTTAGTACTCTCATCAAGACCCAGAAAGATAACCTAATGCTTCTGAATCCATGAACTGGAGTTGAACTCCTGGGTTAGACCCGAAGCACTGCCTGCTAACGTGCTTCTTGACTTAATTGAAGTGTGTAATGATATAGGAGATAACTGCACTAGGTATCCCGTAATCTGACTGTTGAATAGAAGACTGTTAGGCAATTTAAAAGTAATTAACTCAGTCTAAAAAGGTGACAGTTATCATGTCCAGAGGAAAACTTGGTTGAGGAATGCTTCTCTTACAATAAATATGGTGACTGGTATTCTTTCCATGTACCCTGTGGTTTTGAGACTATGCTACTACGTACATTGAATTTGCAAATGCAGTTCAGATACACTGAAATATAAGAATGCTCTTCAGTCAACAGGCCATTTAGATGATTGAATCGGATCCTAAATTGCTCTGGTAATTAAATAAGAAATGCATATAAAATGAAAAATATTGGACTAAATTATTGTCTAAATATTTTATGCAGGGACTATATTACCTTCACAGTAAAGGAAAAATGCACAGAGATATAAAGGTAAGTAAAAGCTGAAAGTAATTTTTTTTTTTTTTTTTAAAAAAGGCTACCTCACCTCTTATGGGTCTTTACTGTTTTGTGTTGGGGGGGATATGTATGGGGGATATTTTTAGATATGTAGGCTTTTCCTATCTATTAGAACAAAATAAAATATTCTGCCCAAGGGAAGAAAAAAAAAATTTCTTTAAAATGCATGCATGGAAATAGTTTGTTCTTTTAATTGCAGCCAAACATACTATTTATTTAGACCAGTGCTGTAAAATTTAAGCATCAGCTAGTGTCCAGAGCAGCATATAGTTCAGGTGGCTGTAAGGGTGTCATCTGTGCAAAAGGAAAGGTTTGATCTTCCCCACACCTTTCCGAGAAGCTCGACATACCCTTCTCTCTGCACGGGCTAGTGAGCAGGGCTGTTGCTTTGGCTTCTTACTTATTTTCTTGGTGAGCAGATTGCAGGGCTGCTGTTCTGTGTGGTTCTTGGAGACTACATCTGTCCCCTCCCTTGGATGCTAAAATTAGAGAGGGTACAGCAAATCAAGCTCTTAACGCTGACTTATTTAAACCTTCACCTCAACAAAGCTGTATCAAAGGTGGCTTGTTCCGACTCTTAACACTCTCTGTTATAGTTTCCTGCTGGTGCTTCCTGTTGACTTTTTGTCCCTAGGGTTTTACTACATACTCTTTGCCTTTCCAAGCTCTTCCTTGCTTAGACTGCGGCTTAAAATTGGCAGGCTTCCTCCTGGAAATCTGACAGTAAATTATCACATTCCTTTTTGTTGTGTGGGGGATTGGTTTTGGTTGGCTGGTTTGGTTATTTTTTTTTTTCAGACTAGGGATGCAGTGTACATAGTAGCTTCAACTGCAGATGCCTTAATGCAGCCTGATTCCAAGTTGTTCTCATTGATATGGATCTTTGGGTTTTAAGCAATCATAAAAATAAATTCTGAATGAAAGGTTACTTTGGACACAAAAATTGAACATTTTTCATTCTACTTTGTAGAATGCAAAATGATGCTTGTAAGGATACAGTGCACAGATACTTGTTTCTAAACAGATAAGAAGTTCTTATAGTGCATACATTGAGAAATTTTTTATTTTTTCTTTTAAAAAGAGCTGTTCTCATGAGCATGGAAAAAATACTATCTTCATCTGCAGATCTCCTGACTGTTGAATTATGTTTGTTTCCCTCAGTAGCTAAGTTAGGTATTTAGAATATCTATCCTGTTAGTCTTGAAAGGTGAACAGGGTCAAGAGTATGTTAACTGGACTTGTCACACTATTTACCAAGCTCCATTTATAAGGCTCATTAACTGTATTTGTGTGAGGTTTGCCAAAGTAAGCTGCATTTTACTGCAGGCCTGACTTCTCCTTCTCTGTGAAAAGCCATAATCTGTAAAAAAACTAGTTTCTTGGAGGCCTGTCCGTGCTGCCTTCCCATCTAGTTTATGGGCAGTGCTGACATTTGGAGCTGTGTTTAACCAGCTCCAGCCTTCGCTCAAATCAGCCTGCACCTGCTTTCAGTCTTCAGATCAGGTTTGTTCTTAGTCCTTTTATGCCGTAATTTTATGGTACTGCTTCAGCTTAGTTTTGATTATTGAACTGAAGTGAGTGGTACATATAGCCACAGAACAGTGATCTCTTCAAATCTAGCACTAACAGAATCTCTGTTGTATAGCGACGGAAATAGTGGAAATAGTTTTGCTAAACACTTGAATACCAAGGCAGATCCTTAAGGCTATAATTATAATTATCATGGCTCTCAAACAAGACAAAACCAGATCCTACATATGAAAAGAAAATCAAATTACTTCCGCTTTGACCTTTAGAATTCCTGTTTCCTTTCAGTCAGTGGAAATAGAAAAAAAGTAAGGATTCATCATCGTAGGGAAATCATCATATTCTGCTTTTTGAGAGGGTTTTGTGTACAATGGAAACTCTGTAGTACCATAGGCTAAAGAGTACTGAAATAACAATTAATGAGAAACCCTGTATATCCAAGTTTCTTTATATAACAGAATGGAAACTTGCTAATTTCACAAACATTTCCTTGGTAAGGATGCAGATTTCTTGACCACGCAATCCTTGGTTTGTCTTTGGCCCCTATTTTGCCATACGATTTCACATAATTTATTTTTTTTAAATATGGTGTCAGAGGCATCTTCATGTTTTAATTCAAGTATGCTTACTTTTTTCAAGGGAGCAAACATTCTTTTAACGGATAATGGACATGTAAAATTAGGTGAGTTAATGCAATTTAGTGTTATTAACAGATTTTTGTGTGCTCTAAGAAACAGTCTTCTGTATTTTGTTTAATGATATAATGGTTCATGTAAGGAATTAACGAATATGAGAATTCTTTTTCTCTTGCTGGTAATCTCTAACTGCACCATCCAGTTAGTGTCTGAGGAGTAACTGGAGTAGTTTGTGACGCTGTGGTAAAAGACTTTCTAATGTTGTAAGGGGGAGGTAAAAATCAAATCGCAGGTTTTTATAAATTTTTAATAATATGTACCATCCAAGTGCTTACATGTGAAACATACCTTGAAAGGTTATCTAAAGGAGTCTTTTGGATAATACTAAATAATGTATTTCATCATATTAAAATACTGCATGTAGCTGTTAGGACTCCTGTGCTAACCTGTTCTTTCTTGTGTTAATGAGGGGCATGTTTGTGTGCAGCCTGCATGTTTGGTAGGCGACTGAGAGAAGGCTGACCAATGGGATCAGAGATACACCAAGTTCCCATTATTTGCTTTTGTTATCTGTTTTTTGTTAAATATTTCCAGTATATTTAAGAAACTGTTACAGTGGGGAAACCAAACTTGTGTTCACTAACAATTAATTACATCAAATCCGTTATTAACTGTCATTTTTTTTTTGCCTTTTTTTTTTAATAGCTGATTTTGGAGTATCTGCACAGATAACAGCTACAATTGCCAAAAGGAAATCATTCATTGGCACACCATATTGGTAACTGTGTTTTTATTTGGCCATTAATATAATAGTAACATACATAATACTGTTGAAAAATTGTGATTAAAAGCATGCTATGTCACTTACTGAGTAGACTAATCACTAAAGGCTGTGTCAGACTTTCTGGTGATCATCTCTGTATTATTTGTGCTAAATCCTGAATTAGCTGAGTATCAGAGAAAATGCTCAAGTGATCTGAAAAATTAAAAAGCTGGTTGTGTGCTACTGTCACTGTTGACTAATGTATATCAATCAATTTAGTCAAAAACTGTCAACAATTTTACTTGTTTTTAACTCTAATCTTAGATTATTTATTTTTTTCTCTTCCCTGATTTTCTGTCTTGGTGTTTTATGTTTCTTTGCTTTCACCCTAGATATGTTTTTTCTGCAACTCTTCAGTTGATAATGAGTTTCATTTGTCGCCACAGATTCTTTTGACACTTGTGAAATGTTTCCTCTAAGCCATTTTCTCTTTTTTCCCCTTATTTGCGTAAGCTGATTGAATTCAAACGTACATTTCTATTCGATCTGTACTGCATCTTCATTTTGGCCTCAGTAAACTAGTTTGCATAACTTATCTTTCCTAACGTTGAGCATTTTATTTTCTCCTCTTTGTACTGGAAGTGGTTGTTCCTCTTTCACCTTCAAGTAAATGACACACATTCTTCATTGTAAAATAGCACCTTTGTGTATGTTTCTCAGAAAGATAGTCTATATTTTGTTGTCTGACAGCATAGTAGGTACAAAATAAAAATGTATATAATGAAAAAAACCCTACATTCAAATATTCAGTCTTGCAGTAGTAAAGCACAGCATTTTTAGCATTCTTCTGCAGTGTTAGTCAGCCAAGGCATGGATTCACTTCCCTTTCGAATAACGCAAACACCCATCAGTCATGATTATGTAATTGATTTGTGTCTCTCTTTCCTGAGATGTCTGGGTGACTTTAGTCTTGGCCTGTATCTCTGTGTGACCTCCAAATTGTGCCAGGCTTGTCAAATAATGCGTCATAACCTTAAACAATAACTTTGAAAGCATTACATAAGTTAAACGCTGATGAAAAGCATCAGTTTTTCTTTGCAAGGCTTCTCAGAGATTTGAGAGGAGAAGCAAGGAAGCAAAATTGTTGAGATTGTGGAGAAGAAAATTTAGTGGAAACAGGCAGTGTGAAGGCTTTAGTGATCATCAGAGGTGTCTGGGCAGGTAAGGCTTTGGTGCTTGGATGGGAGAGAAATGAAGGGCAGAACTGCTGTGCAGTTCTAGTAACCCTGCTGTTTACATTTGCGCTTCTCCTCCATGTTTTTTCTGAAGTTAGCCATGTTCCCCCTCTACCTCAGTAACTCCCTCCCTTTTTGATTTAGACTGATTGGGTTTTCCATGAACTCTGGAAGAAGCTTATGTAAATATAGTTTAACTCTGCAAACTTGGAATAAGTTGTACCACCAAACCTGATGATGTTTTCGTATTGAAAGATAAGGATGTCTGTGTTTAAATAATGCATCATTTGATATGCTGCCTGCTGCTTTGCTGGAACACTCATTAAGTGACATTCATCTGTCTTACCTATATTGAGTTACATCTCCAGTTCCACTGGTACTTTTCAGGTGATCTGAACTAATAAAGTTCAAAGCTAAAAAATGTTAACATGTTTGCCATCTGATACGACTATGTAGGACAATCAAATCCATAATTCACTTTGGCCATTCAGAACATGTGACAATGCCTAGTGAATAATTTTCTTTAGGTATTCCTATTCATGTGTCAGTTATGTTTGTTATTTTTGCCACCTGAGGATAACTTTTTAACTTAAATGAGGTCTTCTGACATTACAGTTACAGTGAGGCGGACTTTACAAACAAGGAGTGCTCTGTGCAGAGGTGACAATGAGTCTTCAGGTTTCATGCTTTCAGGATACAAGAAAGCTGACGTTTAGTTACTTTTTTTTGTTTTGTTAGAATTCTTCCCTTCAAAGTCGGTTGATCACTTTCTGGGGTAATGTGTGAATTTGGTTATTATTTGGATTTTACTGTAGTTGAATAATTATACATTAATCTCTTTGGTTGTTGAGTCGTAGTTCATTGTGTGCCTGCAAAAAAAGTCCGAGACAGATTGGTTGCATCCACTTACTGCTAAATAGCTCTTTTGGAAACTGCCTATTAGTTACTAGAAGACGATTGAGGAAAACTTCGTCTATACATTGCAGAACTTTTTACCCACATGTGTATGTATCCACACGTATAAATGTATATGCTGTGAGCTTAGAGAGGGAGAGCTTTAGGGAAAAGAGTAGTAAGCTGCTATGTACAGAAGAATGTTTGACTTGTGGCAATAACTTCATCTAAATGTGTCTTTTACCCTTTAGGATGGCGCCAGAAGTTGCTGCAGTAGAAAGAAAAGGTGGCTACAACCAGCTCTGTGACCTGTGGGCAGTTGGAATAACTGCTATAGAGCTTGCAGAACTTCAGCCTCCAATGTTTGACCTACATCCAATGAGGTTAGTAAGGGGTTAAAGCTTGGTGTGTAAATAATCTGTTTTAAGTAGTGGCTATGTGTGCTTGGGGGTACTGCCAGGGTATCGGGTTGTAAGTGTTCTGAATGTACATGACAGAAACTGTAACAACACTTTTCGGTGCATAAATGTGTAATGTCCTGGCAGCATCTCTTAAACTGATGGACTTCTTCCTGCCAACTAAGTAATATATTTAATAATTCATCTTATATATGTATTGCAATGTAAACCACAGAAATATTGGTTGTTTTTTTTTTCAGAGCACTATTTCTAATGACAAAAAGCAATTTCCAGCCTCCTAAATTAAAGGACAAAATGAAATGGTAAGTACTTCTCTGTTTCAGTAGGTAATGATCATGTATTTCACTGGACAATTTATTCTAATGTTTACCACTTCATTTTCAGGTCCAATAGTTTCCATCATTTTGTGAAAATGGCACTTACAAAAAATCCTAAAAAAAGACCTACAGCTGAGAAGTTACTACAGGTATAAATTTATGTATGGGATTTTTTTTTAAGTTCTAAAATTAAAATATGCTTAATATGAGTGGTGGGAATTTTAATATGTGGTTTTTTTCCTTTTATCTTTCAGCATCCTTTTGTGACCCAGCCATTAAATCGAAGTCTTGCTATTGAGCTTTTGGATAAAATGAATAATCCTGATCATTCCACTTACCATGATTTTGATGATGATGATCCTGAGGTAGGAATATGTTTTAATTGTAGAGTCAGATTAAGGTTTTGTTTGCTGAGAAAACTACACGATTATGATATATTGGGCCACAGAATGTTTTGTGGTCTGTGAATAGTCTCAAGGGTTGCTGTTACTTTTGGTTGTGCTACTCTGTCACGTGTACAGGCACTTTCCAAAATTCATTCTATTTGGGCGGGGAGAGGGAAAGTAAAAAAGACTTTAAAATTTTGTTTATTGTTGTCCTTCAACAATTTTGCAACAGTAAATATGGATGACTACTCCAGTCCTGTCTTCTGTCATCCATTCCGCTGTCTTTTTCTTTGTGGAATTATGTTTCCATTAATCCGCAAAGAATGGGTTCATAAAACCAATGTAGAACTTCTTTTGTTCTTAATTTGCTTTCTTATTAGAAGACAATGATCCTATAGTTGTTTTTGTCAAATGGTTTGCTATGTATTTCATGCAGATTATATTTTCTGTCTTAAAATACTCTGAAACTTGATTTCACTTGATAGTTTTGTCAAAGGCAAAGCTTCTGATTTTCTGCTTTACTAGCTGGGGAAAATGGCATGCCTACGTAGGGCGATAAACAGCGCAAGACTGAAGTGTTTCATAAGTAAGAGAAAACAGATATTCTGTTTCTGCATCCTGTCTCTGTACTTAACTGTATGTTAGTGAAGACTTTCCAAATGCTTATAGTTCCCTAATTGATGATCTCTTTTGGGGAGAAAAGAGTAATCCTTTTAACACAAATGGCATTGATTCATTAATTGCATACTTGTGTTTTACTTTTTTTTTATGGATAAACTAGTCTAAAAATGCCTGCAAAGGAAAGTAAGCTTAAAAGAAGCAACTATTTTAAGATACTAATTTTCAGGTTTTACAATTTAAATGAGCTTTTACTTTCTGGAACAGCAAAGACAAGTTGACATGCCCCAAGTCTATCTTCCTTAGAAGCTGAATAAATAAACGTGGAAAGAAGCCAAAGTGAAATAGATCTTTTTTTGTATTGTAGAGGGCAATGTTTACGTATTTCCTAAATGGGAGGGAAGGGGAGGAAGGCTTAAGGATTGAATGGTCAGTACTTTCAAAAGTAATTGCAAATAGCAGAGCACACTGAGTAAATCTTTCTGTTTAAAAAAAAAAAAAAAAAATTTAGGAAAGGTAAACACACAAGAAAACCCTTAATGTGGTTGACTTCCATGTCAGTGTTAAGAGAAAGGTGTCTGATTCCTGATGGAGACAGCACTGAGGAACTTGGATCTTCTCCTCAGCATGAGCTCTAAGGATCAGGTGTCCTTTAGTTCTCTGTCTGTTCAGTGATGATAGAGAGCTCTGAGGCTCATTACAAGCGGTATCTCTGTGGAAACCAGAAAACGGAAGCTTTCATGAGCTGTCATAAGAAGGAAGGTTGCTGTTTTCAGTGGGCTTCCTGTGAGTGAGCTGCTCAGATCAGAGTAGCTTGCCCTGCAAGTCTTCCCACCTTTCCTGGAAATTGTACTGAAACCTTGATGTTCCATTCCCCTGTGTCACTTGTATATCTTCTTAGTAAGAATCTTGGCCTTCATTTTGGGCCACTCAGGTGGATAATCTCACATCTCTTCCTGTATGGAGTCACTTCAGTACACGTTTTATTGACAGTTAATTATAGCTTTCAAAATAGTGTTCACTCTTTTTATGTCCCTTCTGATTTAGCATTAAGAAGGCTCTTCTGTTGTCTATTTTATTACTTATTGGTTACCCTGAAATGAAGTGTGGTATGGGGGTTGGGGGTGGGGGGGAAGCTATGCCTTGTCTGGGGAGAAAATGAAGAGGGGGGGCGGAAAAAAACCTCACAGCCTCACAGCAGTAATCAGAAAATGCCCATTTTCATCATTTGTAAAGGAGCTAGAGTGGCTGACAGTATGGAGGACAAGCAGACTGCTTGCGTGTCTTTTGATAAGCATCTTGTCAGATATTAGTTCATTTGTTGTTTATCTTACGTTGCTGAGGGTTTCCTGCTGCAATGGTCAGCTTCTGTGCAAGGCATAATGATACTTCTCTGTCCTTGTTCATCACATGGCCTTGAGCTCTCCAGTGAGCTTCAGACACCATTTACCTGTGGTGCTGGATCGTTTTCATTGGATAGACAACTTCGATGTCTCTGTTCGTTTCTCATCCTAGCCATGTTGTGAGATAATTTTCCTTGTTTAAGCCACCTGCAGAATGAGATTGGTAGTGACACTTGGGAAAACATTTTATTTTGTAATAATCAAGTATAGAACCCATCTCTGTGAATAAAGCAGGTGATAATGAATTATCCGATGCATCTGGAGCAAGGTCTGTATTTCAGATGAAGAATCCTACCACAGGCAAAGCAATTGTTGGCATTGTGGCCTTTCCTATAAAAAACCAAAGGGAATAAGAAGTATACATGCTCCTTTTGTACACGATTAAACTTTCTCCAGTACCTGCCATCTCACAGAGGAAGCTGGAGATGTTAATCCAAACTTGGGTATTGACCACTCGTATACTTGTGGCAGTCACCTGAATGCATCCATCGAAAATTGAAAGCAACATAACATGGTAAAACAACATTGATGAGAATCTTGAGCTTCAGACCTGCTTTCCAGTTTGTTTTGATTTTTGGTTGTTGGAGTGGGGGGGAAGCAGGTATTTTGGGATTTTTGATGTGATAGTTTTTTGATGTTTTTTTCTGTTTTGTGTGGGTTTTTTTGATTTCCATTTGGGACTCTGCTTTCACTTAAGAATAAACCTTTGGAGATGCTGGCAGCTGCCTGTTTGCCACACTTCTGTGACAGTTGCTCTTGTGATGGATGTGATATTAGTTGAAAAGGTTGTAAAGAGGAAAGTGCTCATGTTTTATCCTTAGCGCATGTTTTACCCTTAGTTTTGGGGGTAAGATTGCTCTCGAGATCTGTACTGTGACTCAAATTGTGCCTAAGTGGCATTTGTGTCAGGAAGATAACCTACATTCCTTTGTCCTCTTGGACAGCTCAGTTGTCAGCTGTTTGTATTGGGTTTTTGTCAGCAGGGTTTCTTGCAAGGTGACTTGAGGACTTTGTCCTCATGACTGAGAAATGAAGATTTGACTCCTACCAGTAATTCTGTGGTCATGGAGGAGGAGGTATGAGGGCAGGCTCTGCCTGTTGTGCAGTACAAACATCTGTGGCAGGATGCAAGGAACTCACATAATATCACTGCAAAGGCAAAAATACCTCCCACCACCTCTACAATCGGCCTCCTGGTGCTGGCCTTGCAGATGCACGCACATCATGTGCAAGTGGGCAGTGCCTCTTAACAGAATGTAAATAAGCAACCTTTTAGCACTCAGAGTGTTCGAAATGCTCGAGTAAAAAAACAGGTCAAACCTTGAAACACATCCTGAATTATAGCAAACCGTTTTTAAGGCTCGTAAGAACGCACAACAGACAAACCAGAACTGAGGTAGGGGAGGATTGGCGTAAGTTACAAGAAACGAAAAACTGCCTATGAGATACATATTCAGATAATATCTCAGGGATAAACAGAGTTGCTGAGCCATTCGTGACTCTTTGTAATAGTAGAGCAGTTGAAGTTTTCTAACTCTGTCATCACTTCATAGTCAAAAGTTGCCAAGTGAAGATTATAATTAGTATATATAAAAGCAAAGCTAGTATACCAGCACATCAAATTTCTAACACTACTGTGTCAGATTGCCTTAATTAAAAGTTGTTTTGCTGCCACATCTTCAACAAAGAAACATAGTGAGTACACACTTTTCAGAGATTACTTAGGCTAACAGCATGGAGAATGAACATTTTTTTTTTTTTCTAAAGAGTAAGATTTCATTGCAGAGGAAGTACTGAGAGCACACTTAGGATTTATGGTGCTTATTTTGGGGCCTAATTGTATTCAGCAATCAGCTGGCCTTGTAATCTTGTTAAGAAACGCTAAATTATAGTTTCGAAGAGAACCTTCAGTAGCGTATTTAGAAAGAAGAGAGAAAAATCCAACAGGGGCAAAGAAAAGAAAGTCTAGTTTTAAAAGTTCATGACAGAAAGTAGAGAAGAAAGTCTTTTTGTGGGTCCTGAGGGAACTGGCAGATAAAGTTGCTAAGCCGCTATCCATCATATTTGAGAAGTCGTGGCAGTCTGGTGAAGTTCTTGCTGACTAGAAGGTGAAACATAACCCCCATTTTAAAAAGGGAAAAAAGGAAGACGTGGGGAACTACAGGCCAGTCAGTCTCACCTCTGTGCCCAGCAAGATCATGGAGCAGATCCTCCTGGAAACTCTGCTAAGGCACATGGAAAATAAGGAGATGATTGGTGACAGCCAACGTGGCTTCACTAAGGGCAAATCGTGCCTGAAAAATTTGGCTCAAAGTCCAAATGGTGACTAGTGATGAGTGGCGTTTCTCAGAAGTTGGTACTTCTTTGTTGGTGACATGGACAGTGGGATTGAGTGCACCCTCAGTAAGCTTGCTGATGATACCAAGCTGTGTGGTCCAGTCAACGTGCTGGAGGGAAGGGGTGCCATCCAGAGGAACCTGGGCTGGCTTGAGATGTGGGCCTGTGCAAACCTCATGAGGTTCAACAAGGCCAAGTGCAAGGTCCTGGACCTGGGTTGTGGCAATCCCAACCACAAATACAGGCTGGGCAGAGAATGGCTTGAGAGCAGCCCTGAGGAGAAGGACTTGGGGATGTTGGTTGATTAGAAATTGGACATGAGCTGGCAATGTGTGCTCACAGCCCAGAAAGCCAACCGCATCCTGGGTTGCATCAAAAGCATTGTGTCCAGCAGGTTGAGGGACGTGATTCTGGCCCTCTTCTCTGCTCTGGTGAGACCCCACCTGGAATACTGCGTCCACCTCTGGAGTTGTCAGCACAGGAAAGACATGGACCTGTTGGAGCGGGTCCAGAGGAAGGCCATGAAGATAATCAGAGGGCTGGAGCACCTCTCCTGTGAAAGACAGGCTGAGAGAGTTAGGGTTACTCAGCCTGGAAAGGAGAAAGCTCCAGGGAAACCTTATTGCGGCCTTCCAGTATGTAAAGGGAGCCTACAGGAAAGGTGGAGGAGGGACTCTTTATTGGGGAGGGTAGCGATAGGATGAGGGGTAATGGGTTTAAACTGAAAGAGGGGAGATTTAGATTAGATATCAGGAAAAAATTCTTTATTCTTGGATGGTGAGACACTGGCACAGGTTGCCTAGAGAAGTTTTGGATGTCCCATGCCTCAAAGTATTCAGGGCCAGGCTGGATGGGGCTTTAAGTAGTCTGGTCTAGTGGGAGGTGTCCCTGCCCATGGCAGGCGGTTGGAACTAGATGGTCTTCAAGGTCCCTTCCAACCCAAACCATTCTATGATGATTCTATGAAACGGAGATACAGGTTAAAAATAGAAGTGGAACATAAATACAAAGGTGAATTTGTAGAAGTGATGGCATTGCTCTTGTCACACAGCACAGAGCGCCAGGAATGCTCCCTTCTATTCAGCTCTGAAAACCTCAGGCTAACTTCTCATCTACTTAGAGAAACTAACCTTTGACTTTTTAGGAATCAGTTTAGCTTAGACGCTTAGCATAAATGATTGAGGTATGTAAACAAAGGAAATGCTGTCAGTAAGTCAGATTTGGTCTTACTGCTTATTTTTGAAACTGCCAATACCCTTAAACTGAAAGGCTCAAAAAGGAAATGTTATCTGAGCAAAGACAATGCTGGCCAGCATTGTCTTTATTTGCTCAAATCCAGTGTTTTAAAAACCCTTATTTTGGAGCTGAAGATACTCTAAAGATAAAGTGTCTCCAATAATTTTAACTTTAATGTACAAAAACATACATGCAATCTTTATTTTTAGCTTCTGCTTGATTTCTTTCCTTCTTCTTTGATACTGTGCTAATAAACCTACTAAAGACTAGGTAGACATTACTGCATTTCAATTGAGTATATTTTGGTAATGAAGTATTTTATTTTTTTCTTCTAGCCTCTTGTAGTGCCTCATAGAATTCATTCAACAAGTAGAAATGTGAGAGAAGAAAAGACACGCTCTGAAATAAACTGTAAGCATGTGTAATATATATATTAAAATAATCATTGATATTCGCTTATTTCAACTGGTATTCTGGGTATCTGACATATATAGACATATTTTTAGTGATATATAAGAAAAAAAGTATGCTGTTTCACTTACGGATGTAGGTTCTAGGTGATTATGCAAAAGAAATGCTAGTGTAAAATATTTGAATACACCCTTTGTCAGCATTTCAGCAAATCCCACTATTGCTTCATCTTAATTGAACAGGGCACAACCTGAGGTCTCAGAGCTCATATGCCACTCATGCAACTATATTCTGAGTGATGCCAGGTTCTGCTGAGTAACATAACAGCAGAGGAAGATTTTTCTTCCTTAATTTAGTATCTTGTTGTAGTTTCTGCTTTTGAATTGAAACAGTCACGGAGAAATCAGGAAGGGAGGAGGTCGATCACTGTCCATTAAAAGCAGACTCTATCCCCCAAATTGTAGTCGTCCTTTTGCTTGAATTAAATCAGAACAATACTTGGAGCTTTAGTTGTCTTTTCTTAAGCTAAAACTGAGGGGAGGAGTGTTAAAGAGTATTTGCTAAAGAGCTGTCCTAGAAGATGCGATTAGCTCTCTCCAAACTTCATTCAAGGCTCTTTAGTGCTAGCGAATCTCCCAGAAGAACAGATCCATGAGTGAATTCACACAATGGATGTGTTTTCTATAAATTATAGCTGTATTGCTCCTCTAAAGAGGGCACTTCACTACCCTATTTGCTGAATGGTTTTCCTGATCCGTCTAATGAGTAGGTGGGGCAAATGGTGATTGTGATCCTTTTGTGATAGAAGACTACTTCTGTGCCTTTTAGTTTCTAGCAGGCACAAGTTCGATATGTGCACGTATCAGAAGTTTCCATCAGTGGGGATATGATATGCTCGTTAAACTGGATTTTTCTTTTTAGCCTTTGCAGGTAAATTTTGTTTAATTACAATCCAACTTAAATTCTTGTTTTCCTTTTCCCCTAAATAGTTGGTCAAGTAAAATTTGATCCACCCTTGAGGAAAGAGACGGAGCCACATCATGAATTTGTGAGTAACAAGCAGCATGAGCTATGGTCCGCACATTATTCCCCGTAAATATCTGTGGAGGATGAGGAGTCCAAGTTGTGTAGCATACTTCCTTAGCCACACTAAATTTGGTAGCAGTTTTTCTGGCAAGTTGTAACATTGGTCCTAAAGCAAGACACCTTACCTGGCTCTGCCAGGTGTGATGTATGTGCTAAGCAACAATCCTTTGTTTTGTGGGTTTCCTCTATCCTTTATACCTCATTGCCAAGTATATAATTCCCCTTATTTATAGACTTTATTTTTTTTAATTGTAGAATTGCTGTGCATACACAAATGTTTCTTTCCCTTGTGCTTGTGTTGACAATGATTGATAATGCAAATAATAAAATTGAGAGCCTGGGAAAGAGGTATGATGCATTTTAAAAAATTGGATTTTTGTGGGGTTGTTATTTTCCCATGCAAACAACCTTTCTGTGGCTGCCTCACACCTGAGCCGCACTGAGTCTGGCAGCTGAGGTATTCTGTAAAGGTGTATTGCCAGTGCGTTCTCCTTATGGACCCATCAATCAGTACAAGAGGCATGAGAAATCAAGCAGTGAGGCAAGAGGCATTTGTGCAGTCTCACACACACAACTGCAGTGGCTTCCTCTCTTCTATGGAGACTGTTGCTTTCCACATTTGTGCACTTGGGCAGTTTTCTGCATGTTCCTGGATAAAAAAAAGACACTCCTTTGCTTCCTCACTGCAGATTTCTGTGTTCTCTTTGTTTTTCTAAGGCAGGTGTTAAGGTGAAAAAGTTAGTACATAGGTGGGAGGGACGTTGGCTTTGCTCTGAGTTGGTTTTGGGAAGGGTGTGTACCTAGGAATGTACTTCCTCTTCTATAGTCTACAAACCACATGTGAGTGGGACTTCTGACACAGGTTTCCTTGTATTGCTCTGTAGTTGTACTAAAATCTTCCCGGTGCTTGGTCCTTCAGTAGTGGCTCAGCTGGCTCTGGGCGTATGGGGTTGTATATAATCTTGCTCTTCCTCAGCAACTGGCTGGGCAGGTAGTCTGCAGTTTCTGATGCCTGTTTGAGACAGGGGAGAATAGTTTACCAAATCACACGTAGGACTTAGGCAATTATTTCAGGTATGTTATTTAGACCTTGGCATAACTGCATAACAACATCGTTTAGAATCCCTGGTTATACAAGTGTTTATTAAATATGGTAATGAAGTCGATGTTTCTACCATAAACTCATCAGTTAACTCAAAATTATTTTTGAACTGATTCCAAGTTATCCTGGCTTTGCTTCCCTGTTGCATTGTCTGGATTAAAAGAAAATAAAATTGGTAGCAACGTATAGTTCAAATTATAATGCTTTTGCTCCTTAAGAATTTTATTTATTTATACACACCCAGAATCATAATTGCGAAAAGATGTTAACGTAGAAGCTGAAGTTTTAAAAATACTTTTTCCATTTCTTTCTTGTTTTATCAGTCACTGACTATACAAACCAGTTAGTGGACAACTTCATGGGGTGTTTTCATTGCACCTTAGGAACCAGAGTTGCTAAACTGGGGAGAGAGATTTTCTGCAGGCATTAAAAGACAACTTTCGAGAGCACTTCTTTGGCAGATGTCTTTGGAAGGGAGGAATTGAGCTTTTTCTGAACTTGTGTGTTAGCAATCTGGACCTTTGCACTTAGCAAGAAGGGAGTCCATGATCCAGATTATTTTTTCCTGATAAGGAAATCTCTTAGTATTGTCTATTCCTGTCAGAGTTTGCATATTTGAAACCTATCCAAAGAACTTGCCTCACTCCCCGTCTATAAGGAACATCCGTAACTGCTTGTTTGGATTTTTATTGAAGAGGGAAATTAGCTGCTCCACTGCACTTAGCAGAATGAAGCATGCAGAACTGACCTGACCTTTCCAGATAAAATTCCTTTATTTTAGGAAAGCTTACGTAAGTCTTATCTTTAGAAGATTAATATGTTATTTCTGATGACCTGGCAAGAGTTTTTCTGTAGTGCTGGTAAAATTATTTGAGTTTATTTTCAGTGTAAGCATGAATGGGGAAAAAATGCTTATTTGTGAAACAATAATAGGTTTGTCTGTCATAGGATTACTGTGACATACATAAAAATGCCTCTGCAAGCAAGATAGTTGCTGTAAGCAAAAGTAACTGCTTACATCGAATCTATGGTAGATGTTTTTGTACTATATTGCCACTGGAGACTGAGAGTTAAAGAGTTGGCTTGATTCTTACAACTTCTGTTAGCCAAGAGGGAAGCAGAACTATGATTTTGAAAGTGATGATGTTGGGTATAGGGACCAACGAAAAAAAATTATTTTGTCAGATATAGAATGAAGGACAATTTAAATTGGCATGTCAAATGCAAATAAGAGCTCTATTCGTATATACTCTAACAAAGAGCCTTAGCACAGAGCAGGCTGAGGGAGAAGTTTGTGAGAATCTACATGCTCTGGGAGAGAAGGTCTTGTATAAATGGAAGCGGGAGCAAGACATGCCAGCAATAACAGTGTGGATCCCTTTTCGTTAAGGCTGTTCTTCTAACCCTTTTGCTCCTGTCTCACTAAAGCATGCTTAAACTTCATGCTTATTTACTTATGGGTATGAGTGCACAAGCGAAAGGACTGGACCACTGCAGCATGATGAGTTATTGCCCGTGGTGCACTGAGATGTTGAACTGGCACATACTTGCCTCTTACGGAGGCAGTTTGTTGCTCATTACCACAGCTCAGGTGATGAACAATAATTCATTATTTTGTTGTGATTTGATAGTGTTTGGTAATGTGACCATACCCTTAGCTGTGTTTTACCCCCATTCCCGGAACTGTCTTAACATGGTTTGAGTTTCAACTAATGACTTTTTTTCTAGCAAGAAAATTTCCCTTTATATATACTTGGCTTTCAGTCGCAATGTAAATAACTTGAGTTTTTTGATCTCTATCTAATGAACAGCCTGACAGTAGCGATTTTTTGGACAATTCAGAAGAAATATACTACACTGCAAGATCTAACCTGGTATTTTTTGTCTTATGACTTTCTTTGTCAGTGTTAGTTTTGTGTTTGTTTTCCTTTTCAAAGCTCGTGTTTTGTTCTGTTGTTGTACTGGTGTTTTCATTTGTTTAAAAGTCATTCAATGTAAGGATTAGTCTATATGTGTATTTCTGTAATGTAGGAAGGAATTCTTAGTATGTGCAGTGTTGAAAGTATTTAACCCATATTTGTGTTTAGCTGAATTACTTTTATAGAAGGGGCTCAGTATTATGCAGTCATTTTAATTTCTTTATTTAGCTGCCTTATAATGCATAACTTGTTAATTTTTTGGAGGGGGATTAAAAATAGAAGACACATTCTATTCATATTTTTGACTGGTAGTTCCTTCGAATAGTCTCATGAAAGACTATAAAATTATATAAATGTAAATCTCTGAATTCTCTAGACAGTAATTATGTTATAGAATGAATATACACTTAATACAAATAACAGAAAGCGCGATCATGTTTCCAATGGCATTTGGCATTGTTTGTAGTCTGATACATTTTCCAAATTTTCTCTTACATTGCCGTGTAGAAATTACTCTAGACAGTGAGTTTTCTTATTTCTCTGCTCTTTAGGCACTATGTAGTTAGAAAAGTAATGCATTTAAATCTTGGACATCTTCATACACCGTTGAAAAAAAATGAAGAAACACTCTGTACTAAATGAAAAGCATTATTCCGCTGACTTGCTGTGATTTGTGAGATGTTTAATACAAGTGCATTGAGATGAAAATGGAAAACTGTGGTGTTTGGGAATGTCTTGTTTTGGTTTTTATGTGGTGTTTTTTGTTTGGGATGTTTTTGTTTGTTTTGGCATCAGTTGGCTTGCTGTGACTAGAGTCTGCCAATACCATAGTTACTAAGAGCTTAGACTGTCTTCCCCCTTCTTGGAAGGAACTTCCTGTACTGCATGATTATAAATATGTTTCACAAATTGTTTTGAGATCAGTAGCTTAGATTTCTCTGTACGCGGTGGGAACACCTCCATCCTGTGCAATTGCTCAGGTTTTGGGAGCATGGTTTGGGTTTTTAAGTTTGGTTTGGTTTTGTCTTTTCAGTTTAGCACTTTTTAAAATCTGTCTTTTTTTCAGGTTACTTTCAGTGTTGTCACGTGTCTTGTTAGCCTAGTGTCTGTGGACGTAAGATGAATGAGAACATTTTTCCTGACTGGACAGTCCTTTCCCATCCTTCTTTTGCCCCACGCTATTCAGTGCACTCTTCAAAAGTGGTTACTATGATAAAGTTTATAAAGTACTAGTGTTGTCACAATCGCGAGAGGGTTTTTAAAGTCAATCAATGGCACTTTGTGTGTTTCACTGCATTCTTTACAACCTTCTGTGTTCATTGTGAATCAAAGAGGAGAATCCTGATTTGGTGGTCATGCTTTACCCATTTGTGAGATTTTTTTCCAGTAACATCTAATCATTCTGGAAATCAGAAGAAATATTTAGTAGTTGGTTCATTCTTCTGTTGTGGACGAGGACATACTAATCAGACTTTCTGTCTCTCTCCTTCCCTGACTCCTCCCTCCTGCTCTGACAGCGTTGGTTTCAGATATGTTCAGTGAGAAGCAATAGGTGGATTTTTCAAACATCATCAAGGGGAAAAGAGTATACTTTCTCACAAGCATAATATATATCCTCCTGCTGTTGGGCTCTCTCCCATGTTGTTCTCCTGGTTTTATAAAATACCTTATGAACAACAACTCTTTTGCAGAGCTATGTATGTCTATAAGGTCCTACCAAAAAAAATTATTATAAATTGAGGCATATTTTGGGCAGCATGAGTCACAAAAAGTATACAGTTGAAGCTGAAAGCAAATTTAGGGAGTGAGTTGAGAGTGTTTTTACCTATCACTAGCCTTTTGCACAGCTGGATGGATCATATGGCAGCTTATGCAGTCACCATGTACATTACCTTTTAAAAATTTGACACCTACAATGTCTTTGTCCTGGGAAGCACAGAACTGGACACCACACACAGATGTGGCTTTCCAAGTGTCATACCAGCCTTCTGGTGCGTCAGCCACTCCTCCCAGTTTTGACTCATCTGCAAACTTGATGAGGATACACTCTGTGCCCTCATCCAGGTCGTTGATAAATATGTTGAACAAGACTGGACCCAGTACTGACCCCTGGAGAACACTGCTGGTTACAGGCCTCCAACTAGACTCTGCGCCACTGATCACAGCCCTCTGAGCTCTGCCATGCAGCCAGTTCTCCATCCACCTCACTGCCCGCTCATCTAACCCACGCTTCCTAAGCTTACCTGTGAGGACATTATGGGAGGCAGTGTCAAAACAAAAAATCAAAACAAAGCTTTTACCTAGAGAAGTTCCCTCGAAGTGTTCAAGGCCAGACTGGATGGGGCTTTGAGCAACCTGATCTAGTGGGAGGTGTCCCTGCCCATGGCAGGGGGTTGAAACTAGATGATCTTGAAGGTCCCTTCCAAATCAAACCATTCTATGATGCTGTCCTTTTAAAGCATTTAAACATCAGTAATTCTGGCAGATGCCGTTTTTCATACAGAAATTCCAGAAAGGCTTAAAAAGTCTGGTGGCAGATGAAGGCTCCTTATGTTTTATCGGGGTTTGCCTATTTTCTCTTATTAATTGTCCTGTAATTGCTGTAAAATACATATAGCCATATATTACACAGTATGTACATTAAAATGGACAGCCATTTTGGCTCTACCCAGCATAAATAAGGTCTTGGTTTCCCACTTTTGATAAATGTGATTTTGCAACATGTGGATGAAACGCTTGTCACTTCAAGGTGAAAATCTCAGATTTCATTATACTGATCTGGAGTTATTTTTCTCAACAGCCTTTTAGTCTTTTTTTTTCTGGCGTTCTTTCATGTAGACTCACACAACCTGTTTAACCTCCTTGTTTGTGAGTAAATTGTTACCTGAAATAAAGGCTCTTGAAACCAAAAGTAGTTTAGAGAAGTCTGGAGACATTTTATTTTTCCAGTCTTGTTATTTTCTGCTCTAGAGCCTGAATCCTCAAAATACCTTTGCTTACATGTGCAAGTTTTTGAGATCACATAGAAGCAATATAAGGACTCACAGTAAAAGAAGTTAAATCTGTGTTTCTTTGTGGTGGATTGGAGTTCATCAGCTGGTGCTGAGGACCAGCAGAAAGGAATTGCTTGGATAAGGTGACACGTAATGGGAGTGATGAAGAGGCTGAAATTGCAGAGGACCTAGTATGGCATTTCTTGAGGGACGGAGACTTGCTGAGCTTGTTTGGAGCAAGGAGCAGGAGAGTCGGGATTGGGGCATAAGAGAAAGATGAAACTGTGTAGAAGGAAGATAAGGATAGCAGAAGGGGTCAAAGATACCCACAATTCAGGCCTAACCCTTTCCACCTGCTACCTCGCAGAGCCCGGGACACGTTCCTGGAGAGGGGTGAGCCATTCTTTCTTACCAGCATGGCCACTTGTGAGCCATTCTTTCCTGTCACCTAACTTTCTAGCTCCACTGACAGAAGTCTAGGGTGAAAGTCGGGTGCCCCTCGTGAGTTGGATCCGTAGAAGCTGATCTGGTGGTTGGTGGTTTGGTGGTTTTGGAGTTTCTTAGTTTAATTCCAGAAAAAAAAGATGCATAATCAGTACAAAGATTGGAAAATCAGTCCCTCCATGGTTCAGGAAATGCCAGCATCTGGCTTGCCTTCGCCTTTTTATTCAGCCCTCTGATGTATGCATCCTTTTACCTCAAGTAATTATCAGTTACATACTTTTTTTTTTCCACAATATTTCACTTGTCTTGGGAAAATATGGAAAGTCACTGAAGTAATCAAATGCTACTGACAGCTGTGGTAGCAACACCCATGTGGAAATTACTACTTAGCTTTACAGAGCAGAATTGAGGGTGCAGTAAACCACCTGGAACTCCTCGCTGAGCAGAAAACAATAAACATAGCTTTGTATTAAAGTAATTGCCCTTCTGCCCTTCTGCGCTTCTTTCAGTCTGGAACTGAAAGCTGTGGTGGCTTCTGCTTCATCAGCTTGGAGCATGCCTTGCCCTTTTGAGAGATCAGCCCCGTGAGTTGCCATCTAATCCAAGCTTATTGCTCTTTTAGCTTGGGTATCTGGGTGCCTGTTGATATGGGCTGCAGCTGAAAGAGGCCTGTTCAACAGCAGATGTTGGGAGACCTTTAAAATGTTTCCTGGAGAAGAGCAACGTAGCTCAATTTATCACTAAGTTGGTTGATCAATAATTCATTTCTCCTGGTGAACGCACTCAGTATTTTGGGAGGAAATTTATGCTCAGATTTTTCCTGTTGTGATCCACCTGAAGAAAAAAGTACCCTGTAATTATAGCAGTATACTCCTGGCAGATGGAGATTCGATGGTCCTTCAGCGTGGTCCCTGTGTAACCATTAGTGTGTTAAATTTGTATGCCGTGCGGTGTCTACTGAATGGTAGTGTTGGAGCCCTGTTGCCACTCTTTTTCTAAGGAGCCCATGCTCCACAATTGCTTGAGTGCTCAACTTGGCTGTTACTATTGTATTTTTCTTTTTGATACAAAAGGTGATCTTAAAGTATACATGGTAACATATATAGTTATCCTTAAAATATGTGTTGCTATAACCGGAGCTATAAAAACACTTTTGCTGTCTTCTCTGCTTATTTCTTTAATGTCCCCATGCGCTAAAGGCATTTGGGGCTCCCTGCCAGAACTACTCCTCATCTGAAACGAGTACTATAATGTGCCAGTGAGGGATGGCTGGGCTCTCTATAGGGTCTGGTAGATCAGAGTCCTTTTTTATTTTATCTTATTGTTTTTGTTTTGTTTCCTTTTCTGCAGACAGCTTTATTTGAGGAAAGGGTCTGTGTGTCCAAGGAAGGGGCTAAGGTCAGAGTTTAAAAGGAATTAGAGATGCAGCACACTGTCAGAGAGGACATTTTTGGGTGTGATTGGCCTGAGAGTGGTGGTAGGTGCTAGAGGAATGAGCTTGTGGCAGAGGGGATAACAGCAGCATGACACAGGGTATGTGTTTGATGCTGATGTTTGTCTTAAAGATTCATTCTCTTATATTTGTAGGATCTACAGCTAGAATATGGTCATGGTCCTCAGTGCGGCTACTTCTTGGGTGCAAATAAGTAAGTAAGCAATGGCATTTTTTGCCTTTAATTCATTCAGGGCTATTTTAATATAAAATTCACAAATGTGTGTTAAACACGTTAACTTAAACATATGTAGTAAAATACATCAGGCTTGTTTATATCAGTTACAATTCCAAAATCACTATTTCTGAAATAATAGTAATTCCAGTGACACAGAATTACAGCACTTCTCGTTATTAGAGGCTGTGTTGGCCATATTGTCTCTGTGGTGCTGTAAGCTTCTTTTTAAGGGCCGTTATCTTGGTCTGCTTCTTAACAAAATGTTCTGCCCAAAAGGTCCCACAGAGCACAATTTTACCCCATCTAGGAAGTATCAGTGCTGCTCTTTGACATTGCTTTATGCCCTCCTTTGTGTTGTAGGGCGCTAGGAACATTCAGTTATAGATGCTTTAAAAAATAAAACTTGCCTGTCTCAGCAAAGTCCTATAACTTCGTGTTCATACATTTAATTACTTTGTTGTATTAATCATATGAAATAGTTTTCCATGTAGTTCTTCCTTTTCACCCAGTTTCTTAATTTACAGGCTAGCATGCCTAGCTTTGCTTTGCTAAGTTAAATAACATTTTAAAAGTGCAGACTATCTAAGCATAGAACATAACATGATATTTTTATGCAGTCTTTTAGTTGGGGAAATACGAATACTGATATCTTCCAAAATCCTATTGTTTCTCATGCCTGTGTCTTGCCTGTTATTCTTTCCTGTCTGTTTTCAGACAAAGACACAAAAATTAAGATGTTCAGAATGTTACAGAAATTAACTAGGGAAGAATGAATTTATTCCAATAGTAGTTTAATCCTCTTGTCAGTCTGATTTATATTTTTTAATGATTATGATTTTCTTGCATAGTGTGTATTTGTTTTAAATTTGATCAAGCTAAGGCAGTCGTTTTAGAGTATGAGGAACAAGGACCATTGCACTTAATAGCAATGCTTTAATAAACACATATGGAAGTGTGTTGTGTGAAAAATAAAAAATAAAAAAATACAGCTATGTTCATTTGTATGCACATGTTCGATGTATATTCTGAAAGCCAGCTGAAATAACATGCTTTGGATTATTTACCGATAGAATCTTAGAAGCATTTGCCCTGGCTTTTGATAATTAAGTTTGTGCCACAATTAAACTGTGTTCTTATTCTTATTTAATGCTGAAGGAGTCTCTTAAAATCAGTTGAAGAAGAACTGCATCAGCGGTAATTCTATTCTTTTTTTTCCCCTCTTGTGTGTTTCAAAGTCATTTGTGCATTGATTTTTTTTTTTTTTTTTATGTCTGTCACTACTAGTTCTTGTTTGTCCCTGTACTTGCTGAGAGGATATGGGAGAGGCTTAGTTGTCTGGATTGCAGCTGTGCTTTAAGGAATAATAACAGTCATAAGAAGCTAAAAGACAGTAAAATTCTGTAAAAGAAGTAGTAGCCCTTGGGCTCAGAATTTTTCACAGTAGCCAAGGTAATTTTAATACAACTCACTCAGCCATAGTACCTTGCTCGTTTTCTTAGGGGACATGTGGCACATTTAGAAGATGATGATGATGCAGACGATGATGCTAAACAGTAAGTCCTTTCTTCTTGTAAAAATTAATAAATATATAAAAGCTGATTCTCGAATAGATGAATTTTTTTTTTAAAAGTTGAATCTCGTTCTATCCCTAATAGCTCAGGATTCTTCTACAGCATTTTTAAAGATTGTTCCTAGATTAATCACCAGAAGTTTTCTTAGTCTGATGATAAACTTGTGATGAATTTGAGGGGGGAAATCTTGTTCCTCGTTTGATATGGTTGTCCTTTTATCTTTTATTATTGATCAAAATCTTGGCATAGTTACATTGAGACAGTAATTTGTCTGACCTTGGTCCTGGTGTCTTCTTTAGAACTGATGACTCTATATTAAAATAAAGCTCATTAAAAATACATAAAATATATACATAACTGTCTTCTCTAGATGACTGAGTTTATTCTGTCCACATTCTTAGCTAGGAAGGTGCTTGTATGGGTGCCTGATTTTGGAATAGAGCTGGCTCCCTCACCACAGAGAGAGCAAGGTTATGTGACTGCAAAGGCAGTGTTAAGTTAATTATGCTCATTCATATTAAATTCCACTGCTGTAAGTATTCTTGGGCTCTTTTTGATTGACAGATGAGAGCTGAAACAATTTAAAAAGCACAGCCAGTATGTGGAAACTTACATTCCTAAATCAATACGATGTAAAACCAAAAAGAAAGATGCCATTGAGACAGAATTCTTGTTTGCTTTCTGTTAATGAGTAATTTTGAGAGCTGTTGCTTCATACCAGAAACCTGTAAAACATGTCTTATCTATTGCTGGCATCTATCTCTTACAGAGAACCAAATATCTCTCTTTTTTTTTAATCTAGAGTTATTTTACTGCTGTTCTTTTATAACAAAGATTTTATCACTGTACTGAGCATGAGGGACAGCCCCCTTCAAGAAGGGCAAAGCTACTGATAGTGTCTGTCAGCTAGGTGACAAGTACATTAAACTTGGGTTGTTTAATGATCAACTTCTCAAAACACAAGTATGTTTGCTGTTTGACACAAGTGGTATTTATAAAAGAAAAATGATTTTATTCAGTTTTTAGCAGGCTTTATTCCCTTGCTAATTCCTTAAGAAATTCTTCATATTTCATTATTAAGCAGTTTGTTTAAAGGCATGTTTGATTATGCAGTTCGTCAATAATATGAAGCTCCCATGTATTTCCTTTGAGAGGAAGAGGTTGATAATGCTCCTCATTGATTTGCTCCTCTGCATTTGGACCAAGCTGAGAACCCGCTTTGCTCATAGTAGGGTAGACCTTGGTAATGATAACTCAGGCTTCCTGCACTGCAGGATGTAACGGTCCCCTGTAGCTCCATACTTCCAGCTCCACTCTGATGGCCTGCAGTGAAGATGCTCTGAATATCTGCACTGCTGCAAGCCAGCTCAGCTTGGTTCCTCACTCCGTACTAATCTCTGGATGTTTGTGTACAGCTCTGCGTCTGTCTGTTCATTTTTGCCTAATGTTTCTTTTTCCCCCCACCCCTACTTCTTGCTCTGTTTGCAGCCAGTATCATCAACTTCAGTAATGTTCCAGGGTTTGGAACCTCTTGATCCCTGCTGTCTTGAAGTGCTTCCACTGATTTCTTTATCCAGTGCTTTGGGATCTTCGTGCCTTGCACAAGGTCCATCGGAACTTTCAGACAGCATTTGCTTTAGCTGCTCCTATTGCTGTCGTGTTTCTGTGGATTTTCTTTTTCAGGTTAAGCAAGAAAGAACCTGATAGCTTCCAGAGAGGTTCCAATTCATCTAACCCTAAGGACAGTCACCAATGGTCCTGGCAGTTTTTACTGCTTCCCATAGTTCATCCTAAGTACTCTTGCCCTACAGAGAGAGGGCCTGACAATTTCCTGTAAGCATAGGGGTAAGCCTTGAATGCCTTAACCTTGGATCAGACAGATTCTGCATCTGTGCCTTTCCCCTTGGTATCTGCTCGGGCCTAAAGCTCTGTTGCAGTATGTTTGTTCGTTAGCTCAGTCTTGGATACCTTTCTCTGGAGCCCACTGAAGATTCAAGGCTTTTGTTTGATTTCTATTCTGTGAGATGGAGCTGCAATTGAAAAGCACATGTGATATCGGTCACTTCTCCCTTCAGATCCAGGGGAAAATAAACAATGAAGCAGTTGTACACCTTCCAATTCCAACTAATGCGACTGCATGACTCTGAAGCTGGGTGATTCATAGCAGCAGAAAATCCACATGCTTCAGGCACCAATATAAAATTACCTGTCTTCATTTAACAATTTTGATTGTTTTGAAATTTCTTTTTCTTTCATGTGCAGCAAAGCTGATGATGCTTGACCTTCTTGGTTGTGGAAGCTGGGAAAGCAGAAGTTATCGGGCCACTGCCCTGCATGATCAACAGTGACAAACTGCACATAAACCTTGCGGTTGAAACCAGGGCACGCAGTCCTTTGTACAAACATCTGTCACACTTATGCCAAATCCTTGTCTTTTTTTTTGTTGGTGGTTTTTTTTTTTTAATGTTTGGCTGACCAATAATACTGTGACGGCTGTCTGAGATGCAAAGAAGAATGTGAAAGAAACTACAAATGGAGCTTGGACATAAATGACTGAGGTCTTAAGCCTGGTCCCATGTTATGAAGAGAAGATAATTTCCACCACGATAGCCGCTGAAGTGCACGACGCAGGGTAACCCGTTCTCATAAGTCCCATTCCAGCTTCTCTGAAATCAAAGCAACTGATAAGATGCCAGGACAGAACCTCCTGAAAAGAATGAAGCAAAGCAGACAAGTTGTTGATCTGTAAACAAGCAAACAGATATCTTACTACTTGGACATTTTCCCAAAAATTTGAAAAATAATTTAAAAATAAGGAAAACATTGAGCAAGAATGTCAAGCTTTCACAGCTGTATTCCTGACCTATTTAATGGAAATAATCTTCTGTTTTAAAAGATTAGGAAACAGGAGAGCGTAAGAGTTTATAAAAACACAAAATATTTAGGTATTTAGGATTTTTTAAAAATGCAGCATATTCTTTAAAACACAGAACCAGCAGAGGAAGAATATTCCTGATGCTTCAGCTTTCTTGTTTCCTGCTGATATCTTGAACTGTTGAGCCAAGCTTTTGAATTATTCTTGCATTAAAGTTGTCTTTCACAAGATTTCTGTGGAAAAAGAAACTTACAGAAGAAAAAAACAACCACAAAACAACCCAGATGGTAGGCTAGCTGTCCATTGCAGATGGATTTTGCTTTACATGTGTAAGGCTGTTCTGAAGAAGTCAGTGGTAAATTTTTCAAGGAATATGTTTTTCTTGCAACTCCTATTTCCCCTACATACCTCCAGATGGCCCTTTAGAAAAGCTCACTCATACCCTAAATCTTGCTTCTCTCAACAGAGTAAGTATCAGGCTTGCTCTGCATATCCCTGCCTTTTTTCTGCTCAAGTATGTGTATCTTAAATCAGTTCCTGCCACTTTGCCCTCTCTAGGGATGGTCTGTGATACTTGAGGTTTTGGATACTATCCGTGGTATGCACAGCAATAACACAATGTTTAAAAGTATTCATGAATGCAGTTATTTGGATATAATAGTGCTGTTGACAAGTTAATAGTGTTTATTGGTATGGCATTTATAAAATCCTGTATCCTCTTGAACACTGCAATATGAGGTTCAAAGAGCTACACTGGCTAACAATCTGTTTTGTTTCTTTTCTTTATAGTGCTACTATGAAACCTAAAGTGCCACCTCCTTTACCACCAAAGGTAAGCGAGGGGGATTTTGCTGCCCAGAGTAAAAGGGCACTTTAAATAAACAAACAAATGCAGAAGCGTCTAAATGGCTATACTGATGTTTATGTCACTTGAGCTGTGACTTGAAGACTTGAATCAAATTTTAAGTCAAGGGTATATCCAGAGGGTTGACCTATATGTTCGTAGCCTTTAATTTTTAATAAAGAGCTGTCAAATAAAACATCTGCTTGCTAACTTCCGGTGTCTGAACAGGGATCTTCAGAGGCATGTCTGGATCAGTGGCTTACTAGCACTTGAAGAGCAAGTGAATCTTTTCACACTGATATTGTCTTAATATGTGCAAAAATAAAAAGGAAAAAAAACCTTCATATTTTTTTGTCTGGCTGTCAGTTCCAGCCAGGCAAAACCTGCAGGTTTGAGTACTTACCCTCCTGCACTATCTTTGCATTACTGAGAAGGATTTTACAAGCAGCATTAGCACAGCCAGTGTCTAGACGACGTTGGCCTTTGTGGTTACATCCCCTATTTGAGATTCTTTACACAAAGTTCTGTCCAAGTCATTGAATGTTCCCTGCTTTCTACTTAAATGTCTGGTTTGGCTATCTGTAGTCATAAACAGTGACATTGCCACATGCCAAATAATTGTTTAATGCATGACTTAAAGGATGAATTCAAAATCATAATATTTGTCCATACCAAGGTTTTCCTTATTCCTATGCATTTCCTTCTCGTTTGTTTTTTTGAAAGAGATTTACATGGCAGAACATGTCAATTATGCAATTTACTTGTGAAGGTTCTAGGATCCAAATATTGCATGTGGTTTTTTTTCTCATTGAGAAGCAGCATGGATATTTTGAATCTTTTTTCACTATGGTTTTATTATTACTATGTTTTTTTTCAGCCTAAATCCATCTTTATCCCCCAAGAAACTCAATCTTCTGAAAATGATAGTCAAGGGACAATCAAGAGATGCCCAACATCAGAGAGTCCAGCAAAATCTGCATCTCAGGTTCCACCCAGGCCGCCACCTCCTCGGTTACCTCCACAGAAATCTAATGTTTTGGGTAATAAAAGTGACACCAAGAAACATACAAATATTTCTTAAATAATCTAATGTGATTTTATTTCTACATCCTCACCTATGCACACATTAAAACATACTGTAGTAATTTTTCTGTGGTGGGCAAGTAACAGAAAGTGCATGAAAGCCAAAATGCACGAAGAAAGCACATTTAAAGTCTTAAGAGGGTCAAATGTACCTTCGGTAAAGTCACTGACACAATTCCTGCTGATGCCATTAGTGACACAATGGCTTTTCTAAGCAACGGGCTTACAATGTAGTCTATCAGGATTGTCGCAGGGAATAAAAAAAGTTTTCCTGTATGTAGGTTTCAAATTCTGGCCCTGAATGTCAATTGTTGTTGTCATTTGACGTATGAAGAATAGAGTTTTGATTTCAAAGTTCGCTTTTGTAGGTAATGAACTGGGCGGGGTAGTATAGCAGGCGATTCCTTTTATGCTTTTGTTGAAGTCTGGTGCTTTAAAAGTTGTCTTGGCCTGGCTTGTTTTAAGCAAGCTTAATGTCTGACTTTTAATTGAGATCGTGCTAGTTCTTCCTTGCCTACCTGCTTTGTTCCTGTGTTACAGATTTGACCGTAATGCTTAAGCATACAGTGCTAAGAAATGCCTTAAGGCTATTTATAAAGAATAATTGAAACATTAGCTATAGCCAAGTTTTTATTCAGATATGTTAAATACATTTTTCATTATAACTGTGACCGCATCCTTTTCTATGCCCACATTAGATTTGTTATATTAATTACCAAAAGCCATGGGCTGAGATTGAATGTAGCTTTAGAGATGGTTATATGTGCACATGCAGGAACATGTGTGCTTCAGAAATAGATTAGGGTATTGGAACATGTTCTGACATAAGTGGAAATTTTGGTCCTTCAAAATTGTTTTTAGGCTAGACTGCTATTTGAGTTGGAGGTAGAAGAACACATTTTAAAATGTTAATCTTTCTAGGTAATGGAGTCACTTCTGTACAATTAAATGGTGAAAGAGAGGGGTCACCACATCAACAGAATGAAGCTAGAGACACTAATTTTTCAAGAAAGGAAAAGAAGGAAATACTGGTAAGTATTTAGGCTTCTAGGTGTTATTTTAAAGTCTCAACTGCATGCACAATGAAAAGGAGAGGGCACACATCTTTGGCATCTTGTTTACTTTGAATCAAAGCACAGTTTTGCTAGGTTGTCTGGTTGTGATATAGTCTTAAGCTGAAGTCTGAGTCAGTATTTAATTTTCATTAGAAATTAACACTGTCATGGACGTACAAGATTTACTTGTATTCACATACTTGAGAGACGTGTAATGAGAGTGAGATCCTATGACTGAGATATAATGCCTTGTACTGAGCAATGACTATTTAAGCAAATGAGGAAATTAAGGAATGTGCTGCCATCTGATGGCTTGCTGGAGGATTTGGCCGGCCCTGGGAAAGGAGCTGACTCGGGGCTTTTCCTGAATGAGTCGTCCTCCTATCCCAGATGTAGGCATACAGGCTTTGTGGTGTTCAGGGGGAAAAAAAGATGGAGAAATGTAGATTGAGGGTCCAGATATGCAAGCTGCTGGCCTCTGGACCTCTGGATTTTTCGGGGTTTAGCAGCTTGGGTTTAGTGTCAGACTTGAGCTACGTGTACTCATGTGAAGTTGCACTCGTGGAGAGAATGCAGTTTTATACCATGTGTAGTCTCCTCCAGCTGTAAACTGAGGAAAGGGAATATTCCTGCATTTCTTTCTCCTCTTCCGAGTGAGTTTTTTCAATCAAAGCAGCAAATGGCTTTCAGAGTGGTCACTCAGTTACTATGATGCAAAAAGTGGGAATGTGAAATGGGAGAGAGTGGGACATCTGTAGTTAGATCAGAGTAAATATAATGTGAAACTGTGCTCTTTGGGGGCCTCTTCTAAGGATGAGGTTGGAAATGTCACTCTTTTGAGAGAAGTTAAGAGAAAATAAAGCAGAAACATTGTATGCATTTTTGTTTTGGTTTAAGGAAGTGCCAGTAATACTGGCAGTAGTTTGGAAAGCATGATTTCCTGAACTGCTTTGAACTTGGCATTCGAAATTGTGTGTTTGAAGTTTCCTGCGTTACCTATAAAATTAATTTCTTCGGAAGTATGTATTTACTAGGAGAAATTAATACTGGTACAGGAAAGTGGGTCTAGTGCTGACTGATAGAGTTTAACGTTGCTTGTAATATTGAACAATTGCTGCAATATTGCTTCAGCTTTGTATACTGGATATGGTATTCTTTCAGGTATCATCATAATGTGAAAATGTTGCACAATAGACCATGCAGACATTCAATGAGCAGGTATTAGGGAATCATAGTAGAGGTTTTAATGAAAAAAAAATTACACGGGTAGTTTGTGGTGTGTGGTCACTAGAGACATGTGGTTAGCAGACTCGCACAGAATTATGGAAGTGTCAGTTGCAAGGGGGGGGTCTGTAGCCTAACCTCATGCTTAAAACTGGCACTGTACCCGAAGCTCAGCCATGGCTTTCACATCTGGTACATGTGGCATTGGACAAAGCGGAGTGTCCCAGTAGGTGCCTAGTGCCTTCCATTTAGTGTAGTGTAGAAATATGCAACTCTATCTACTGTCTTAAATCTGTGGGGAGGGTTTTGTATCTATTTCTTCTGTAGATACAAGTATTGGCTTTTTATTTTCTCCTTATATAATTTCGCTCAACTATTTATCAAGTGCTGTTAACTGCATTCTGAAAAAAAATTATTTTAGACTTGTATTTTGGTTATGCTGTATTGTGACCTGAGAATATGCATGTTCATGCATATGTGCACATGTGGATGTAAACATTTTAACTTTTATTTTCTAGAAACCAATTAGTAACGGCCTTCCTCCCACACCTAAAGTACATGTGAGTATTACTGAGTCATACCAAATGCGTGCTGGAGGCAGGACATGTTTTCTTGCTAAAGCTGAGAGAGTACCTTTTTTGAATGTTTGTCGTATTTTTAAAAAATATAAAAGCTAGTATCTCTTAGAAATGTTAAGCCATACAGGTATGGTATTTCAGAAATCACAAGGATGTGTAAGTGCAAATGACACTATTTTTTGCTTCCTATCCATTTTAGAGAAGCAGGACAGGTTAAGGTAGATGTCACGCTTCTGTGCCTTAGAACTGTAATCTCTTGCATAAATGCACAGGATTGTTCGGGAGCTCTGAATTCTTGATATATTCAGCATTGTTTATTGAGGTCAATCCTGTTTTAATAAACTAAATATTAGACTAAATGTGTGGCCTAGGAGTGTGTATTTTAAACTAGCAGATGACAGAAATTTGGAAGTGCTCCTAGCATTGAAAAGAACCAAATCATCCTGGGGAGGGGAAATAAGATAGATTCAGTGATTGGAATGAGAAAAAAGGTAGAAAATAGAATAGCTCAAAATGAAGTCATACATGTTGAACTTCTGCCACAAACTTCAACAACAGGCCATCAGAGTATGACTGTGAGTTGCTAATATAATGAAGCTGTAAAAAGAGACAGACTAAAATAGGAAAACTTTTGAAGCTGATCAAATGAGTCTTTGAGTGTTGGAGTGTTCTCCACATGTTCGTGTATCTTTGTAGTGCACTAATTCTCTGGTTCTGAGGGTCCTCAGGTTAGAAACTCTTTCCCCTCTCTTCCTCTTCACTCATCACACCCCACCTTTTATGTACAACAAACTTTCTAACCTTCTTGTTCAGTGTTCAAGACTGATTTGGCACTCACATATTGCCCTCAACCTGCTGTCTCCATTGGTTGCCAAATAACAAAAATTTGAGTAAGGAAAGGGTTTTCTCCCAGGTCATTGGGATTACTGGACTTTTTACTTTCCTCTATTGTGGAGCACGTTTTGCATCCTAACATCAAGTGGGAGTCTTAATTCAATGATTATGCTGCTACTGCAAGTAAAACTTTGACAATATTTTAATCTCTTCTGTTCTCTTTCTGTGGGACATCATTGTTCTGATTCTTGTTTGTTTGGGTTTTTTTGATTTGTTGTTGTTAAGTGTGTTGCCGAGTGGTGTTTTGCGTCCTCACTGTCCTGTAAAATAGTTTGATGTTCTGGGGCTCTGTTTAAAATTGTATCTGTGCATGGTTGCCTGTGACTAGATGTTTTGTTCAACTTTCTTAATAACCCAGTTTGGTAGTTTTTTTCCCTGCTGTTTTAGGTGGCTTGCAGCACAGGGAGACCCGTTAGATGCTACTAATGAGGGAATGCCCTGCCTGCTGAAATTCCTCTAGGACTTAAATGCCTCCATGGCAGCAGTCAGATTAAGCAGCCTTGCTTCAACCTTTTATTTCGTGTTTGTGGTGTTTTTCCCCACTAGCGACTCAGTTTAATAATTTGTCTGATTCTCAGCTGTATCCTTGAGATTTACTTGCTATTTAGAGATGATACCCTTAGGTTCCGTTTAGCCTTCTGAGGCATTTGCAGCAGTGTCTTGGTTCTGCAGGCTTCCTGGAGATTGGGGCTGAGAATGGCCAGAGGAAAATGATTAGTCTCTTCAGATTTCTGTTGTCTCCTCCTTTCTTATCCAACTTCCCATTGCAGAGCTCAGCTAGGTCTTAGCAGTGAGCGCAGCTTCCCTCCACTGTGCAGCATCTCTCTCAGGTCAAGGAGAATTGTGTAGCTGGTTATGGGAGGCTCAGAAACACTTGGCAATGTTGTAGGAGGTCAGTGCTGCGAGTGTCATCTTGTGTATTTTCTGTTGAGGGCCTTTCAGTACCCTGCACACTTGGGATGACGTTTCCATAAATCCCAAAAAAATCCCTTTATTGTTTTTCTTTACATCATCCCTCTTTCAAACTCCTTGTTGCCAAGGGATTTGACAACATTGAAGCTGTCACTGCCTTGAGGTCACTCAGTCATCAGTATGTGCTCATATTCCTGCCTCATGCCTATCTTTTCCCTTACTGCTGTTCTAATGCCTGCAGAAGGATCATCTCGTTGTCTAGCAAGCAGCCAGCTCCCTGCGTTGGTACTTGGATTTCTGCAGCGGTACCAGCAGTGTTGAAGTCTTTCCCCTTGTCTCTGTGCAATGGGGTCTTTCATGGTTTGCTGATTACCTTAATGAATTTGATGCTTGCCTCACATAAGTATGTATGGACAAACTCATGGACTTCGTTATAGTGATGCAAGAGCGAGAGATGTCCAAAGCACAAAGAAGAGTCTAATTTCTGCTGCTTTTCATTTTAAAGGGTTAATTATGAAGTTATTTTTCTTTTCTTATTGAACTAAACTATGTTCAGAAACGACTGAAATGTGCGCAGACTTCCTTATTCAGCAACAGGTTAACAAAAAAACCTCTCCAAATGTTAACACAAGAGCTATCTGGTTAATTCAGGTTATAGATTGATAATAATTCACACAGTATTAACATAAAGTGGAAACATTGCCATTCTGTAGCCGTATTACAGAGTATGTAGCTTTGCATAAAGGCGACACCTGCTTATATGCAGGATGGCAGCCCTTGGCTATGACTGGTTCTTGTGTTTGACCATTATTTGATAAATTATATCATTTCATTTTACTAATTGTTGTTTACTACTGCATCATTCATTTTCATCTACAGTACTATCAATCATCAACTCTGTTTCTTAACAAAATAGTATGGGTAATTGTTATGTTATGTTTGAGGGGAAAGGAGGAAGCCCTGGGCTTTTGCTTTTCTGTCATCTTGAAGCAAATTTACTAAATATTCTTATAAATGCCTGCAAATGGTTGCGCTTCACTAGGAGGAAGATGAAGAGATCGATTATATTATACTATGCATGACACTTACTTGATAGGCAAACTGAGTTTATTAGAGTTATACTGAACAAGGAGCGGGATCTTCTGCCAGAGGTTTCCCTTTGGGAAGGAAGCAATCAATATTGAAAAGGAGTTAATTTGAAACAACTAATAGAGAATTGGAGACAAAAAATTTGATTGTTTAATGACTTGGAGTTTTATTTTAAATACGTGAAGTATGGCAAGAATAATGTTTCTCTGTTGAGGCTTTCTGAAGTCACAAAATTCAAGAACCTTTTTGAGGTTTGTCACCTTTGTAGTACATGTAGTACACATGTGCTTAGGCTGTTAATTTAAGAGCTAATTCCAAAATGCTAATTTTGGGATGTTTGTTCAGAAAGGTCTTACGCACAAAGGAAAAATCACTTTAAAAAAAAAAAAAATAAAATCCCTTTGTCAACTTGTCTGTATGAGGTTATTTTCCACATAGCAAATGAAATTACTCTTAACTTTTTGTTACTACTTTAAGTAAAAATAATCCTATTGGAAATGTCACATTTTAATTTTTCATTGTTTCATTTAATTTTTAATTGTTTTCACTTCTACAGATGGGTGCTTGCTTTTCAAAGGTTTTCAATGGCTGTCCATTAAAAATTCATTGTGCAACATCATGGATAAATCCAGATACAAGAGGTAATATATTATGTATATTTTACCCACTTTGTTCTTTCCTTTGATTTCAAGAGTGCTAAGATGAGCAAGATTATTCCTTTTAAAATAGACATATGGTAAAATAGGTTTATTCATATAAGCAGAAGTTCTTCTTTAATTATGTCACTGCTGTCTGAAGTTCAATGTTGGGTTTTTTTAATTATGTTAAGGTATACAGGGTGCAGTTTTCAGCTTTGATTAAAAAGAATAAATTACATATCAAAAGTAAAAAAGAAATTTTTTTTTGTTTTGATTCAAGACTCTTCTCAACATTTTTGGTCCAAAATATGCCAATCCTAATTTATTTTTAAAAAATATGACTTTTGGAGGCCCTAGTTGAAATTGATTTCTTTATCATTCACTTGATTTATGTTTTGGTTTTGTTTTTTTTTTTTTCTCCCCCATAAATCCTTCTGGTCCTACAGGTGTTTCTGCAATTCTCTTTATTTTTGCATACATTTTAGTGCTTTATTAAATAGCCTGATGAAAGAAGTAATTGGTAACATTGTACTCGCATTGCCTGAGTTTCACCTTTTGATTATAGGCTGTATAGACATGCTACTGAGCCAGTATGCAAGAAAATACTTAAGTTTTTTTAGAAACGGAAATGACAGAAATCAGTTTTTTTGCAGTTGACATCTTCTCAATATGAGATGTCTTTTTTGCATACCTAAATGGAATCCAGGGTATTAATTATGTTCAAGAGGTGAGGCACCCCCCAAAGCACTGAGAAAACCAGTACTGAGTTCCAGTCAATACTGCTGCTGAAGTACTCAAAAAGAAGACGATGAATATGTCACAAAATATATGGAAATGTCTAAGGAGGATAATCTGTATATGAGGAAATTATTCACATGAATTCTTGCTTATGGTCGTATCACTCTGGGTTTTTATTCCAACTGTTAGTCACCAAAAAAAAGACAACTGATCTTTCCTAGTGTCTTAAAACAGCCCCATCCACAAATTTAAGCTTCCTTAGCAAGATTAATTTTCCATGCTTTAAAACACCATAGCTGTTTTAGGTTGGTTTGTTTCAATGCATGTAATGGTTTTAAGTCTTTTTTTTTTTTTGGTAAAGAGCTGCATATTCTTAAAAAACACGCCTTCCTTAAATCAGAATTTCTAGATTTTTTTTTTTGTGTTTGCAGATCAGTACTTGATATTTGGTGCAGAAGAAGGTATTTACACGTTGAACCTCAATGAACTTCATGAAACATCAATGGAGCAGGTATATTTCTGTTTTGGTATTTTGGAAAAAAATTACATCTTTGTCACTTTTTTTAGCCACTCAGATTAATGTTGTATAATCCGTGTAAAAATTGTCCTTACTGCAATTACATAGGCACTAGCTACACTGGGAATTACCTTAAATGTTTACTATTGAGGACACCTTTCAGTCATGTTTAAGCTTTTTGTAGGCTGAACAGTTTTTAAGTAGGAGATCTGCATATATCAATGTGTTGACCTTCATTGTGGTGCATTGTTGTGCAGTTAAATGATTTGTTAAATTGTATGGAATTTTCCTGATGTATTTTGGATGAAAGTTTCTATTTTCTCTAAAGCTTTGTTACAAGATAGAGTATTTGCACCAAATGTGTTTCAGCTACAGGGAAGGAAGGAGATCTTTTATACACTAGATTTCATTCTTTTGGTCTCAAAAGCAGCTTTGCTGATGAGACTCGGCATACTGAATCCCAATTAAAACTCTGTCTTTGCTGAATCTTATAAATAGGTTTGGGGTTTTTTTTGAGGGGATGGTGGGGAGGGGAAAATGCCAGTTGCAGGCTTTTCTGTATGGTGACTTCTCCAGCTCTTTTGTTAATCTCTAAGAGACTTGTTTTCTTTCCTGCCCTCTCCCTAATTTAGGGAGCTATGCATCTGCCATCAAGATGGAGGAATTTGCAAGGACAGCCTTCACACTGTAAGCTGGAGGCACTGGTGTTTGTTCATCTTCCAGGGTCCAGACGTTGTAGATATGTCTGTTGTGTTGAGAAGGCGGCCTAGCTAGCTTGCACTGATCTCCATGTGACCCATAATCGTACCGGTGCTTGAGTTTAGCTAGTTCAAACTTAGCTCAGGTACCTCCCTGCTGCTACACCGCAGGTGTAAAACCTACCCTGAGAAATATCACTAATACAATAATTCTTGTAGGCCAGGTAGACCAAAGAAAGTTTTGTTTGAGTTTGGTGGGGTTTTCTTTATTTGGTGGTTTTTGTTAGCGCCTTTTTTTTAATTGGCAAGGAGAATAGGTGTAATGAAACTCGTGCTCTCATATCCATCTTTGTTTTCGATAAGCACTGCGTTCTGTAGTGCATCGCCTACTGAGCTTTTAGGGAAATGTTTTAATAAGCACTTAAGAACAGATGCTTGTAAAAACAGCCAGTCACGTGTGGAACAGGAGGAATGAGTTGAGGTCAATCAACCTGCAAATCTGAAGTATTGCTGTTCTTCTCTAGTCCTCAGATCCAAACCTACTAAGTAACAATATGCTTGTGCAGCTACAGAAGATCAACTTTCACACTTAAATTTGGATGCAGCCAGGCTGGTAGATTATTACCATAGGTTTTTCTTACAGTGTGTTTAGGTTATGAGAAGACTTTGGGAATCGAAGTGCACCCGCCATGCTAACCACTTATTACATAGTTATTAATGATTACAGGCAATAGGGCTTTAATAGCATTTTCAAGTTCTGTGGTGCACTTCATTTTATTTTTTTTACTCTCTAGGTCTGATACAATTCAATGTAAAAGCAAAAGTAGTATCCATGGTTATTTTTTACTACATTCTGTTTCGCTAACGAACAAAGCAATGATAACATACATTTCCAGGAGTTAGCACAGCTTCAAGATGAATCTCTTGCTCTTTGGCAGAAAAATCTTTCAATTAATTTACTGATCTCTTCAAATCTTTCTAATAAACCAGCAGTGAGATTGTTGGGGGGGTTTTGTTGTTTGGTGGGAATTTTTTGTTTGGGTGTTTGGTTTTTTTTGGTTGTGTTTTTTTAGGAGCAAAAGAAATGTCCTCCCAAGTGGTCTGTCTAGCCCAATAGTCTATTTCCTAAAGTGGCAGTAGGAAAGGCACTTGAACTTGGCTACTCTGCTGTCCATTCTCAGACTCCACTAGAATCATTGAATCAGGGATGTTGAAGGATCCCTGCCTATTTGCTGTTTGTGTCCATTTGTGGACTTGTTGGACAGGGTTATGTCTAATTCCTGGTTTACCCCATTGATACTTTTCACCTCCATGACCTCTTGTGGCAACAAGCTCCAGAAGTTATGTGAGGGGGGTGGAAAAAAGTACCATAATTTTTTTTAATTTTTTTTTTTTAAAGGATTTCCTGTTGGTTTCAGCTGCATCTTTCTAGTAATTGAGGCATTTGTCAAATAACAGTTCTGTCTTGACAATTTGTTGCGTTCCTTGATCACTTGAAATGTGTAATCATATGTAGATGGACAGTCCCTTCAAGTGCCAGTTTTAATTGTTTCAAGAGATTTGGACTATCACAGGATTTAGAATGGCTATGGTTTGTTGACCATGCTTTGTTTACTGAGGTTTATGTTGTTAAGCTTTTCTCATTTGAAGGAGAAAGTTTGGTGGTTTTTAAAATTTTTGAAAAAGGATGGATTGGTCTTTATAATGATGTCTTGTGGGCTAATTATAGTATACTTGAAGACTATAAAATATAAAATGTGCTAATTGTCTAAATGTTAATATGTATGTTGAATATAGTGTGTGTGCCTAAGATTTACTCTGAATTAACTCTGCAATCCAGGTAAACATTACTTGGCTTAAGCTAATTTCTGCTACAAAAAGCAAGTCAATGTTAATTTTATCCTGTTGTCTATGCAGATATTAATTGATCAACTTAATATGCTCACGTTTTATGTATATCAAAGTGAATGCTTTTGTTTCTTTTTCTTTCCCTTTATCAGCTATTTCCTCGAAGGTGTACATGGTTATATGTCATGAACAATTGCTTGTTATCAATATCCGGTAAGTTACTGTGCTGTCTTGGGATGGTAGTGCAGGTAAACATTTGGGTTCGTATTTGAAGTGTGGTTTTGTTTTCTAATTTCTAGGTAAAGCTTCTCAGCTCTATTCCCATAATCTTCCAGGACTCTTTGATTATGCAAGGCAAATGCAAAAGTTACCCGTTGCTATTCCAGCACATAAACTTCCTGACCGAATACTTCCCAGGTAAATACAAATCACCAGATATATCAGAATACCTTAATTCTGTGAGTTCAGGATATGCTTGTGAAACTCTGGGAATACCGAATAATGTGTAGCTCTGTTCACAGATTGCCGTTAATAACTCATGGGTATTAACGAGAGGGTAGACCCCTAAATTTACACAAATCAATATGTGAATATACTCTTACTAAAGAAATGGGGTTTGGTACCTCTTATCTTCTTGTAATGAAGCCTCTTGTTCCTGGGCATAGCTCTTTTCAGGTGTAGTCTAGTATGGTAAATCATGGTTGTACTTGACCCTAAACAAAATCTAGGGTCAATATTGTACCTGTGAAATTGCAGGCAAGTAGAAATGGTGATCCTACATTAGTTACTCTGGGCACTATCTTTGCGTTCTATTAAAAAAAAAAAAAAAAGTCGGGATGTGTAATCTCTTACCACAGAGAGAATCTCTTACTGCTCATGGGTTATTTTGAAAACTAGGAAGAGTAGAACTGGAGTACAGGTATGACATTCATCATTGGCAAGTCATTTTTTTGCAGGCCAGTGTAGAAAGGTACTTTTGTCCCCAGATGCCTACAGCACATTGTACATGCAGTCCCCCCAACTTTATTTACTAACAACTGCATACAAAATCCCAGAGACTGGGTGCAGTGCTGGCTGCCAAACAAGCTTTTGGAGCCCATTGAAATCCAAGAGGAGGTAGGTAGTAACACTAATCTAGTTTGCAGAGAAACCTTTGATTCTTAAAATGCACAGTGAATCACTGGTTTTTCTCATATAATAGGCTTTCTGTTAGGAAATTGTATTCTGGAAGATCTGTTTTCTACTACCTTTGATTCTTTTAACAACCTATTAACATTTAATTCTTGGGTGCTGGAAAAGCTTCTTGTTCAGTCATCTGCAAACACAATGGTGCAACACTTTTCTGAAAACTGTTTTCTTCCTAGCGGCTGAATTCTAATTACCTAAGAGATAATTTGTGCTTTGAATTGTCTTCTCTGTGCCTGCACCACTGTTCTGCTCCTCCCTTCCAAACTAACCTTGGTTGGGTGACTTTGGCTTGAGGACTGCATCAGCAGTGGACTAATAACCATAATTCCCATAAGAATCATGGGAGGAAAATGTCCAGACTACATTCAGCCTGGGATGACACCTCACCTAAGTTGCAGAGGAGTCAGAAAATTTCTTGTCCACTCATGTCACTTCCCAACAAAAACGCAGCACAACCTGAATGTGTGAGTGCCAAGCCAGTCATTTGAAGTCAGGAGAGACTCATTTAGATAATCCATTTTGCTATTTTACCCCTTGTTGTAAATCATCAGGGTAGTAACATCTAGCCAGGCAGAATTATTAAGCAGCAGAAGTTGAAGTAAGTAGAAGAGCATAATTTTTTTTTTTCCTACCAGACCACAAACTGTATTCTTCAGCAAGTTCCTGGATATACTGTGATGATGAGTGTTACATGAAAAATGTAGATATGTTAAAAGCAAAGTTTTCAGCAGAGAAAATACAAAGCAAAATAGAATTCAAAGTAATTTGTGACATTCATATATTCATCGGCAAAACAGTCTAAGCTCAGTTTATGATACTTGGTAGGCAAACATTCAGTAGCAGAAAATGTCTGTGATAGGTCTCCTTTCCAGCTTCTTTCCCTTGAATGTCCTTGAGCAGTTCCTTTCAAACCTTCCATGACTTCTTCCAACCAAAATTTGTGGCCAGTGCTCAGTTTTCGTGTTGCTCAGTCCTGCTGTGTTATCAGTCACTTCTGGACTGCTTCATTTGAAATGCAGTGCAAGTATTTTCGTAATTCATAGCTTTGACTGCAGCATCTGTCCACTTATTCTTATCTTTTCTACAGCATGAAACTAATTATTTTCACTGTTAAGACTACTGTGGCCAATCTCCATACAGTCTGTCATCTTCTAGTCTGTACAAAAGCACCGATTCCCACTACCAGCAAACAACATCATCTTCCCTGATAATTATTTTCATGATTTCTCAGGGAGTGTCCCCTGCACGTGAGAAAAGATCTTGCAAAGCTGCTTTCCAGACCTCCTTCAGGCCTTCGCTTGAAATGCATGCTGTGCTGCCTATGAAAAGTTTTGCAAAACTTAAGCTGTTATTTTGCAAGGACCATGGCCTAGCAAGCTACCCAGTACAGCATCATTTCCCACACCCCTTGGGTCCACGTGTGTTGCCTTTGAACTATAACATCTTTGGAACAAGAGTGGACCTCTACGTTGTCTATGTAGTATCCAGCACAAGATGCAGTGAGTTACAGCATTACAAAGAAGAATGATTATGGGAGTGCAATAGACTATCCAGGCATGCGTATAAATGCATATAATTAAATAACAAGACATAGTGGTAAATGATGCTTGAAGGTACTGGAGTACCTATTCCTCTCCTTTCCTGACTTTTAACTGCATTCGTAATGCTGTATAACTAAGCAGCATCTCAGTGCTAACAGAGGGATCACCAGGTATGTTCTAGGCATATCATTTGGAGAAGAAATATACAAATAAATATATTTTTATCTTTTCCATGGGGCAAATAGAACTTTCCCACCAACAACTCTCTAAAAAGCAAATTCATTAAATTGTTTTAGTTGATCAATAATTCTGTATTTATGTCTTGTAGGAAGTTTGCAGTGTCTACAAAAATTCCTGACACTAAATGGTGTCAGAAGTGTTGTGTTGGTAAGTAAAGATCTGCAGAATAAACGCTAAAAAGTAGTACAAATGGGGGTGGTATTAAGATTACTGAGTCAGATTTAGGAGCTGAAGAGACTTTTGTCATTATTACGAAACCATGTGTTTGCAGACAGTGAGCTTGTTCAGGTTAGGCCTTGCATTTAAGCGCTGAACACTTTCCCATTCTGCTCTTTATATTCAAAGACAATTCTCAGGAAACGCAGAGAAGCAGAATGCATGTCAAATTTAAACGAACCCTCAGGAAGAACCTGATGGAGTGACATAAAGCAGTTATCAGGCTTAAGTAGCCTCACTTCCTAGCACAAGTTCCAGTTATCAATATTGGCTGATAAAAAGCAAGGAGTATTTTCAATTCGTTGAGGACAGTGTTGTCTCTGAAGCGTTTGGAGTGTATTCAAAGTGCCAGCTACTGAAGTGTCAAAAATGCACTGTGTTAAGACACGTTTTAGAATGCGGATGGGGGCAGACAGATTTTAAGCAAACAAACAAAAAAACCCCAACAAATCAAACAAAAAAAAAAACCCTGAAAGGTTATTGTGGATGATCTTTTGGGGTCAAGCTCTTGTCCCCACGTAGTGCAGACATGTTTCACCTGGTGTCCCATAATTGAATGTTTGGTGTGAGGAGTTGTATTATACGGGAGATCTGGCACTTACCCTGACAAAAATCTCCCTGATGTTGCTAAAACATCTGATGTTTGTTAGCGCTTCTTTGTCCAGCTCACCTGTTAAAACTTGACTTTTTCTGGGATACAAATGCTGTAGGGTGTGGTAGGGTGTTAATGACATGTACTGTGTAGGTCCAGGCCTTGCCCTCACTGAGGCATCTAGTCGAGGTGTGAATGTTAACAGATGGTGAGGGGAACAGCCGGAGGAGTGGAGTGACAGGGATCAGAGTAGGTACAAATGCTGGCTTTCTGATGCAAAAATTTGGAAGTCCATATGTTTTCAGGACAGTGTTTATGAAATGAGAAACCTGGTGGTGTGCTCCTCTGTAATCTTACAGTTTCTGTACTAACAGGCACAGAATTTAACAAGCGTGCTGTGGGTCCTGGCATTCAGAGATAGCTTAGCTTAATAAGCGTGCAGTCCTTCTTCCATGAGAGGCGTAAGTGATAATTTGTGATGGCAACAAGGGCGGCTGCAAAAGGCAGGTCTAAGGGGAGAAACGACAGATTCCTGTCTCCTGCCTGTGCAGCCTGAACCCCCATTCCTTCTGGCCTGAGGGAAGTAGCATTGCCACAGGAGGCAGAGAAAGAACTTCCGGACTTGTTTTTCCACCTTAGAGGTGTTGGCAATTGCATGTTTTTTGGTTTCTGCTCCTGAGTTCAGCCTTACCAAGGGTCACACCAAGCCATTACTTGCTGCAGTTTGCTGTTGGTTTGACTGATGTTGAGGGAAAACTTGGATTAATGAAATTAAGCTTTAATGTTTAAGGTGCCAAGGGATTGGGAGTGGATTTCCTTGGCAGTAAGGTAGTGTGAGCATATTTCACTTACGTAGATAGTACTGGATTGTAGAAGCTCGTTATCTGAACTGTGTTGTTAATTGACTGATGGCCCACAGTCACTTTATTGCACTTTAAAATCTGGTCTTTAGATGTTATTGTACAAAGTGCAAAGTAACACTTGTTTGTCTTAACTGAACAGTGCTTAAAGAGTGGAATTTTGTCAATAATATAGAATTAAAGTTGGGAAACTTCAGATTTCACAGTGCTCAATTTCGCAACTTAATTGTTCTCCCTCAATTTTTCATTGAGTTCTGACAAACAATAGAAGAGGAGCAGTTGGGTGGAAATAGATGATCGCACTTTAAAAAAAAAAAAAACACAAACCAACCTGAATTTCCTGCTGATCTAGAAATGTTCATCAGAAATACAGAGCTCCTGGATTTCAGACTTGCTGTGACAGTGCTTGGAAGGCAGCTGAGCGGTTCTCAAGTGACAGTGATTGTTCAGTGCTTGCTGCATACCTGACTGTGTGTCACAGGAAAAGCCATTCTTTAACAGCTTCTTATGATGATGTGGAGATAGTTCAGGCAAACTAATATGGTGAAGCACGATATTTCAAATGTGTGTGCAGTCAGCTGTTTTTCTTAAGACTATCTAAAATAGTAAATCCCACCTACTGGTCTAAAAAAAACCCCCAAAAAAACAACCAAACAAAAAAACCCCAAACAAACAAAAACCAAAACCAACCAAACAAACAAAAAAACCAAACCAAAAAAACCCCCAAACAATTAACTTTACTTTGAATTGGAGAGGTGAAACGTACCACAGTGCTCTTCTAAGAGTCGTGTTTATTATGGCTTGTTTGGTACCAGCTACTAGCAGTTCATGCCTGATAGAAGCATGCTTACTGTCACCATTTTTATAGTGTGAATGTTGACTTTTCAGCAGCTTCCATGTATAAAAGATTAGAGTGGTGGTGGTGGGTGTTTTCCAAAAGTGTATGGCATGTTACTTAGTTGGAAAATGTTTATAATTTGTATTTGCTTAGTACACTAATGTACTCTACCTCTCCTTTTTTGGCAGTGAGGAATCCCTACACAGGCCACAAGTACCTTTGTGGAGCACTACAGTCTAGCATTGTTTTGTTAGAATGGGTTGAACCAATGCAAAAATTTATGTTAATCAAGGTAATATTATGATAAGGTGAAATACTCCCATATTCCATTCTATTTATCTTGTAATGACTTGTTAAGAGCCATTTCTTGAGTTATTAGACTTTTCTCTTGGTTTTTCTTAAATTACATTGAAAGTAGCTATTTACGTGTGTAATATGTATTAACTGGCTCAAAATATTAATAGGAATGTTCTTGGTTTTGTGGTGCACTTCAGTTAAAGAACAAAACCCTTCTCTCCATGAGCATTGTTTTTTAGTTGCACGTTAAAAAAACTCTTGCTGACAGACTGAGGCATGGCGGAGTAGAGTGTTAACAGGGGTTAACGGCAGGCTTGCTCCCATACCAGAGAGAAGGTGGCCACTTATTCTATGCTTTGTGACACTGGAGGTGCCCAGAAATGGGTCTTGCCACCCCATCTGACACAACCTGAAGAGATGGAGCCAGGGTGGACTCATGTTTGTAGAGAGGCAGCTACTATAGCTTGGTCAGCGTGGGAAACAAGGCGTAGAGACTCCGTAGCCGTGGAGGGCAATGACGGGTGTAGCACTCTTGTCATCTGTGTGCGTCTGCACAGGACACACGTGATGAAAGACATCTTACCTTATTTAACTGAATTGGCATGAAGACTCTTTAAACTTCTTAACTTGGGCTTTTTGTATCTATCAGTTACTGTTATCTGAAAGAAGTAAACTTCATGTTACAAAATATATGGCATAAAATTTACTGTACAGTTTAAATAGCTAATAGCAACTCAGACTAAACTTGTTTCCCTTCTAATATTTGTTTTTGTTTTTTAATCTAGCACATAGACTTTCCTGTACCTTGTCCACTGAGATTGTTTGAAATGCTGGTAGTCCCTGAGCAAGAATTCCCTTTAGTTTGTGTCGGTGTCAGTAGAGGAAGAGACTTCAACCAGGTGGTGAAGTTTGAGACTGTCAACCCAAATTCTACCTCCTCATGGTTTACAGAAACAGGTTTGTGTGCTGTTGTAATTGTGTTCAGAAATGTTCCTTGCTCTTCTATTATATCTGAAGCACTAGAGAGGTAGTTTCCTCTGAGGAAAGTAATGGTTAAATCATTAAGGCTAAGTGATCAATTTAAGTTTTCCATTTAAAGGAGTATCTGGTTGTACCTGCTTGCACATGCACTTTTTCTCGGATGTTTCTACTTGTTGAACTGATTTGATTTCATGAGATTTTGAGTATAGCAGAGGTTGGAGTTGTGGTTTCTTGTATTTCCATAAATCAGGCTGTACTTGACTATTACCCACTGTGCTGTTCTGTGCTCTACGCTGGCACTGTGACTTCTGTTTATTTAATGGAATTTAATAGAATTGTACTCAGAGCAATTTCTGTCAACATCACTGTAGGTGTGGTTTGGCTCTCCCGCAATAAGCCAGTGTGGTTAGAAATGGTGTTATCAGCCTCCTGCTGAGAGAGAGCATGTTTATATTATTCTGATGTTTAAGGAAAGCGAGAGGGATTAGGACCACTGGTAGCAGGAAAAAAAGTACCTGTCCGTCAGTGGTCTGGGCGCTGTGAGCGAGAAAGCCACCATCTGAGCAACAACAGAAATTCTCTTAAGAAGGAAGTGTGCTAAGAACTACTTTCCTAGACTTGCAAGGTTTCCCCCTAAACCTAGACACGGTAGTGAGCTGACAGCAGTCATAGGCTTGCAGGTTTAAAAGCAGTAAATAGCTTTGCTATTACTAGGCATAGAGCCCTTGTTGGTGGATGATGAATTTATACATAGCCCTGTGCTGGCATATACACGTGTGTGAGTCCGGCTGATTGCATACTGTGGAATTCACTAAGTAGTACAGTTTCCACTGGGAAGGTGCCTGCTGACCTTCTCACTGCTGAAAAGCCCCTCAGATTTTGACACAGTTTAAAACATAGTTGCAAGAGACAAAGTGATCAGTGGATGGCCAATTAATGTACTTGCCTACTTCAGAGTTAGTGCATTTTATTTTCAAACTCATACATATGCATGACTTCAGTAGAATCCATAAAAATAGCATGCTGAAGAGAAATTCTTTGACACATAATGTCCTGTTGTCATTTTTCTCTCTGTATTGTCTGCAATTGTCTGTGTGTAAATGCAAGAATAGTAATCCCTTCCTGGTTCTCTCTTTTTTTTTTTTTTTTTTTTTTTGTGAAAAATTTAACATTGCATTGTGCCTTCCAAAACCAGTACTTTAGCTTCCTTGAATCACTTGTGTGTTCTCTTGTTGTCTTGTTGTTATTTTCTCCTTTTTGTTTGACGCTAATTTAAAGCCTCATGTTGTATTGGTTTATTCCTGTCCCCTGCTGGCAGGACAGTGATAATGCAATAAAACAGATTTTTCAGTTTTTTAAATGAGGAAAATGTGTACCATATGGTCACAAATAGCTTCCATCAAATAGTAGTTTTCATTATTTGACATTGGACATTTTTTGTAAATGTCTCATAAAGACGTTTTTAAAAAATTAGCTGGCAGAGACTTACTGCAGGGGGTTTTTTCCCCCTTGCCATCCTTCTTCTGTTAGCTTCAGCCAGTGCAGTGCATGTTTGCACATTGCATAATGTGGCTGCACAGATGTATATCTTCCAGTCCTTCTGTTGCATGCTTTCATCATGGCTACATCGACTTTTGGTTAAGATCATGCACTAGAAACTGGATAAAATCATAAATGTATACCTTCCAAGATAAACAGCCATCATCCTTGAGGAGGTGTTTTGCTTCTCAACAGGACCATGGATTTTATTATTGAACTGAAAGCTGCTTTTGTATTTTAGGTAACATGCTCTAATCTCTAACATCTCGAACAGATTTAATGAGTTTCTCTTTTCTGTACAAAAGAATGCCTACAGAATTGCTGGCAGTAATGCTGAGTTAGTAAGAGCTGCTTTTTGTGTAATGTTAACCTTAACAAACAAAGGACCAAAACTACACTTCTCTTTTGAGTTGACGTGTCCACTAATCACTTGTGGGTCAGATCCTCCTGTTTGCTGTGATGGAGACTGCTGCAGCTGTAATGCAGAGAGAGGAAGGTAACCCTTCTTTTAAGAGTTTGGAGAAGGAAATAATCCCCTATTTTTGGAAGATCTGGGGATGGAAAGTCTGAAAATAGCAGCAAGAATTAAGTACTCGCAGAAGTCCCTAGCAAGATTTAGAAATAAAGGCAGAAGAAAAATCAAATGAAACAGCATTCAGGTTCAGTGTGGGCAGTTTCATATATCTGCCTTTTTTTGCAACAGCAATATTAAATGACATCAACAGAGAATGAAGGGAGAGCAATGTACACATGAGTTTGCTTTTGTGACATGACTCAGAAAAGGCTGGATTAAGTCCATACTTTAATATTACAGCTTCAGTTTTCCCGTCATAGTCAACATGTTGGATAAGTGGACATGCCTCTCTAAGAGAAAAGAAATGTCGCTGGTAAGATGATTATTTTAAGTAGATAAAAAACACACTAACCCATTAAACTGTCTCAATATCTGGAACTTCCATTTCAAATTCCATGGTAATTTATGTTATGAACTAACACTGTCATTTTTTTATAGACACTACAGAGACAAGTGTTGTACATGTAACACAGCTGGAGAGAGATACCATTTTGGTGTGTTTGGATTGTAAGTTTTAGTATTAAATAAATATATACTTATGCATGTACATGCATACTGCCTGTCTTCAAATTAGGTTGTATATTGGGGATTAACTCTTGGTTGACATATCCTGTTTATTCTCTAGGCTGCATAAAAATAGTGAATCTGCAAGGCAGGTTAAAATCCAGCCGCAAGCTGTCATCGGAGCTCACGTTTGACTTTCAGATTGAATCAATAGGTAAGTTGGATTTCATTATTAATATTGAATATCTGTATAGACTAGAGAGCTGGACAATCACCAACCATATGAAATTTGACAAGAGCAAGTGCTGGATTCTGCACCTGGGATGAGCTAATCCTGGTTATACGTATAAACTGGGGGACAAGAGGCTGGCGAGCAGCCCCGCCGAAAGAGATGTGGGCGTTTGGGTTGATGGACAGTTGAATAGGAGTCAACAGTGTCTCCTAGCAGTCAAAAGGGCCAACTGGCTTGGGATGCATCAAGCACAGGATCACTAGCTAGTCAAGGGAGGCGATTGTCCCACTTTACACCCCACTGGTGTAGTAGCCCCACCTCCAGTACCGTGTGCAGTTTTGGGTGCTTCAATATGAGAAGGACATCAAACCGTTAGAGTGTTCCAGAGGAGGGCGACCTTGTCTCAAGGACAAGACTTAAAAGGAGCAGCTGAGGTCACTTGGTTTGTTTAGCTTGGAGAAGAGAAGCCTGAGGGGTGCCTCCATTGCAGTCTAGACCTTCCTCAAGCAGGGGCAGCGGAGGGGGAGGTGATGATCTCCTCTCTCTGGTGACCAGTTATAGGACATGAGGAAATGGTGTGAAGCTGCATCAGGGGAAGTTCAGATTGGCCATTAGGGAAATCAACACTCAGAAGGTGCTCGGTCACTGAAGCAGGCTACCCACAGAAGTGGTCATGGCACCAAGCCTGTCAGAGTTCAAGGAGTATCTGGACCATGCTTTTAGTCCTGTGAGGAAGTCCTGTGAGGAGCAGGGAGTTGGTCTCGACGATCCTTATGGGTCCCTTCCAACTCAAGGTATTCTATAGATACTAACTCAAGTCTTTGGTATTTGAAAGACTATCTCATGCATTTCGCTTTGTGTGAGAAGGCTCAGTGAAAGGTTCAGCATGCCATGTAATGCGCTTCCCTGGAAGCAGATGGAATGGAGTAATAATCAGTGGAGATTCCAGGGTTAGGCTAAATGTCTTGGGAATATGATGGAGACCTTCAGCTTCAAAAGGATACCTTAACAACCTACATAAACTCAGTGAATCACTCATGGCTAATTCATTTTGCATGTGTGTTCATACAGTCCATTTTTATAAAGCAGCTCAAAGACTAAATTATATGATACTTTATGTAAATTTTGTTTTCTTGTGAAGAATCTGAATGAATTAGATCTGTGAAACAGAAAGAATACATTTATTTCGCCCGTTCTCCAGTGGTTACATACTTGGATTGCGTCACATGCTTTTGAAAGAGGGATGAGGAGGGATGTGCGCACAGACGGAGCGGAGCGTAACACCAGAAAAGGAGGAAGAGTGGAAACAAAAATAATAATGAGTTGGAGGGAATTTTCTTCTGAGGAAAAGCTTTAAAATTTCAGGCACTTCAAATATAATGTCCCACAAAGAAGAGGACAAAAAAAATAAGTATTGTCGTGGAAGACATTACTTTTCTGGCTCTTGTTGGTTAGGAATGGGGGGAAGGAAGGTGCTCACTGTGGGACCTCTGCATGTGCTGTAGTCCTCTCTCTGCTTGTCACAACCAAGCTATGGAGTGTCCTGTTCTGGCTTGTTCTCCAGGGAGTGCTCTTTCCTGCATACCTACCCAGAGGCAGGATGCTGGATGCAGGCGGGACAGATTCTTCCTGGGGACCTGTAACAGTTGCCCTTGCTTTGAGGAAGGCCCTAGACCCATTTCTTTTCACGGTTCAAATGCAGGCGTCTGTCACCACATTTGTAACAAGGGGAGGGGCTGGGAAGTAGAGGGACTTATAAAGCTTTGTGTTGCTATTGCAGAAGGACTATATTAGCCAATAGTTGCTGGGAAAGGGAAAAATATTACTCCAGTATCCTGTCCCTGTAACCTTTCTGCTAAAATTCAATATATATTTTCTGCTGGTATTAGAATGAGGAGGGGTTTCCCGTTCAAAGGAAAGGACGTGTTTAGGACTAGACAGAAGGACAGTTTTAGAGCTTTTTCTTGTTGGGTGGGAATGTTTTTAAACCCTGTTCATTAAACAAATAAATCATAGAATCATAGAATCTTCATGGTTGGAAAGGACCTTTGAGATCATCGAGTCCAGCAGCTATTTTTGAGGCAGGTTCAGAGATTCCTGTGAGACGTTTTGCAGTCTGTGTGGGTGAACGTGATACAATAAAACTTACACGCACAAATTTCAAGATTGCAGTCCTGCTTTTAAGGCCAAAAGCATGTGAGTTGATATTGTGCCTCAAAACTGATTCCAGTGTTCTTTGTTACCAGTCTGTCTACAAGACAGCGTGCTGGCGTTTTGGAAACATGGCATGCAAGGAAGGAGTTTTAGGTCAAATGAGGTGAGTACTGCATTTTACTACAAATTCTAGCTTCTAATATAAGCCAAGTAGAGGGTAAATGCATAACATGTGGTCTGAAAAAGAGTAAAACACTTCAGTAACTTCCTAGGTTAGACCTGGAAGCTGGAGTCTCATTCTAAGTGTGTTTCATAAGCTACAAACTAATTAGTGAAGCTGTGCAAGAGCCCCTGTCAGGTCTTAACATAACAAAGCAGAAGGCAATAAGAGACTGGGCCATGATGCCATAGAAGTCCTATTTCTTGGTAACATTAATCTTCTTCACCTTAAATTGCTTTGAAGACCCTTTAGCCTCTCACACGTGGATACCAAAATTTGGGCTTTGGCAGGGTTTGCACGCTCCACTTTAGCCGAGCTTTAGCTTTTTGTCACAGTGTCAAATGAGTTGCCCATTGTTTTAGTCTCTTCCATGTTCCCTTGGCTTATGAGTACTTCGAAGATTTTAGTGCCCAGCTTTCACAAGAAGTATTTTCCATTCCCAGCAGAAAATGTCAGATTGATCTAGACTTTTTTCTAAAAATTCTGTGTAGCTCCTTTTTGCAGCCAGTTTGATGTGATTTTTGGACATAGTTAAACATTAAAAGTATCTTCCCAACTCCTTTTTTATTCTTGCTGCAAACTTTATGCATCTGTGTGTTAGTGGAAATGCTGTGCGTTGTAGGATTTTAATGAGTCTCTTAATTTGGTTATTAAAGAATGTTTAAAAACTTCACTAGTTGTTTCATCAATGTTGCATTGGCTGGGAAATTGAGCTCATTCTGACGAATTGTATTTTTAGGTACACATAGTCACACCATGCCAAACTTAGATATTCCACATTGTTACACAACTACATTTATTTGCAGAAAGCCACAGCTGACCTAATCTGTGCTGTCAGTAAGTTTGTGGCAAGTTGGACCAAAGACCAGTCCCTGTTTCCAAGTCTGCAAATGGTTCCTGTGGTATTTGTGCGTGTTTGATCCCCAGGCATGATTGTCCTTCTCCGAAGAACTCATAGCGGTGAACTGCAGCACCCTGCTGTTAGCACAGACCATGAGGAGGAGATGACGCCGCTAGGCACTTCTCCAGCTCTAGGCTCCTGCTAGCGGCATTCTGCAAGGCTCCGTGGATTACTGCCCCTGTTGGCACTCAGTAGCTCTGTTCCAGCTGTTAGAGGACATGCCCCAGAGTGCTGCAGCACAAGTGGATGCTCTGTATTGTTTATGTAAAGCATAAGGAATGCTGTCGTCTTGCTTTTCTTATTGTCAAGCCAAGGCCAGCACCTAAATGAAGAGCAGAAGGCAGAACTGAGCTGTTGTCAGAAAGCAAAGCCACTCAGAACGTTTTCTCTGTAGAGTATATCTAGGCTAAGCTCTCAGACATTTTAAATTCCTTATCTCTCCTGGCTCTCCTACTACTAGCCACAGCTATTAAGAAAAAAAATTAACTCATTTTCATCTGTAATATGAAAAGCCTGCATTACCAGGCCCAGATCTTGACTGTATTCATTACTTTTGGGGAGTTGTTATACTATGTAGTATGTAGGAAGCGGTTACATGGGACAAAAACCTGACGAACCTGACTTTGCAGCACGTTTGTCCTTGAAGACGTTATTAGTTCAGATTCCCTAATCTAATATCAGTTTGTCCAATTGGGGATGATTTGAGCTGCTTGCAAAGTTATTTCCTTCAACAACCATGGCCTTCCACAGTGGTTTGATTGAGTGGGAAGAATGAAACAGGGAACTGCGTGAATTCTGAGACAACACACTCAAACTTTGGGCCAAGATTGTGCAGACTCAGCCCCACAAAAAGCAGGAAGTAATTTTCTTAAAGCGGTGAACTTCATTGTTGTGAATTACAATCCTCTTGCAAGTTCTGTGTGCCAGAAGTGAATTCACTAAGTCAGCTAACGATACTAGGATCTGGGAAGGAGAGAAGAATCTCTTTCCTCAAGAATGTGAAATGTGGCTGTGTAGAAAAGGAACTTTGTAAACAGTGCTGCCTGGTCACGGTGTGACTTGATATCCTTTGGAGTACGTAGTGGGCTTCGGTTAACTTTATTAACATGATGTTTTCTTTAGTGGTTTGGTATTCATGTGATCGTAAAGATGTATCACGTAAGTACAATTCACTCACAGTAAACAAAGATCTATTGCATTAGTCTGAAATGTCAAAATACTATGTTATTTTTTCACAGTGGGCATAAGTACCAGAAATTAGATGATGTTTGTCTGTTAAGCTTTTCAGAATATGAACTTACTGCATCATTACTATCATTCATAATTTCAACAAAATGCGTCACATGAGATATCCAAAACAGGTCAGGTAAATCACAGATAAAATGCAAACTGCATCCTTACAGCTACCTTTTCCAGTCGTGGCTGTAAAGAGAATTGCACTGGTAGCTTGGATGCTGTGCAGTGCTGAGCCCTGCTGTTGCTACCAGAGGAATTCACATACTGTGGCAGGAATTACAGAAAATTTAGATCTCATTTAAAAGTTGCAGTTGCTTTAAATTCTCAACCCGATTTTAAATCGGCAGTAAATTGGTAGCATCAGTCATAGTCAATTCTTTTCTCTAGGTTGATTCTAAAAACAAAAACACTTGTGCACTTAACACGTAAACACTTGTCTTGTTTTTATTGCCTAGATCACACAAGAAATTTCTGATAATACGAGGATATTCAGGCTTCTGGGATCTGACAGGTATGAAGAGAAGTAAACATGGCATGCCAAAATAGAAGAATAATGTGTGTTTTTCCTACTTTGTAGAATTTTTTTGCTTGTTTCTTGTCTTTCCTTTTCTAACCATCTTACTCATTCCGTTGTGTCCATGTCTACCTTTCAGCCCTTCAGATTTACTTCTCTTCTTAAAAAAAAAAATAAATAAAAATTCTTCTGAACGTGTTTGTGGGCTTCCAGAAGTACTCAGCCATGCTGGCAAGGTCCTATTTGGCTGCAGTCACAGTCTCCAGGAGTGTCTTCCTTTCTGTGCTGTAATTCTTTTATTTAACTTGGTGAAAACTTCACTTTCAGATGCTCTGCTGCAGGAGCTCATCAAGATCTCCTTCTTGAGACAAAAGCAAAAACTACTGAAAAATTTAAATATCTGACTTTCACCCCCAGAAAGGAGCTCTACCAGTTGTCCTCCCAACATGACAGCTCAGGTCTTGTAAGAGCTCTTGATAATTCCCAGTGTAGCTGTCCTTTGGCATCTGCTTTGCAGGACGCTAACACCGTGCCTGCCTGACCCATCAGATACCAGTTGCCGAGTCAGTAACTGCTATTTTAGGAGTGTCACTGACTTCCTCAACTTTCTCTGCCCTGCTGTCGAACTTTGTACTTCTGGAACAGCCATGAAAACAGCAGATGTTTTGTTTTCTGGGGAGTGCATGCTGATGTGACTGTTTCACCAGTAATGTATTCATATGAAGTGCAAAGATAGGCTTTAATTTTTCTTTTGAGAATTGTCTTATGCCACTTGCAGTAAACTTGCGCTCTTGTGGCATCTTGGAACTACCAAAAAAGCTTCACATCAACCAAAGAAAGGCTTTCCCCATATTTTGCTTCTCCAAGCTTGATGTACAGCTGTAATTACCCATAAAATCAACAGCAGTGAATGGTGCTTTATCCGCTACCTACCAGCAATTTTTCCTGGCTGGGGGTTGAGGATTCTGATAGCTTTCTGGTAATAGGTGATTGTAAGTAATAGTCATCTCTGACCGGAGGGTTTTACCCTCTCTGTTCCAGTGAGGTATGTTTGGGGCTCAGCTTTTCTTAGTTGTTGAGAGATGGCACAGCTCAATTTAAAACCAAGTCTGACTTCACAATGGAGCATGACATTGTAAATCAGTGCCTTGGGAAAATAATGTCCTCTTTCCCCAAATACGGTTCCATCTATTTCTGGCTTGCACTAATAGTCTCCCAAGTCTGAGACAATGTTTAAAGACTCTGTACTGCAATAAACATTAATTCCAGTTTCTTCAGATACCATTTTGCTTGCAGCTCTGTCATATGTTGTGCTTGAGCTGTGAAACCTTTCTCCCATAACACATGGAATTGGGGTTCTGAGAAGCCAAAAAATTGACATCAGTCCAATAAGACCTTGCATGTTGCTTTCTCCTGGTGTGCAGGGAATGCCTCATGGCAGTTGGTGTCATTCCCTTTGTGGTGCACATTGAGCAGAGGGTAGGTTTTCTGAGCAATAGTTTTGAAGCAAGCAACCTCTCCTTGGGTGAATGCACAATAGGTGGATTTGAATTTCCCACAATCTACCTTCACTTCAGGGTATTTGTGGAGGAGAATTCAATCATGAAAATCCTGGTCCATTTAACAGTTTTAGCAGTTCTTGTCTGATTAAAATATCTCAAATGGTTTGTGAAACAGAATTGTGACTGCTAATGTCTCTCCTTTGAAGAGAAAGGCCTGATCTAGGACATCCCTTATGGTCTTTGCAGTTGTCACGTAGGTCCAGCTAACCCAGTCTTCTGTCTCCGATGCTGGCCAAAAAGTGGGTTGCAAGAAAAGAGTAAGAAGATTCTGCATGTAGCAATACGTTCCTTGAGAACTCTCTCAGGTTGCAGTTCCTTGTCTCTGGGACTTTCAGAGCTGGAGAAAGTTGCTGTGGATCTAGGTTATATGGGCTCAGGGAAGGACTAGAAATGCTCACAGAAGGGTCCACTTTGGTCATCTGTCATGTGCAACGGCAAAGGGCAGACTGAATTCCAGAACTGGAGCCTGACTAATGGGTTGGCTCTGCAATGCTCTGGGGAAGCAAAAGGCCAGGCATTAGGGGAGTGACGGACCCTCTTCACAAGCCCCCGTGGAAAGGACGAGAGGCAACAGGCATACATTGCAGCAAGGGAAATTCCAGCTGGATAAAAGAGGGGTAAACATCACGGTGCGGGTGGCTGAACATTGCAGTAGGAGCCCAGAGAGGCTGTGGGAGATTCTTGAGGACCTTGCCTGGACAAAGACCCTGAGCTAGCTTTGAGGTTGGCCTTGCTTTGCACAGCTTTTAGAGTAGAGGCATCCAGGGACAGAGAAATGATCACTGGTCAGATGGATCCCGGGAAAGAATATTTACAGTTATATCCAGGGATGTTTTTAAATGAAGGCTTACTTGACGTTGTGGCTTTTTTCTTTTCATTTTAGGGTCGTGGTGCTGGAGAGTAGGCCGACGGATAACCCAACAGCCAACAGCAATTTATATATCCTGGCAGGGCACGAGAACAGTTACTGAGACCAGTGCACGGCAGGCAGCTCACCGCGACAAGAGAACACTCCCGCTGCAGCAGCGTTCGTGGCTGGCTGAAATTGCACAAAAACTGCAGTAACCCGACTTCAGTTGCTTTATAATTTATTGTGGCATGAGAGGAAGAGGAGAATTGTTTGTGGTATGGACACATAAGCATCATGATAGCACGGAAGTGCTTAATTTACTGTTATGTAATCTTTGTACATATGCAGTATTTTTCAGTGAAACTTCTTGCTGAAGACCTACACCTTCTGTAGATAGCGGTCCTCCTGTTAAGTACAAGTGTCTTACCTGTACAGATGTTAAAAGTCACTGAGGATGCAAAAATGAAATCGGGGTACTATTTTAAGGACTTCTCCTGTGTTTATTATAAAGTGGGATGCTAGCAACAAATATAGTACATTTAACAACACTATTGTATTTTATTTTATGTAATTTACTAATACAAATAAATCTTAACTTTTAGAAATTGTAACCAAGGCTGTAATCAGATTACAATCTTGTTTTAATTTTGATGCAACACACTGGTGTTCATGTTTGCACAACGTATTGAGATGTGATGTATTTAGTCACAAAGGTAAGCTGTGACTTTGTGGATATGACTTGGGCTTCAAAGTTCCTTTTTTTAGTTTACTCGGGTAGTTTTCTTTGTGAAACAAACCAGTTAAACACCTGTATTTTTATATTTAATTAAACCTGTCCTTATGATTACTTCTCTATGCTTGAAAACAATACTTTCTGGATGGGTGTCAGTCCCAGACTAGTGGTACCTGGCTGTAACACTGCAATAGGTGTTTGAATTATTAGTGTATACGATGATAAAAATTAATATTACTGTTTGTCTTACTAAATAGCTTCATATCACAATGAAAAGGAGCAACATTCCACATCGTGGAAATGGCTCGAAGATGTTGCCATTTTGACTTTTTTTGGCCTTACAACCATTTTCACACTTCTTGATTTAGGATGTTAACACATGGCCAAAATAATTTAGTTACTACCTCATTCAAACAATACAATGGTTACTACGCATCACAGGAACTTAGTTTTGATCAGAAGTATTTTTGATTGCTATTTTCCAATGGAGTATGTAAATGCCAAGTTTTAGCAAAATGCACACATTTGACTTCTTTTTTTGTATATGTTCTTTATATTTTATTGTGATAATATACACTAAAACCAAACTAAATTTAAAGTGATTTATGGCCTGCATTATTGTTTTGATTGGTAATGCTTTGAAATATGTTCCCTAATGTATATAATGTAAAATAAACTTTTTTTAACATGTTGTTGTACAATTAGATTACCACCTGCACTAATTTTCCACATAAGACTGAAATGGAACATACTGAGTTTTGAATTCTGCTATTAAATGTTTGTGCCAAACGCAAGCTGAGCATTGCTGAATGTATGAATGGTCAGACCCGCTGGAGCTCGACTCAGTTTAGGCTAGCACTGGAGGGTAGGCATTATTGCCCTTTCTGGCCTTTAAGCAATGGACATATGTATTTGAGCTGAGTTTTTCCGAATTCCAGCTAGTTTGATTTCTTCCCTCCGTCACCTACTTTTCCATTTCTGTTGATTGCAAAACCGGTATTTTCAGCAGGGCTCTTTTTCTACCCTTGGGACTCGAGCTCGCTGCCTCTGCTGGCCCCATCTCGTGTGTTCCCTTCCACTGAACCTCAGATCCGCCCTGTGGGAGAGGTGGTAATGCACGCCCCGCTCCCGAGAAGCTCAGTTCTCAGAAAAGGCGAGAACTTGTGTGTATTTCACGGCATGCTTGTGCTGCTGCCCAAGGGGGATTTCCATCCGGCCTCCCATGGACTATTCCTCACTTTGACGTGCAAAAAGTAGCTAAATTTTTAACCACGTATACAGTATAGCTGATGTGCTATGAACGTGCTTCCTTCCGTGGGCTTTCTGCAGCGGCTGTGGCCAAGTATCTTGCTGCTGGGGGCTGAGTTACAGGCAACAGGAGCTAAGGGATACTGGGTTTTATTCTGGTTGTGCATTTTTGGTACAAGGATGCATGCTGGGATGCAGATGGAAGAGCTAAAAATAAGGAGGACAGGGTAATGGCATGTGGGAAGAAGGGGAGCATTGTGCTAGGGCAGGCTTGTCTCAAAGCTATGGGTATAGCCAGGACAGCTTTGCTTTCCATGTGCTGCTCACCAGCCCGAAAGATGAGGAAGAAGCAGCAAAGGGTTCCTACTGTTTGAGGAATTGTCCTGGTGCAGAATTTGGGATCTGTGCTGCAAAACTGCCTTTCCCCCATCCCGAGCTGCTCAGCTCCTCGGCTGGCAGCTGCCCTCAGCCGAGTCTAGGAACCTGGATGCCCAGTAGAGCAAAAAGTCTTTGTTAGGCTAGCGATTGCCATGAACTGGAAGTTTCCTTGAGCTACGCTCGGTGGGAGCTTCCACCACCCCCATCCTGATGTAAGACTGGGATCAGCGTATGGCTGACTGAAGGGAGCACAGCCAGAGCCAGGAAACCGCATCACAGGCACCATGAGGTTAGAGCAAGGCTTCTGCCTACAGCTAGTCGACGCAGCTTCTCTAACAACCTGTGCGCCTTCCCTTTTTCTCTCTCCTCCTCGCCCCTTCTGCTCTGGCTGGCTTCTAGCTAGCAGTCCTAGCCACTAACTGGCAGAAGCTACGTGAAAAGTGGGGGGAAAGCTGGTAAAACCAGCCAGCTGGTAAAACCATGCCAAAACTTGCTTCCCTTCAAGGAAACATTCCAGGTTGATCTAAAATACAGGTTATAAGGACTCACCTTCCAGGCCTGTCTATTGAGGGGTGAAGGAGGTGTCTGGGGAGGGGGACATGGACCCTGGTGGGCTTGCGAGTCCTGCTGGGTTTGCTCTGCGCCCAGCGTGATCCTCTACAATACAGCTGCCTTACTGTTTGCTAGAGATCTTCCCTCCTTGGGCAGCACCTCCTCAGGTGCAGAATTTCCCTTTAAAGCTAATTTAAATCCAACACGTTCAAATTCAGGTCCCCCTTGCGTTGCTCTGACAGGCAGCTACACCTAGCAGTGTCTTGCAGGCGGAATACAGGAGTACATCAGCAGCTCCTGGCAGTCCCTCCTGGTGCTGCCTCCTCACATTCCCCACGGCACCTGCTGGGGCCAAAGGGGTGCTGTCACTGTAAGCCCCTGTACTCAGCCAGCCCTCGGGACAGTATGGCGAAGGGCTGCCGTGACCCTCCACCTTGTCCTCCTTCCTCCAGCAGCACTGGGGGATCCCAAGTGTCCCTCTGCCACCCGCAGACATTGTACACCCCCATAAAGCCACCACTGCACTGGCTCCGGCCTTTGGTGTCCGCTCCTTCCGACAGCAATGGCAGTGAGTGTCATCTTCACTTCTTGACATAAGGGCAGGTCACCCCACTGCCTGGGCTCCCTGTACCTTCCCGTGCTACTGAGCTTTCTCTGTCCTCTCGATTCAACTCCTCTGTCACTGTGTCCCCACAAAAGCAGCCTTCAGCTTTCAGCTCTGTGCTTGCTCTTCCCTGCAAGAGCTTGCGCCAAAATGAGCACCCAGACAGGTCCTTACACACCCTCACCTTGGAGATGTGCACATCCACACGTGGTAACCACCAGCAGCCGTGCCTGCCTGCGCTTCTCCTGCCTGTGCTCTCTGCCACGAACGGGACACAAAGCTGGTGGCCTGGGACAGCCACTGCTGGGTGAGCAGTATCCTATTGCTCTCAGTTGTACTCTGCCCTTCAGCAGACCCATGGGACTTTTCCCATCCTGCCATACAGGCTGGTTTATTTGCCACCAGCAGTGAAGCAAGAGCTCCTCAGACAGCTGTAGAGAGTGTCATGCCTTTTTCAGTTGCTTTCCAAGCAAAACTATACCCTTCCATGCGGCACACGAAGTGAGTGAGAGTGACCAGGCGGAGGCCATTGGAATTCCCCCATCAGCACCAATAAACCCAGGATGCCCCCAGACAGGGGGGCACTAAAAAAGCACTGAAAGCCAGGAGAGGAAGGCTATCAGTGGCTCGGCGTGGAGAGAGAGCTCAGGCCCAGGTTGTCCTGTGGCCTTACTGGATGTTGGAACTGATCAAACAGTGCCTGAGACAGTGCCTGCAATCTCACGTTACCCAACGCTGTTTTGCTTGAAGGAAAGAGATGCTGTAGGCATGGTATTCAGGAGTCCTGGCACCTTCATCTCCAAATGGAGGGGCTGGAGAGGAGAACAATTTTACACCCAGTGTTGCACATACTTGGGATCAGATGAAGATTTAAATGTAACAGACTGATTTTCCATCATAAGGCAGAGTGCAATGGCTCTGCAGTCTCTAAGATGCTGCGATGGTGTCCCTGAATGCGCAGACAGGCTGCTAGACTGAGCAAATAGCTCTGAGACATGAATATTCCCGCCTTCCATCTTTGTTCCTGTATGCTCAAAGCAGAAGTCTGTCTCCTTCAGACAGCAGTATCTGTCTGGAGGAAAAACGCCTGAGGCAGAGCTGTAAGAGTGTAAACAGCTCTTTCCAAGAGGCTGCATCCATTACCTGCTAAAGTGCTGCTCAGCATCTCAAGAACATCTCTGGTCCTCAGAGCACCTCACAAACACTAAGTGAGCCTCCCAACACGCATACCGTTCCTGACAGGCGTCTGTGCGAGCAGACCTTGAAAGGAAGGGAGACTCAGCAGCCTTTGTCCAAGCAATCTGTGTGGGTACTTAGCTCTCCTCCCAGCTGGTCCTAAACCTTCCCTCCAGTGACCAGCAACGGTTTTCATACATCTCCCTGCCTGTGCTCCCTAACAGCAGCTCACCATTTCCTCTTCTGGTCCTCGGGCTCTCCCTGGCCCCTTGCCTTGCAAAGCAGAACACAACGATTTGCTTTTCATCTCCAGCATCTTCCTCCTCCTTCTGCCCTGCCAGGCCCTGCAGACCACCACGGACTTTGTCCCGTTTAAACCACTGGGCTTTATTTGCATCCTGGCTTTGCTTTTTCTGGCCCTTTTTTCCAAGGACCAAGCTCACTTTTCACCCTTCAGGCTGCTCCTGTGCTGCTTGAATGGGGTGTTCATTATTTCTGATCTCGGTCCCCATGTGAGATGACAGTGTCTTTCAACAGTGTCTTTCAAACAGGGAGTGACAGGGCTCTCCAGGGAAGAGTACCACCACTCCACCACCTCCGGCTCTGAGCAGGCAGCTGGTAGTCACAGGCAGGTGCCATCTCCTTGCGCTCCAGGTCACCCTGGCAAGTGATGCTGGTGAGACGCCGTCAGTGAGATCAGCCGCGCCTACAGGGACCAAAGCCTCGATGATCAGCCAGGAGAGGGGCTGAGGGGCCCTGCTTGCCCAAGCACAGCTCCACGGGGGCGTGACATGGACCCAAAGCCCCCCCTCTTCCCCAGGCCTCCGCAGGGCTGTGTGGGGACACCACCCCGCCGCTGCCGGACCCTCTCTGGGTGGGCGCGGCCCGTAGCCTGGCCCTCGTGGCGGAGGGGTCCCAGGTGCTACCCAAGGGCCCCGGCTGAGCCCTGCTCTCCGGTCCGTGCCGGAGGCCGCCGCGGTGGGGCTGCAGTCCGTTGCCCGGGCGGCGGAGTCCCGCAGGCCCCACCGCAGCAGCGCCGGCGCCTCCGTGCGGCCCGACCCGGCCCGGCAGCGGCGGATCCGCGCCGGCAGGGGGCGCGGACGACGACATGGCCGCCTGGTGAAGTCACTTCCGGCGGAGGGGGGGGGGTGGGGAGAAGGGCGCCGCCGGGGCGCAGGCGCGGCCGCGGCGGGGCGGGGCGGCAGCGCGCGTGCGCGGCGGCGGTCGCCGTGCGGGCGTAGGACGGGAGCCTGGAGAGCGGGGAGGCGGCGGCGCTCGCGCTCCGGGCGCCCGACCCCGCCCCTCGCGGCCCGCGCGCCGCGCCGCGTGACCCCGCTCCCGCCGCCCACCCCCTCCACCCCCCGCTTTCGTTTCCCCCCCCACCCCCCCTCTCCGGGGCCACCACCGAGAGCCGGCGGCGGGGAATGCGGCAGCCGCCGCCTCCCCCCGCCGCTGCGGGCCTGCCGCCGGTGGCGGCGGCGGCGGCTGCGGCAGGGGGCCACCGGGCCTCCTACTGAGGGGCGCCGAGCCCTCCCGCGGCGGCCTCCTCGCGGCGCCCGGCCCGGCCTGCCCGGCCCGCCCCGCCCGCCTCCCCGAGCGGGCCGGGCCCGGCGGCACCATGCAGGCGCAGCCGCTGCTCTACGAGTTCTTCAGCGAGGAGAACGCGCCCAAGTGGCGGGGGCTGCTAGTGCCCGCCCTCAAGAAGGTGAGGGGGAGCGGGATCCCCCGCCCCGGCGGGCAGGGCCGTGGCGGCGGCGGCGGCGGCTCGGCCCGCGGCCCGTCGCGCCGGCTCGGCCTGGCCTCGTCGCGGGGTGGGCCGCGGGCGGCGCGGCGCCTCGGCCGAGCCGGGGCAGCGGGGCCGGCCGGCGCTCCCCGCGCCCCGGAAGCGGCTCTGGGGGTCGGTCGTTGCCACCCTGCCAGGCGGGCGCCGCCGGGAGGGGGCCGCCGGCCCCTCTTGGCTTTGACAGACGGAGCCGCGGAGGTAGAAGCTGGCTAATGGGCAGGCGGATGCTCGCCCCCCTCCGCCGAGAAGGAAGCAAGTAGCGCTGCTGCGGGTTTCTGCTAGGCTCCCTTAGCGCCCAGAAGTGACACGGGGCGGGGGGGGGGGTGGCGTTATGAGGAACTACTAGCAGAATTTTGGTTAATTAGTGTTCGGGCTTAATGACTTTTTAGTTAAGCTTTTCTGAGTTCAAATGCCATTTTGCTGAGAAGGCCTCGTTAGGACAAACTAGCAAGTCTTGCTCCCTTGGGATGGTAAAGCTTGCACCTGTGGTGTGGAAAGAATTCGTTTGGAAGAGAGAAAAAGTGGTGAGGGCTCCCCTTCCACTTCTGCAGCCCGAGACCAGAAAGTAGAAGGCTTAAGAAAGAAGAGGTTTCTGACACCGTTGCTTGAACTGGCTTCAGATTGCAGAATTTGATGCTTTTTAGTTGCACGCAGCAATGCTTTCTGAGTCTGTCACTGTTACAGTGATTAACTGCAACTTTTGCATAAAAGACCTGCTCCTAGGGCTAGCTGAACTATTGCATCCTGCAGTATGAATTGGAAGTCTCAAGTGTTGTGCATGTACTGGTTCGGTATTTCTTCCTAATTTCCTCTTGCGATGTGTTGCCTTGCTTTTCTGGGCATGCTCTTTGAGGTCTTCAGCACTGCGGTTTCATCCAGTTCTTGGAAGTCTTGCTTGTCTCATCCGTAGTGTGTACTGTTAATGTCGTATCCCTGATTGATAGCCACTTCTTTGAAACTACACTTCTGCACCAACCATACAACTCTCTGCTGCTTGTGGTGCTCGTAAGCGCTGGGACAGCCATCCAACTGGAGCTACCCAAGGTCTCAACCCCGCAAGAGCTTGTTCCTTTTGGAGGATGGTTTATTCCATGGTGTAGCAGAGGTTTATCTAATTTGGAACGAGACTCGGTGCTAACTACTGAAGGACGTAGAGTGAGGATTCGAGGAAAGTATGGGAAGAGACTTTGGAATTACTTGCTACATCTGAAGCACAAGATTTCTTCGCAATGGACAAGCCATTAGTGGAGTCACCCTGCATTAAAGATACTTGCTGAAGGAGTTGGATAAATTCCTTGAGGGGGAAAAGGAATTCTGGAGTCTGAAGTGAACAGAGAAGGCCAACAATGACAAGCTACCAAGGATGACAAACTGGCCCTGCAAGGTATAGTTGTCTTGGTTTTGTTGTGCTGTGCTCTGTTTCTTACAATGGGTAGAGCGGTGAGGTGGAGTTAGTTCTGAAGGCTTCACGCTCAAACTTGCAACTGGCTGGCAGGTGTTAACTCTTTTAACCTTGGTTCTTCATGAGATCACCACCTGTTTCTTATCTTCTCCCAGGCTGTTGCCCTCTGTGCTCCAGAAGCATAGTCTTCTGCTGTTTGTTATTGCTGTCCCTGTAAAGGTAGAAATGAAGGATCTGTCCATATTGTTACCTGATTTACTGAACAGCTGAATACTTGAGTTACAGGAAAAGTAAATGGCAGACGAAAATACTAAACTATTATCTTCATGGCTTCTTCATTAATGGAGAAACCAAATTGGGTATTTTACTAACTTACTATATTATAATATTTACTAACTTATTATATTATTTAGCCCTGATAAAGGCCCCATAAAGTAATGAACCTGTTGTAGGTGGCAGGTAAAACTGTGAACATTGCAGCGTACTTGCTTTGACAATCATCTGTTGTTGTTCACAAGTCAGGTGCGATACTGCAGTTCTGCAGCCAGTGGGTCTGAGACACTGACCCATAGCTCTACTAGTCCCACACACTGGCCTCCAGGTACAGCTCATGTCTTTGGGTAGCAAAGTAGAGAAAGTGGCAGCATATGCCAATGAGGTCAAAGGGCAGAATGGTCCTGGAGGGAAACTAGTGCTGTGTGGCTTTGTCTGCTAAATTGCCAGAGCATGCTATCTCAGTAGGAGTGAGATTATGTAAAGCTCATGTACATCCTGTTGTTACTAGAGAAGAATCTTTCCTTTGTTTCCCCTGTTAGCTGACCAGGTGCTGACACTCCTTCTCAGGTAGTGACAGCAAGCTGCTTTCTGAACTCTGCCTTGAAACCAGGCAGGTGCACAGATAGGATTGTGATGATTTCCTGCATAGCTGCGAATGAGGCTTAATAGTTTGGGAGGACCTATGTTGAATTAATATCTCCTATGAGGAGAGTGGTGTTTAATTTAACACTGTTAAAGTAAGTATACCAGGATGGAGTGTTTGCAGCTATTGGGGAAAGCTGCCACACGTGGGCTGAATTGTTAAAATACTATTGCCCTTTTGTAACTGTGAGTTGGCTTGCAATGCAGAGCTTAAACTACAGCCTCGGAATCACCTTCTTAAAAGATAGGTATTGTTGAATCATTGCAAACAACTCATTGGAAAAAAGAAAGCTATTTTGATTCTGGGTCTTTTTAATCAAGCAACAAAACGAAGACTATGTAGTAAATCTCTTCCTACATCAACAGATTCTTAGGAGACCATGCCTTGTATTTCATTAGATGTGAACCTTAACAATAGAACTGTATTTGCACTGAACAGCTGCATTTGTAAAAAGCAGCTATTGTACTATTCAGATCATAGTGTAATTCCTTTTCCTCCAATTCTCTTTCAGATGCTGTCAAGATAGACTCCAGTGCACTCAATTAGGAAGAAAATGATGTGTACTGAGATGCTACTCTGCCTGGTCACTGTAATTTTGAAGCAGCAAAAGAGAAGTGTTACAGAGAACCTTGGTTGCTGATGGAACACAGTAATTGTGATGATGAGGTACAAGAAAAGGAAGTAAGAATAACAGCTGGTGTCTGAAGTTGTAGTTGCAGAGATGGACAGAAGGTGAGATGCTGGGGCTGAAGACAGAGGATTCAAGACACATGAAACACCAGCGCTCTTGGGTGGCTGGCGATGGAGATACGTGGCTTTTAATACACCTTGGAAAAAGGACTCAGAAGGGACACTGCGAAGTGATGCCTCTTCCAGCATTGGGGTTCCTGCACTAGTGAATTTATATACTTTATTCTAGGAAAAACTATCCAAAAGTTTATAACTAAACATCTTTCTTTGTGTCTTCATCTTGCTTGTTTATGCAGTCAGAATTTCTCTGCATGCCTGTGACTTGCTTCTTCCCTGATATGTTGGTTTTTACGGTAGGCAGCATGTCGTCCTTACTGATCGATACCTTAAGGAATTCAATGATTGAGAAAAACAGAAGAACTTTCTTACCGTATGGATATTCCACTGTTTGTGTACCTCAAGTTGTTTTGAATCAGTTGGGCAGTTCACAAGGGGTGCTCTCAGAATCTGTTGTGGTCAAAATGATTAGGCTGATGTGGCTTGACAGCTGAGGGGGATTTGCTTCGTCAACTGAGGAAGCTGTTCCAGACAGCGTGCTTCCAGGTACTCCATGTATTGTATAGTCAGTCTTCTGTACCTTTCATGGAGCAAAAGACATGAGAAGAGCTGCTTCAGTGATTACAGAGAGCTTGGGAAGCTGTGGGTGACAAAGATACTTCTGCCTGACTTTTTTACTACCTAGTTCATCAAATCGATGACAGTCCAGTTGCCACTTGCTACTCAGAATGGCACTTATTCTTGGCACTGCTTCACTGCAGATATACAACATGCTTAATTTCTGATTGCGTTGGGTTCACTGTTCTTCTGATGGCTATGGAGGATGAAGTTAAGATCCTCCTACGGTTCAAGTCTTTAAGTTTTTTCACGTGCTCACTGGTGCAATGTAATATTGTTGCCTTCATACATCAAGAGAAATGTTAGCAACAATCTGAGTCTTGTGGCCTCAGTGAATTGTTGCTGAAGTGTGGATCCAAGACATTTGTGCTTGTTTTAATTTACTGGATTTTTAATTGGTCAAGATAACAAAACATGGGCAGGGTTGCCAAATATCAGCAGAGATGTACAAGAATAGAAGAAAAGAGATTTTTATGGAGTGTTTGCACCATGAGAACACTCATCCATGCAGGCCATACATAAAATATTTCATCCTGGAATGTTTTAGTGATAAGCAGTTGCTTGTCAGTAGTTTTGTAGTCATTGAGGGGAGATTAACAAAAGATATGTTGACTAGAAGTAAGGGTTATAACATCAGCAAAGACTTTCATAGTTACTGAAGAAACAACTTCCCTCCCAGAAAAACCTGCTCCGTGGCCAAGTCATTTCTACTAATAATCTGTTGAATAAACTGTGTCTGCGAAGGCTTAGAAAATTTTAGGTTTAGAGGAGGTTTAGAAAAATGCTTATAATCAGTAAAGTTTCACCCTTTCCCATAGTGCTTTGGAAAACAGATTGGTCTGTTGTCTCATTACAGCTTCTTCCATTTTATTATTAAAATGCTGTGGGAAATATGGTGGGTTTTTCCCTTTAGGCACTTTCTTACAAGCACTTCGGCTTCCACCGAGTGAGACTGGCTGCATGGCAGTACCTGCACTTGCAGTGAAGTGCAGCTGTTCTTTAGCAGGTGTTGGGTTTTGATTTGTTCTGTGACTTCTTGCCACAATCTCAGTAGATGGGTAGTCTTGCCCAGATGTGAAAAAAATTATCTCTAATCAACAGTAGCTGCTTCATTTTTATTTCAGTTTGTTACGTCGCTTTAGAATGATTGCATTCTGTTACGCGCTTTCCTGAAGCTGCTGGAGCTTCTGCTGCTCCTGATGGGACTCAGTTTGGTGGTGTTCTCTCTGCAGCCTTTCACGTGTAGGATTTTTCTGGTGTGTTCTGTATTTAGCAGAACAACTGGGAACCACAAGCCTGATTGCATTGGTTGTTAACGATGATTTGGGAGTGTTACACTGGTGTTTGTGTCACATGTGAAGTTCCCTTGAGAAGTCTTCGGAGAGGTTTTTCGATTGTAAGCTGAAATTTTTCAGCTTTAGAATCGCCATAAATTAGGCCATGTGTGGAAGAGGTAACTGAAAACTGTTGCTAAGGAAGCGTGGTTTTGCATCAACCAGATTGTTAAATTCACTGTGTGAGTTTTCCTTTCTTGTCTGTTCTTGAACACCTCTTTCCAGTGCAGAATGAGCTACTGTGTGCCGGTCTAGACTCCGGTTTGGGTCATCTTGTGGTCTAGGTCCCTACTGCCTCCCATGAGGCTTGTGGGAGTGTTTATATACTAATTTATTATTTAGAGTTTTAAAGGAATGGTTTGAGAAAGCTTTACATAAAATAAGTTGCTAAGGGTTATAAAGCAAGATCAGATATATTTATCTTTGTATTACTCATTAAGCACTTTTTTTTTTTAGTTGGTTTCATGGACTTTTTCTGTCAGTTTAGGCTTATGCTTGCCTAATTTTTAAGTTGTTGCCATTCCTGATAGAAATGCCTTGCTTTTGTTGACTTTAAGGGAAGGAAAACAAAAAAAAGCCAAGTGGTCTTATCATAGGATTTTCCTGATGTGCTGTGGATTTTCTTAAGAAGACACTGCTTGTCTCTGCTCATGTTCTTAAACAGAGCGTGAAAAGCTGTTGAAGAAATGCTGGCTCTGCTTATCCTCAAGTAAAGAGAATGCTGGTTGTTTCCCTTTTGACAATTAAAAAAGATTGAGAAGACTGAACATTCCAAAAAGTGATCAGATGACTGAGAACGGAGCTGTGGCGGCAGGGTTTTGTAGCTGATGTAGATTGTATTTGGCCATCAGAATTTGTTGGGGTATTCTGAAGAATCAAGGCTTTTGTGAAAAGATCTTGAGGTGCTCTTTTAGTAATTTCCCTTATCATAAGACAGACATTTTTGTATGTGTGTAAGGAGGGCAGGGATAGGTTCTGTCATTTATTTAAGGAAGAAGTTAAATGTTTAGATAAGAATCTTATCTAAACATCACTAGACTTTTCAGAAGTTGTTAGTCTGTTTTTATCGTGTATTCCTAAAATAGGACTGTGAAGGATCTGGTGGGGTTCAAGCCATACTCCTTCTTTTCAAGGGTGATAAGGCAGGGTGGCCCAGTGTTGGTTTTGTTGTTTGTTTTTTTTTTTAATTTAAAATCTGAGCTGACTTTATGAGAAAGATGGAAACCCCCTGGTAACTTGATCTTCTTTTTTGAAATTAGTCACGTGACCGTGTATGCTAACAGATGTGCTCATTTCTTGTCTTCTCTTACTAAATCTTGTATCTTACCCAGTCTTGCATCACGTCTTAGATAATGGACTTCTTGGGACTTACTTTGAGTACCCTCAGATAACGCTGTTTCATTCTTAGTCTAAGCCTTTAGGTACTACAGTAGTGCAGATAATAAAATTACACGTTTCTACAATAATGGTACACCAAGCTATCCTGTAATTTTCCGTGTTAGTCTAGTTGTTTTCTTGCTTTTGCTTGTATGACTTTGAACCCTAAATGATACTAAATCTCAATTAAGTAGCATTGAAGCTTATTTACTACCTACCTATATAGATAAACTACGCTGGCAAGCCAATGGCGCCTCATGATGTTTTCCTCTGAGGAGGTGGATATTCTACTAAAGTAGAGCTTGATAGAGCCAGAAGATGGTGGCCTTTGAGAAGAATGATGTAACTGGCCCCAAACATAAATGCTTAGGAAAAATGTTTGGAACTTTATCTCCCGAACTGGGAGTAGGTTATCGCTGTTGACTCTTGTTTCAGCTGACTATGGATAATGTTTCGGGTCATGGCCTGGTCTGGTATTTTTGTTTGTTTGTTCTTATTCCTCTAGACTCTGTGTTACAGACCGAAAGAGTTGTGATGAGGCTATTTAAGTCTACAATCTGTTTTCTAAGCAAAGGAGAAAATAGAGCTGCTCTTCATCACTCCGGTTTATCATGCTCTGTATTTTTACTGTCGGATTGACTTGGTAATTTAACGCTTCTCGAAATACAAAGTGCTACAGTATACTGTAGAGACAATGTAATACAAATTTGTCCAGTTCTGCTTTTAATAAAAAACCATTAAAGGCAGCATCTTCCAGCAGCTCAGATCAGCTCTGATCTTTAAGAGAATACTTCTGCAAGTCTGTAATTTCTGGTATTAAGGTGTTCTAAGCTGGTACAGTATTTCAGATGTCAGTGTTTGAATTGTAAATAGTGCTTGGGACTGCTGGGCATGCTGTTACTCAGGTACCTCCACAAACAGACTCTGTAGCTGTGCATGGTGAAGTTCTTAGGAAAAATGAAACTGTTGGCATAGTCAAAATTGTTGCGTTATCTGGTCAAATGAAGAGAAGTTCTCTTGTTCTATTTTTGCCAGAATGCTTTTAAGTTAGAAAAGCAATAACTTCTGTAGATGTTCTTTAAGACCTGCTGCATAAGGGTATGCAATCTGCAAGAAACTAAACACATGATATTTAAATCTGAACAGCAGTTAAATGAGCACGAGGACTATGCCCAGACATGAAGTTTTCAAGCTAATGAGTGCCTTAGCAGGCAAGTGCATTTCTATTTGAGGCTGTTGTGTGTTTGAACTTCATAACACTTAATTCTTGCAATAACTCCAAACAGGAATGAAAACTCAGGTGTGAAATTAAATAATTATGGCACCATTATTTGAATATAGACATGGGTTTAATATTTGGATGAGACAGATTGTTGGGTTTTGGTTTAAGGTGGTTAAGCTCTTGTGTTAGTGATTGAGAGAACTGCAGGCATTTTGAGTTGTGTGCAGTGGAAGGGTAAAATGATGAAATTCGGGCTTGAAAGATGCGTTGCGAAAGTTAGCAGTCAGCTTGTTCTGGCATAATATTTGCCATTGGTGTAGGATTGAGACTAAACTGCCTGTCAGCTTAAGCTCTGAAGCACTGAGCTTTGCATACCCGAAACTTAAAACTGGTTAAAACTGTGCTATTTTGTGAACTACAGAAGTGCAAAGGAAAGCTATACTGGAGGCTTGTTTCAGAAGTTAAATGACTGTCTGGAGAAATAATGGGAGGAGCAAAGAGGATCGTGCCTCAGTGGGATTTACACCAGTGAGAATTTAGAGACGCTTAGGACATACAAGTAGATGTATAGTTGTGTATTTCAAAACCTCTGAACTGCCACTTAATGCCAGGACAGCACCTTTTAGTGGTTTTTGAAGTGTTTTTTACTCTAGAGGCTGTCATCTTTGTAAAAAATCAGTGTGGAAACAAACCTAAACCAATTTTATTTTAGTGAGAGCTAATTGAGAATGGACCAAATAATTTGAAGGATAAATACTGCTGAAATCATTGCTGGTTTTGTAGTGTTCCCTGTGAAAAAAGTTCTGTATTTTGTTGTTATAGATTGAGTGATGAATAACGAATTGTACAAGGGAGAAAACCCTGTCAGAAATGTCTTGGCCAAAGAGTGGTTTAAGAGCTAGGGGAGAAAGATAAATATATGCAGGTTTTTAAAACAGTTTCCTAATTGCATTGCTAAGCACTGTTATTAATTAGCTGTTTTCTTGACATTAAATGTCACTTACAGTGATTTGAGTACATTGGAGATTTATATTTCTGTCGGGTGTAGATGAGTGTTTCAGTCATGTTGGTCTGGTGTGCCTTAATAGAGCAATGTTTTGGGGTTGGATTTTTCTGAGCTGTTTGGCTCATTCTTTTGTCATCTTTTTTTTTTTTTTTTTTTTGCAAGTAAAGCATGTGGTTTGGGGAAGAGCAAAACTCAAAGCTTGAATTCTTCTATTTCCTATAGGTTCAGGTGCAAGTTCATCCTAAACTTTCCTCTACTGAAGATGCGTTACAGTATGTGGAGGAGTTAATTCTCCAGTTGTTAAATATGTTGTGTCAAGCTCAACCAAGAAGTTTTCTGGATGTAGAGGTATAGAGAATAATTATTACAAATCAGTAATAATTTGAACCGTTACATGAAAAGTTAAGATATTAATCATTTCACAATGTAAAGGGAAAGTAGTAATTATGTATCTTTATGTAGCAGAACCTTCCACAGGAAGCCTGCGGAGTTACCTTTCTGATTTTCCTATCAATTTAATTTGTTGTTCAGTGCACAGTAGAACTCTCTCTGATCTGTATTACTGTATAATAGATGGTGAGTGTAACTTGTGTACATAAAGCTAACTGGTTCCTTTCAAAAGACCTTTTTTCCTCCACTGATGATGCCTGCAAACTATAGCTGCTTAGTCTGAGGCTCTGTGCTGCTCTCTCAGCGTGGTGATTTAGGCTGACATACCCCCTGCTCTCCAGGAAATTTGAACAACAACAGTTCACTCACTTTCTCAGAACGAGTTGAGGAACGTTTCTTTCCTTTATATAGAAACCTCTTCTCTTACAGTTCCCTTTTCAAAGACCTACAACCTGTGTTGCTCAGCAAAGCAGCTTGATGTTTGAGAAGAGGGCTTGATCTGAGAAGAGTTTCTCTATCTGAGAAACAAATTAGTTACGCTAAATGAGTTAAGTTTGTAAGCCCATGAATATTTTGGTAGCCATTTGTGCTTAACTAAGACTTTGGTGCCACACTACAGACTCTATGTGCCTGGTGGTTTCCAGTACTCAGGGGCTGTGCCTGGTCCGGGTTGGGTAACAAAACAAGATGCAACTTCCTTGCGTTCTGAAGAAAGTGGACTAATGGCAAAAAAAAAAAAAATCTGTCTTTGAGCTCAAGATCCATTAATTTCGCCCTTCCTCTTCTCTTTTGAACACTGACACCTCTAATGGTGTTTCCAGTATCCCCTTTAATAGCTGGCCTGTTTTGCAACATCATTCTGGTCTGGCAGCTCAAGAGACAAGAGGTTTGTGGAAGATTGTTTAATGCTGTGTTTTAAACAATGCTAAAAAAAAACGTGACACACAGCATTGCATTATGTGTGCATTATGGCTGTGAAGTCAGGGTGAGAAATGCAAGAATTAGAGATGATCAAGCAACCTCAGTTTACCTCCTTTGTGTTTATGCATAGTGATGCTGTCTTTAATTATATGGTCACACACATTTATTTTTCCCCAGGACACCTTCATTGTTCAGTCAGCAGGCTGGACTTTGTTAGGGGAGTGACTTGATATTAGATAGTGAATGAGACTTCTTTTTTTTTGGTAGGACCTCTGCTTTCCTTTTGCAGTAGTGTTATGATGAGGGGAGAAAAAGAAAAGCCTGTACTTTGGAAAGTTGGGTGCCACCTTTATAGAATTGTATTCTGTCCCAGTTTTTTGTCAAAAAGTTTTTTTTGTTTGTGTACCTTGTCCTCTACCAGCTCTTTGTAAGTGGTCATTAACTTCATCTTCCTCATTTCATGGTTGCTCAAACGGGGGGGTCATATTTACATAAGTGAGCACTTGCAACCGAAACAGTCAGTGGGAACTGTAGTCTGAAAAAATAAAATGTGATGTAATCTGACAAATCAGACTTCTGGCATCTCTGAACACCAGGGCTACCAAAAACTGTGAAGCTTTTGAACCTCCAGAGACCTGTGTGTGAGTTCCAGCAGGAGGGTTGCTTAATGCATGGGAGGGTGTAGGTGTCCTCAGGCACCCTGGCTGCTGGAAGGAGTAAATAAAATGGGGTATATATGGTCCAACTGTAGGCTATGAAACTGTTTTAAAATATGGGAGTGCTGTTGGATGTTCTCTTTTCCTGTTATGTTCATTGCCATCGTCAGAGCAGTTTGCATGCGTGCAATCTAGACCATGTGCTGACCAGTAAAGGTGAAGCAGAAAACTCATATCTCATTCAGTGACCATTCTGTAAAGCAAATAAAATGCTAGGATAAAATGTAGTTGTGTATTTAAGTGATGAATTACCAAGCATGTGCACAAGGGGAGCAAATTGTGCCTGCAATGGCAACTTAATTCTGGCATTTCTCAAACTTTGAGCACCTGATTATTCTATGATAATAATATTCTGATACAGCTTTATGAATGTAGTGAGTAGTGTGTACCAAAATTATGAAATTTACACATGTTGTACAAGCTTTATAGCTGAAATACTAATATTAGCAAACATTCCTTTAAGTAATGGAAAGCGATTTGATAATGTAGTAACTGCTAAGCTCATTCAGATTGTCCATTTACCCTTTAGTCCTCTTTTTTTAAGGATCGTGTTCAAAAAAGCTTTCCCCATCCTATTGATAAGTGGGCAATAGCTGATGCCCAGTCTGCTATTGAGAAGAGGAAACGAAGAAATCCGTTATCTCTCCCAGTAGAAAAAATCCATCCCTTATTAAAGGTAAGCAGTAATGTATCTTGCTTTTAGAATGCAATTAGGAGTTGACATCTTTGTTTCATGTAACGGCTGTATGCGGTCTGAAATGTAAACAAAAAGGAATAAGAATATCTGTTTGTTACATAGTTTTAAGTGTTCCAGTTTAGTTAATTGCATATATTCCTTTCTTACTTAAACATTAGTTAGTTCTGTACTGGACAAACAAAGCCAAGAATTCGTTTGCTATGCATTTGGTTGTTCTTGTTTCATTTTGCATGACTAAGAAAACACTCAAGAAACTTCTGGAAATAGCCCTAAATATTTAAGTGAGGTTTTTGGGGTGCTAGTTGGCTGTTGTCACCTCTACAGTTAATAGAGGAGCATCTACAATGACACTTTTCTTCTCTAGGCCTACACACTGCTGTTTTTCTGTTACTAAAATAGACTGTGAGTATGTGGAGATTGTTTATTGAGTAGGGTCTTAAACTTACTGATTTTAGTTGTATTTCATTTAGTGTGTATTTCATCGACTGAGTAACAGTGGAATGCTTTTTTTCCCACCCTTTCAGGAAGTTCTAGGCTACAAAATTGACCACCAAGTATCTGTTTACATAGTGGCAGTATTAGAATATATTTCTGCAGACATCTTAAAATTGGTTGGGAATTACGTGCGGAATATAAGACATTATGAGATTACAAAACAAGATATTAAAGTGGCAATGTGTGCTGATAAGGTAAGCCTAACTCTTGTTTCTCATGTTAACAGGAAGTTTTAGTTAAGTTTTGAGAGTACAATGTCTGTTCCTTATTGAGTACATGGAGTGTTGTAGCTTTGAAAGAAGAAATTACTGCCATAAAACATGGTTCCAGTAAAAGAGAAAGCCACCAAAAATCTAATTGGGCTTACAGAGATGTTGCTTGTGCTTATTAATAATTAATAAATTAATTAAACATCTCTTTTTGATATTACTTGCCTAATCTCAGCAATGTGTGAATGCTTTAAAAATTATTGTGAAGCAGCACTAACTTAAAACTTTAACATTCCGAAGCTCTAATAGTGGAGCCTTATTTTGTAGCTCGAAAAAAGAAGGCTGAAATTAAGCTTGGGTGTTCTCCAAAAACAAGTAAGACTGTATTGCATGTAAAAGGTAGTGTTTTGACGATCCAGCACTTTAAAACAAACCCACTTGCATTAGCATCTCAGCCTAATTGTTCTTAGGGGTCCACGTTTTTCTCTGCAGGTAGTCTTTTTTGTAGCTTTAGAAGATTCATTAGGTTTAGACTGGAGTTGCCTTTCTTTCCAGCAGTGATAGAGCAAGGTCCCCTGTCAGTCTTTCAGGTGCCTTTCCACTCTAGCTTCTGTGGCCACCTCATTAGCATCTCAAGTTTTTCCATTGTTTAAAAAACAAAGCTTGAAGTTAATCCTTTAAGGAATGGCACAAGAATCTCAAATCTTGCTGAAGTCTTTTTCAGCAGAAGAGTTTTCAGATTTATCACCTCTCTTCAGTGTTTTGTCTTGCTCTATGTTAATCACTGTCTTCAGCTGGGATCATTTCAGTGTTTTAATGAATACCTTTATCTTGTTACTGCTTGGTCCTTTTTAATCCTACTTTCTTCACTTTTCTTTACTCTGTCTTAAGATATCTTGTGAGGTCTTGAAAAGTCAAGTACTTCTCAGTCAGGACAGTAGTCTTGGTCACTCCTGCTTTTGGGCCTGTCTGCCTGGGTCAGTAGGGCAGGGTTTGAAGGTGTGTGTTTGAATGTTTGTTGTAGAATAATAGCAGGAACAAGCCCTGTTGCTGCGTGCTTCTTTCTGTCCTAGGAAAGGTGTTGAGCAGAAGAGCTCTGATGAATTGATTTAGGAACTTCCATTGGAGGAGCTCTTTGATATGTACACAGAAGAAACTTTTGAAAGGCTCTAGAGCAGGCCTGTTGGTTTGCTCCCTCATCAGAACAAGCCATTGAAAGGTGCTCGCAAGGTGTTTTCTTTCCAGTTGCATTGAGAAGCTTCGTAGTATATTATGTTCATACCCATTACATGTCTTCTGCTTGGTTTCATTATTTGAACCAAAACAGCTAGAGCAGTTTCTTGGCCCTGTGTGCCATTTTTCTCTCAGGCACTTTCATGCTTGCTTTTGTGCCATCCATCTATCTCGAAAATCTTGCCTTGTCTGTGAAAACCAAACTCCATTAAAATGCAAGCTGTTTTTCTTTTACTGTCTGCTCATCCTTCTGATTGCATTAAATTCAATATCTGGGATACAGTTATTTTAATTTGTTTCTGTGGATTTCATGGTAGTGAGATACGCACCTTGTGAATATAGCCTGGAATCTTCTAGCTCATGTATGTGCTAGAACTGCAAGTGAAGTTACAAATGTTGGAGCCTCCTTGAATACCTGCATTATTCCATGTAATTTCCTACAGTAGTGACTCTGTACTGTCCTATTCCCCAGAATTAGTTAGGGTTCTCCTTATAACCTGAGTTCCATGTACATTCATTGGGTTTGAAAGATGAATTACCTTTGGTTCTTAGAGCTTCAGAAGAAGTCAGTCTTAATGCAAAATGTCCATTGCTGTGCTTTCAGAGAAGCTTAAGACGGGGGTGTGTAGCAGGGACCTTTGAGTCACTAGGAGAAAGAACCTGCTGTGTGCCCATTTCCCTCCTCACTAGGCCTGTATGTTTTTGAGGAGTGTTAGGACAAGACCTGGGTGAAGAATGACTGTTGTAGGTAGGTGCGTTTCTTCCAGTATTCAAATCTGAACCTACCAGACCATCTCGTGAACTTACAGATCTAGAGGTGTTTTCTTGTTGATTTGTCTAGTACCAGTAGTCAACAGCTTGGTTAACTGATGTGTCTTCTGGAGAAGCGCCTGTAACATTATTTAAAGAGAAGGCTGCTTCTGTATATACCAGAGTAAATGTCATGTTTGTTGTGGCTCATTCAGAAGTTTAATTCTTGATCTCCAGTTCTATAATTATTTTGAAAAACACTTTTTCATTCAGTTTTTTGCCATTTTAAAAACTCTAGTTTGTGCTTAATGTGTTGGCCTTTCCTCCTGTGGTTCTCAGAAGAGTATTTACAACTCTGATCCTGCAGTCTTTTCCTCAGTCTTCTCAGTGATGGACAGCAGTCACATCGATCTCTGCAGTAACAGGCGTAGGTTGCCATGGCTTCACCTCCATCTGTTTGGAAGGGAGGCTGGCAAGCAGCACTTAAATTCTCATTTATTTTGAAGTTCACATGTATTGTTTGATACACTTCACAATTTCCTGGAAGTGGTGTAGCTCTGGGCAGCATATTTGTTTATAAATACTGTCCCATCTATCTATTTCAGGACAAAGTCATCTTGTATGTTCAACTACATCTTATGCTGGCTTGTTGTTACGATTTGGTACATCACTGTACATCATTGTAGATTGTTTGTGGACCCTCTTTAGGTTTTCTTTCTGCTACTGATACTTCAAATTAGGATGCCTTTTTCTAATTCGCAGTCAACTTATTTAGCTTACCTTTAAGATGTTCACAACCCAAAGTGTTATTTCTGTTTGCCACTTGCTAAGTCATTGTAATGACTCCTGGCTCAGATGCTATGTTTGGAAGAAGTGCTCAGTGATCCACTTCTCTTGAGAAGTTCGAATTATTAATTGCCTCTGTTTGGTAAGCCTTGCTTATGTATGAATTGGGACTTCTGGTAGTCAAAGTTTTTAGAGCTCCTTTTGTCCGTGTGCTTCTGCAATGTGACTGCCACCTCTTCTGAAGCTGCTGCCCTTCCTCAAGGGTCTGTTTTAACAAGAGAACTCAGGAGTTATTAAGGACAGAAACCAGGCCACAAAAAGTGTGTAGGCCGGCCAGTATTCATTGCAGGTAGATTACAGGGTTCTGAGCATGATCGTGTTTGACTTGCTGTTAAAGCTAAAGCTGAAAAGCCAAAGCATGCACGTTTTTTGACTACAGATGATATAGTATCTTCAGAAACTTAGGTTATGTATGGCTAATTCAGAGTAATAGCATACAGCTAAATGTATCTGTATACTTCATCGACCTCTTAAAATTGTAATTGGTTTTAGGAGCACATTCTTGGTGAAATGCCTGGATTGGTCTAAATGACTGGGAATTCTTCAGAAATTGCCACTGCAAATAATGGCCTGCAAATTCACAGCAATGAATATTGCTTTTGTAATGCTCAATCAATTGCAGAATGATAATACTTAAATCTTACTGATAATCAGTCTGATTTCATGGGAATAACAGATTTCCTTTACTATAACTTACTAGTAGATCTTGAAAAGAAGTTCTCACTCTGTGGATTTCCCTCTCTTTGCTACCTAGGTATTAATGGATATGTTCCATCAAGATGTAGAAGATTTAAGTGCACTAACTTTATCTGATGAGGAACCCTCTGCCTCAGGGGAGCAAACCTATTATGACCTAGTGAAGTCATTTATGGCAGAAGTTCGACAATATATAAGGGAACTAAATCTCATTATCAGAGTTTTTAGAGAGCCATATGCCTCCAACTCCAAACTATTTTCATCTCACGTAAGTATTGTACAGACTACAAACAAAAAAACCCCTTACTACAATATCTGTAAATCTAGATGAATACTTCCAAACTTAACTATTGTCCAATTTAACATATCAGTAGTAGAGGAAGCACTTGTCTCAAGTTCTGAGATGGTAAAGGAGCACTTGTGGGGAAGCATGGGTTTTGTAGAATTGTGGAAGAAACTACCCAATTTACTGTATTCATTTGCAGGCCTGTAATTTAAGATTTGTCACTCTTGATCTTTGCCACGTTTGAGTCGTTGTAAACTTTTATGTATTTATACATATATACAGTCATTATTTAAAAAATAAATTCTATGATCTTATATAGGTTATACAGAAAGAACATAATAAAACATACTATAAAATTTTGTTGTATTGAAGGAAGTGCTTGATTTTAATGTCATAACAGAGTAGCTTTGCACATAACATTCTTCCTCTTAGAAATGGTGTCTAACTCCCTGTTGATTTTTGTCTGGTTCTGTTGTGTTTTGTAGGATGTGGAAAATATATTTAGTCGTATATCAGACATTCATGAACTTAGTGTGAAGCTATTGGGTCATATAGAAGACACTGTTGAAATGACAGATGAAGGTAGTCCTCATCCGCTAGTAGGCAGCTGTTTTGAAGACATGGCGGAGGTAAGAAAACAGTTGGAATTTTTATATCTATTCATATGTATTTTAATGACTTGCACTTAGCTGCCTTTGTTTAGGTTGAGATCTCTTCTTCCAGCCCCACCATAATGATTAGAGTGCCCGTTTTTGAGACTGCTTTTGCCTTTTCAGTCTCTGAACCTCACTTTTTAAAGGACTATTTAAACTTTAGAGAGCCGGGGTGGGGGGACCCAAATACCTGTGACTAGACTTGGACAGGAATGGGGGTATCCTGTAAATTGGCTGTAGATCAGGATTGCTGCGGAAAGACAAAGTGGAAGAAGAGCCTCTTTGCCAACAGGCTTGCTAAGCTGGTGAGAAAGGCTTTTGAACTGGGCTCATTAGTAGACAGAGACTAAAGCTTGCAGATTAAAGAACTGAGAGAAGGAGGAGATGTGCATAACGGAAAGCATGACAACAAGTGCTCTTGTACCTTCCTGCTGAGAAGGTGGGATGACCAAAGGCTCATCTGAAGTGTCTGTTTCCCTAGGGTGCATGTACAGATAGGAGGATCTGGGAGTCTGTGCACGGTTGCAGAGCTGTTACGTGCAATTAGCAATGTGGCAGGAAGGGTTGCATGATGGGGGGCTGTATGAATGAATATAGGCACTCGAGAAGGACAGGTGGGGAAGATGAGGCCAGAAGGCTTAACAAAAGATGAGGTCAAATACATGGAGCTCTGTTACAGAATGAATGATGACCGAGTTAACTTCTTTCTCATGAACAAGGAAGAACTGGCAGGAGTGTTGTAGCTAATGGCAGGTTTGGCCACAGGTGGTAGAGATGATAGAGTTTAATGTCCTGAGAAAAGTGCAGGAGATAAGACTGGTGACCCTGGGTTTTGGGAGGGTAGACTTGGCTTGCTCAGGGAATTGGGAGGAAGGATCACATTAGTGGCTGCCTTGAGGGTAGAAGGGGCTCAGGAGAGCTGATTTATTTTCAAAGGCAGTGTGTTCAAAGTACAAGGAATATGCACTCCTAGTCCCGAAATAAAAGGGACTCTTCCAGACTGAATTACTCCATGAGTCTGTGCATGTAAAAGTATTGATTCTTCTCTATAAATGTTTTGGAAAAAGTATGCAGAAAAGTCAGTCCTATGGGTCAGGTTGGACGGGGCTCTGAGCCACCTGAGCTAGTTGAAGATGTCCCTGCTCGTTACGGGGGGGTTGGACTAGATGACCTTTAAAGGTCCCTTCCAACCCAAAGTATTCCACAATTCTATGTAACATATGTATTTTCTTTAAGAAATATGAAGTTTAGATATGAAATCAGTTTTGTAAAATTATTCTGTATTTCTTCTTAGGAACTAGCATTTGATCCATATGAATCATATGCACAAGACATTTTACGACCTGGTTTTCATGATCATTTTTTAAGTCAATTGTCAAAGCCAGGAGCAGCATTTTATTTACAGGTAACTTTCTTTTAAGTAGGCTTTATTATTGATATTACTATTTTAATTACATTATATTGTTGCTTCAATACATTTATTGTTTTAAGACTGAAACTTACTTTGTTTCTAGTCAATAGGTGAAGGCTTTAAAGAAGCTGTTCAGTATGTTCTACCCCGGCTGCTCCTTGCCCCTGTTTACCACTGCCTTCATTATTTTGAACTGCTAAAAGTAAGAACATTGTGTCAATATGATGTTTTTTTTTTTTTCATAATTCTTAGTGCTGGGTACCAGAGCTCTGTATGTTTAGGTAGGGCTAAAACCTTTTGCTAGAATGTGAGTAATAAAACCGCTATGATGAAAGAAAAGCAGGTTATAAGCTCTGGTGCATGCTATAACGAACTGAATATCAGCTTGTAATTTCGTGGAAGTTTTACAGCAGCTAATAATTTGTGTTGAATAATTAAGTTACTATTAATTTAGAAAGCAATAGAAATCTAGATACTCATATTCTTGGATTGATTGTTTTAGCACTGGTAAGAGATAATGGCAAATCGCTGTACTACAGAAAATAACCAAGGATTTCTGAAGCTGTTACTTTGTAAATTAAAATCCCAGTAAGATTTCCCTTCAGATTTAATTTTATTTTCATAAAAGCTTCAGTGTTCTTGCAGTGCATATCTCATGGTGGTTGTAAAGGTGATATCCTTCCCTCGAAGGGAAGACGTGGTTCATATATACACTTCTTTGGCTTTTTGTAATGAGACCTCACATCGGTAGGGTAACAGTAAAGACTCTGTAACGTACACATGTAAAGAAAATAGCTACAGGATGTTTTCCTGGGGTGTTTATCAGTTAGCATTGAATAATATTCTTTAAGAAGTGTAGAGGATTTTCAGGAAGACTTTAAAGTGGAATCTTCATTTGGACTTAATGGAAACTCATAAGGAATACAGCGTTCCGGGCTTAATTACTTGCGGAAATCTGGATCAGAAGTAAAAAAAAATCTCTGCTCTTTTGAAGAAATCTGGGTGTGTTTTTCTTCAATGTTTATTTGGTTGTCTTAGGATGACCCAGAAGTTAGGTCATCTTTGTGTTGAAGTGTATACAGTTCTAACACCATTTTTACTGGTTTAGACCTACACGTACAGCTTTGGCACGTAGCTCATCTTGTATAACAAGCTTTTTTTTTAATTTTGGAACATATGCTTGATCTGTTCGTCTAGCTCATGGGTTTGGTCTGACTTTTCAGACACCTTTAACATATTAAGCATTTCCTTTCATGACAGCCCATTGGAAGGGGAGGTGTGATACAGCTTGTTTGCGTTTTGTATGACAGACCTGCAGAGACATAAAGTTTCTCTGCTCATGCTTTTATCCCGCAGTCTCAAAATGCAGTACCTAGGGGCTTTGCGTACTTCCATGTGAGCATGGTACTGTCTTACGTGATAGACAAAACATGCAGGATTAATGTTGTCTGCCACACAGGCATCTTCATTGCTTCTTGCCATTGGTAATTTTAGTGTGGGAAAGAGGGCATGTGTGCTTACAGAAATAGGGAGCAGCTCACGTTCACGCTTTTTAGGGCAAACCGGAGTCTAAGCTGAACTCAACTCCAGAAAGTTATTGATCTTTTTGCAATTCCTGACCTGTGCTTCATGTAAAATTCTTGGTTTTTTCTCATTCATGCTTTCCACACACCCACCCTCCACCCTGTGTAAATCTGGTGTAGCTGGGTTGGGTTTTGTGCTGTGTGTGATAGCCTTCCAGACTTTCTTCCCACTGTGTTGCTCATGTCACTTTTAGCTGTGGTCTGTCAGATGTGATACATGCAATAGACAGTGGTGGGTAACAGGAGCACATAGAGAGAGAGATTTTTGCACTCACAGCAGTAGCTTCATCTGTCAACTAGTACATACATGTGCAAACAGCATAGGAATCCCTCCCTCAAGTAGTCTCTACTGGCAATAATGCTTGCTTTCTTATATTTGGAATCTTCAAAGAGATTCAGACAGCTTGGTTATACTTAAAAATGGCCTGACACGGGAGTATTTGCTATGGAAGGGTATTGGTGGAATTTTTTAGCTGTATAATCCTGACAGTTTCACTGATGCAAGGTTGTATTGAATGCTTTTGTAAGGTTAAGAGATGTTATTTAGTAAGTGCAGACATATCTACGAATAATGAAGTTAAAAATGCTATGAAAATTGATTTATTGGTATGAAGAGACAAAAAGTTGGCAAAGTAGTATGTGGAAAAAAACACTTTATTTGTCTTGAATATAGATACACTTAAGGATAAAGGGGTTAGCATTTTTCTTTGAGCTATGTTGTGTCGTCTTGCACACTTTGAAGGTATCTATTAAAAATGCATCTCAAAGTTACCTTCTAACTATGCAGACTACAAAAAAAGTTAATTTCTATCCACTAAAGCCCTCCTGAAGTTTCGCAGGGCACCATGAATGTCCAAATACATAGTCATACACTAATTTTCCAACAAAGTTACAGCAAGGAGCTTCAGCTAAATATACAATAAGGGCTGTGTTTTCCTTCAAGCAACCTGAAAGTCCCCAAACTTTTATATAAGAAACTAAGTATAGGAAATAGCAGCTTCATATGAGACTGCTTTTCTGCAAATTTGCAGATAATATGAACGGGCTTTTCTAAATTTGGACTCTTAAGTGACAGGTAGGGTGTTAATGCAGTCACTTAGGATCTTGAGTTATTGAAGAAAGACGTTTACAAGACTTCTGAATTGAATTGGGCACAGTTTCAGATGCTGTAAATTTCTGCTCCTGTGTGATACTTTTCCCTTTCTTTGTGTAAACAGCAGGTTACTTTAAAATTCCTTTTTTTTTTCCAAGTAGGAATGGCTCAAAGCATATATAAACTTTGCGTAAAGTAGTATGTTGTGATAATCAGGAGAGCTAGATAGATAATTTTTTTTTTCTTTTAAATCAAGAGCAGACTCGGCTCACATGACTTACAAATGGAAACTTCTTGTCTTTTTGCAAATATTTTTTAGCTGGAATTCTACCTATAATGATCTTAAATTCTCAGGATGTTTTAATTTCACAACAGCATCTAGTGTTTTATTTATTTTCTCAAACTTTGTACTTAGATTATAAATAACTTGCCCATCTTTACTGACTGGCAGTTCAGCTCCAGTAGAAATACTCTTCAATTAAACTTTTTTGTCTCCCCTTTTCACTACGCTAATGTAACTTTAAAAAAAAAAATAAATTCTGTTTTGACAAGGTCTTCCAAGATAAGAAACCACTTGTTTTCCAACCTGATGATACTAAATTTGTTACATGTTGCTGGAGAAGGCACAAGGTGGTGAAATGTTAGTCGTTTAGGACTGAAGTATCTTTAGGTTGATCCCGTTAAGTCTCTTGCTGTGTGTTATGTTGGGCTACACATCCCAAACTTCACGTGTTTTGACTTCACTTTGATTCTCAGCCTTGTTTCAGCCAGGCTCAGTATCCAGAGTGTAAAAGTTGAATGAAGTTGGTTTGTGATCCCATCTGTAACTGGTGTAACCCAGCCCAGAGTGGAGAATCACTGAGTCTTAATTAATTAGACTGTGTCTATCTGCAAAGCTTTTACAATATCTGCAATTACAGATCAGCGTCTCAAAACATTATCTGCGTTGCTTGTATTTAGTACAGGCACTGTAATTAACAGGTTCTCTAACTTTAGTCAGTTCTTAGTCTCCTTCAATTAATGTTAAAAACAGAAAATCACAGATTCAGACCAGCTATGAATTATTTTAAGAAAGTATTTACTTAGCGTCAGCGAAGGATTTTATTTTCTGAAATCATTGTCTGGTGTGCTGCTTTCCAAACACAGTAGTGACTTGTATGTACTATTGAAATAAAAGTAAATACAGCAGTATTACTGTCTTACATGTATTTGTATATGTAACTGCAGATGAGGATGACTTTTTTTTTTTTACGTCCACTAGAGATAATGTGCAAGCTTTTGTCTCTGTGACAGATGAAGGGCTATCTGCTGGAGGAAATGTAGCTTGACCAAACTGTTGCTAGTGTGTGATAAGACCGCAAAGCGTATTTGAGTGTTTCTTGGGAGAGAAGGGTGGGGTGGTGTAAAAACTGGTCTCAAGTTTAAGAAGAGATTTCATAGAATATGACAGCAGGTTAAAAATTTAAGCAACTTCTTCATATGTTTAAGCCATGAAGACTTACATTACAACTGCAATGTTGTAAAGGTACAGAAGTTGTGCCTTATGGTAGTTGTTGGAGGTGATACAGCCAGGTAAATGAGTTTCCGTATTTCTTTCTTGCTTGTGTGGTTTCATTGACAACATTTCTGTTGCTTTTCTCCTTTAAATGTTAGTGGGTTTTTACTTTGTCAGCTGTGTGTTTGGCAGCCAAAGGGAAGATGATAGGGGAAAATAAAACTTTGTCACACATGTGCGTATGCACTTTTTCCACAAACTTCGTTATTGTTAATCTAACTAATTGGGCTCTCTGAGGTAACTCCTTAATTGAAAAAGTTATTCAGAATGTATTTATTTTTTTTTTTCTAGCTGTGGTACTTGATGGATTTCCTGTGTGTTCGTATCAGATACATATATGTGAATGTATAGCGCTTCATTTGTCAGTGACCTATGCCATCTGTTATGGCGTTGTGGTGCAGTTATGTTCTCTTGTATAGCTTTTTTCTTTTTACACAGGATGTATCTGGGCTTTTGAGAAGCAGATGTCTCTTTCTGGGGAATTGCTGGATAAAATCTAACAAAAGTAAAAATAAAAAATTCCTCCTTCCACTTTGCTTATAGTCCTCAGTGATACTTGAACTGTATTGTTAATCTGCAATCGGACCAACAAATGCTGTACTTTGATCCCTTGAAACGGAGTAGGATGGCACAGGGCCAGACTGTTCTTATCTGGATGGTACCCTCTTTGGGGAGTCAAATGAAGCACTGACTGAACTCTGACTTTTGACTTGTGTTTAACTGTAGGGTTTCTGCATCCTGTTTCCTGATCCATTTTCTAGGAGTTACCTGCAGGGCAAGTTCTCCCTGGTGCTGTGGGAATTAGGAGAGCTGTACTGGGGCAGATTGTTCCCTGGGGCAGGTGATCTGTTCCTGGTCAGTGACTGCTGCTAATGATGGCAGATAGCTCTTTAGCTTACCTGGCAGCAGTTTATGATGAATGTCCAAGTCCAAGCTCTCATGAAGATAGATGGGTGTTACAGGAACTTGGACAAATTTTGATCATTACCCCACCCCTTCCCAAATACAAGTCTTGATACAAGTAATCCATCCAGGATTGAATGTTAAGAAGCTTATTGTAGTTGAGATTTTCAGCTCCTTTAGGATGACATTAGTTTTTGTGACTGTGGCAGTCATCATACAGTCTCTGATATACTTGTATTGCTGTATAGTCTTGCAATAGCAATAGTATATTTCCCTGTCCTCCTCTTCTGACTCTGTTCCCATAACTTTCTGTACAAAAGGGAGATCCTTGGAGAGGGGTGGCGCTATGGTTGAGACTTTCCTATACTTCTTCAGTGGAAATGTTTTTGGACATGCATCTGTGGATTTAGGCCCACTACCAGCACACTTTCTCTGTTTGCTCTTGTAGCAGTGGAGGTCTATGTTTTCTGTCAATACTTTGGCATCTTCAGTGGAAACCAATGGAAAGATGTAGGAAATAACAAACACAAATAAAACAACAAGCTGCAGTCATGGTTTCTGTAGACTTGGTCTACAGATGGGATTCTGCTTGTCATCCTTCATTTCCTCTGCTGTTTTTTCCTTAATCAACAGGGTTCCTCTTTAAAATCAACAGGATCCTACTGTTGCTTCCCAGAACGATCTCTGAAATTGTGAATTCATCTTACGTAACATTCAAAAATTCATACATTTCTATCCAAACATAAGAGGTGCCATTCAGTTGAGCTTGTGGCCTTGCAAACTTGGGTGGGCAAAGGTCAGACTTGACTTGTGTCGAAGCAGTGAAAGTGGATTTTAATCCACTTTGGAATTACAAAAGAGAAGAGGAAGATGTTTTCAAATTGAATTGTCTTTACTCTGATGGCAAACTTGGTGGAAGAAAATGGAAGACCTCAAAGCACATAGGTAAATATTTTGTGATATTTCAAATACTGATCTAACTAAATGTTATCAACTTAATTGTGAATTTTAAATTTCTAATGTATTCTGCAGGTCTGCTGATAATGATGAGACAAACCACAGTGACAGTAAGAAAGAAGAGAATTTCAGAGCGTGAAGGCTCTGGAAGGATCTGTGGAAACTTGTACACGTGTTGCAGAAAGGTAATGAATCTGCTGTGGAAGAGACATCAGCATATGTGACAAGAACCAAACCCACATTTTTGAAGAATGTGGAGCCATTTGAGTTTTCCATACACTGAGAAGATGAGCCTCCGGTAAACAAAGTAGCCGTTTCCCTAGTAATGGAATCTGGGCATATAAAAGGCATATATGGCAGCTAGTAGCTTGCAAAAAATCTGAATGTTTAGGAAGTGGTTTTATGAGAACATCAGGGAGCTTATTTGAGAACAAGACTTTGGTCTTTGTATCTGTTCCTTGATGAAGGAAGTGTTAATTGTGTAAGCTCAATGAGAATTGCTCACATACATGAATCCCTTCCCAGCTGCAAAAACTGAGAGCAAAAATATGCTCTTTCCTGTTGAGCTGAAATACCTAGCAGGCTGGCAGTGGCACTCGAGGGGGCCTAATCTGAAATACGGTCTTCTAACAAGCTGTTCCCGTTAATGGGAATGCTGGTGGCAAAATCACCACGCAAGAAACTTGTTAAAGAAAACTTTGAACTGTTGAATTGGTAAAACATCAACTGACAGACTTTGGTGTGGTATACATTTCTAAATAGCTTTTCCTGACTTTTCCTTAGAGTCTGTCCTGATATGAAAAATGGCACTTACTTCAGAGTAGTGTAACTTATTTCTGAAACAGATCTATTTTAGTTTCATTACCTGCCCCCCCAATAAGAGCATCCACATTGAGTAATCAAGGTAGCAATTCCTTAAATTCTTATGTTTCTTTAGTCCAAATTCACTTTTTTTTAGGCTCAGATGAAGTTTGATGTACTTAAATTTTCCATATATCTTTGAGATCTATTTTAAATCACATAGGCAAGCTGTGAAAGAACTGGGAAGCTTGTACTAAAAGTTGAAATGCTGCTTATTTGCCTCTGTTTTAATGCTTTACTTGTACAGTATGCTTCCCAATGGGCTGGCTGTATTTTATACTATGAGTTAAAACTTAATTTGAAATAAAAGATGAGGGCTTTTTAGCTTCTATCTCTTTTAAAACATACTTCCAGGAGAATGCTGGAGGCTTTTTGTAACTAATTGTCTGATACCTGACGTTTGATATTTGACATGTTTAAGTAAGATTATGTGATTTAATGTAATTTCTTAAAATTAAATTGGGAAGGCATAGTTAAAATTGAGTGGAGAAAAAGTTTTTACCATTAATTCAATATTAAGTTCTGTTCCACACTTAATGCAAATAACACTCCTGCTGTAATGTAAATCTAAATAAACAACTATATAAATGTATGCATATTTTTACTGCGCTGTGCTCAAGATTGTCTGAGTTTGTATGAAAACAAAATGACTTTTGAAATTCCAATGTATTAAAGCTGTGCATGTATGTCCAGGAATATGGCACATGGAGTTTCCTTTAAGATTCAAAAGTGAAGAGCCTTTTAGACTGCTATCACTTTCCAGAAGTATATAGCGTTCCCTGCAGTTATTCCCAGTTGCTGTTCCAGCTGATTTCCTGATGCTTTCTAAAAATTCAGGTTTCTGGATATGAGAGCACTTTTTTCCCAGCATACCGCTGTTTTGGGCTGAGTCTTTTATTATTTGCAGGAATTGCATAAAGTCAAAAAGAGCTCTCAAGCAGCTCCATGCTATTGAGCCAACTTCCAGGATTATTTTATGGCAGGATGCCATCAGGCCTGTCTTCCTGCATTTGTCAGAGGAGAAACCCAGTTCATCTTTATTCTTGATCATTAAAATAGCCTGTTTCGCAATTGTCTCTTGGAAAGTACCCCATTCTCAGAAGCACATTTAAGAAAATGGTGAGGCGTAAGAGCAGAAGCTGGAGTAACTGGTGTCAGAGTAGTTCAAGTTCTTGTGAATGTTGCTTCTCTCCGCATGCTCTTCGTTTCCCTGCAGAGCAGATAGCTAAGTCGCGCCACAGATCAGGCTTGCTTTGCCAGCTATGCAAGTGTTCTGTTGCCTTGCTGTGGGCTTCAGGATGTCTGAAGAAATTACACAGAAGAGGTTTCTCTGAAGCAGCAGCCACTTGTAACATGGGACCACTTAAGCACTAAACTTCTTGGATTAATGTTTTGAGGGGCAGTAAGTAAGTATCATTAGCACCTACAATCAAGTGATCTTAAGTTAAGCAAATTCAATTGTGATTTCCTGGACTCCTCATATGCTGTTGCGTCTTTTGTGTATAGAAGCTAATTTATGATCTCTCCTCCCAGATGAATTGGGGAACCTGCAGTTCACAAATTTTAGTGGTTAGATTTAGAGTAATCTTCTAGGAAGACAGAAGTCTAGATTGTGATGTAAGCCCTGAAGTACAAGATTTTATATCTATCATAACACCTACTAGTATTGTTAATATCTGCATGTTCTCATCATAAGTATAAATGTATCTTCTGTCATTGTCTTTCTAGATAGATGCTTCCCTGACAGCGTAAGAGGAGGACTGCCATAGTCTAATTTTGCACTACATGAGGAGGATTTCTTTTGTAACTGTTTGTAATTTCCTGGGTTTATAAAAATCTAATCCTTATGTTACACAACAGGTAGAACAAAATACCTTGTCTTCCAGTTCTGATATCTTTTCAGAGCTCATGGCCTAGAATGTAGAGTACTATTTTAATTAGAAATTTCCTTTAGCAGTCTATTTTCCAAGTTTGTTTTCCTGGAATGGTCTGTAGTATTGTGAATCATTACGATCTTTATAAACCAATATTTTTCTCCTAAGTTTTTAAAAAAACCACGAAGTTTATAATACTACTGATAATCAGAAATCTGCATCTCTTTCCCATAATACTATAGTATTCTTCATAGGACACTTGATCCTTAAAAAAAAAAAAAAGAAAGAAAACAAAAACCCAACCACACTTTTATTTAGCATCTACCTTATTTGTTCATTAGGGGGCACTGCACAGCTATAGAAAATCAGTGGGATTTGCAGACAAACTTGGATGCGTTTCCAGTGATGCCATTTCACTTTCCATAACTTCCTCTTCCATACTGTCTGGGGGCGGTGTGAGATGAAAGTCCTTGCTGTACTTTAAGCTTGGTTCTGATTAAGTCTGGTTTTTGATATCAATTTATGGTAATTATATAATGCTAGAATATAAACTCCCAAATTCCTTTTCTGTGTGCAGAGAAGTGTCTTCATAGTAGTTCACGGCAGTGTCTGATTTGCCATTTGTGTTGGTCTTACACTTAAGAAGTTGTGTACTTCTACATACTGCTTTCTAAATGTTAAACCTGGATCACAGTTACACTCACTGGGCTTTGATTTAGTTTGTATATACAGTTGGAAATACGGGTTACTTCCAGTGGATCCTGATGGGGAAATGTTAGTCTTTAATCATTGCTTTCTCTCCAGCACTATACCAACATGTATTTTGTTTTTGGACACTTGCTGAGCCTAATTTTTATCCATTTTTGTGTGTTCTACATTCCCTTTACTCCTTACCCTGTCTCCTGTGGTATCCTTACAAGCAAATGGCAGAATATTGTAGGATCTTTTTAGGCTTCTTCTCAAGGAGATTAGGGTAAAACAATGTTGTCTATTGTTGAAGGGTGGTTGCCCAGAGATCATAGGAAATCCAGCTGAACTCTTTTGATGGAAGTTGGTAAAGAGGCAGTGTGCAAGGCAAAGAGCCTCCTTTGGACTTGTGCAGGAAAGATGCAAAATCTTAGAGGTAGTTACATGTTTTTCTTAGCTTCTTTCGGGACTTCTGCCAGTGGTCCTGCGCCTGCCCAATTTGTCTGAAGTCCTCTCTAAATCTAGATGATCTGCACAACTGAAGCAAAGGGAAAGCGATACCTCTGTGTTAAGTCATAGAATCATAGGATGGTTTAGGTTGGAAGGGACCTCAAAGATCATCTAGTTCCAGCTCCCGTGCCATGGGCAGGGACACTTCCCACTAGAATAGGTTGATCAGAGCCCCGTCCAGCTTGGCCTTGAACACCTCCAGGGATGGGGCAGCCACAACTTCTTTGAGCAACCTGGGCCAGTGTCTCATCACCCTCATAGTGAAAAAATTCTTCCTAATATCTAATCTAAATCTACCCTCTTCCAGTCTGAAGCCATTACCCCTCCTCCTACATGCCCTTGTAAAAAGTCCCTCTCCAGCTTTCTTGTAGGCCCCCTTCAGATACTGGAAGGCTGCGATAAGGTCTCCTCAGAGCCTTCTCTTCTCCAGGCTGAACAACCTCAACTCTTGTCAGGCTTGATGAGGCTCTGAGCAATCTGATCTAGTTAAAAATGTCCCTGCTTATTGCAGGGATGTTGGACTAGATGACCTTTAAAGGTCCCTAACACATTCTATGATTCTGTGACCTTGTACTTGGGCTTGCTGAACTTCATGAGGTTTGCATGGGCCCATCTCTCAAGCATGTCCAGATCCTCTGCATGGCATCCCTTCACTCCAGCATGTTGACAGCACTATACAGCTTGATGTTGTCGGCCAACTTGCTGAGGCTGTGCTCAATCTCACTGTCCATGTCGCCGACAAAGATGCTGGACAGCACCAGTCCCAGTACCGACCCCCGAGGAATGCCACTCGTCACTGGTTTCCACTTGGATATCAACCCATTGACTGCAACTCTTTGAGTGCGACCAGCCAGCCAGTTTCTTATCTGTCGAGTGGTCCATCCATCAAATCCCTCTCCAATTAGAGACCAGGATGTCATGTGGGATAGTGTCAAACACTGTAGAGGAATATGATGAGGGTAGTCTGTTCCTTCTTGGAGTGATGTATTCTCTGCGAGGCCTTTTGTGAAGTAATGCGTCTTGTGGTGCATTGTCAGTCCTATTTCAGTGGTTGTGGCACAACTAGGCACTCATGCCTAATGTTGCTTAGTCCAAGAGTATGACAAATTACACTATGTGAATCAAAGCTGCCTAGAATAAAGCTTGTGGTCATCCTTAAGACTGAAAACACAAATCAAGTAGTCTGGCATTGACAGCTATAGCACTGAATGATTAACTCTGGTCAGGGAAAAAATTAATGCTATATTCTATGACATGTTCGAATTTCAAACATGAATATGTTGGATTTTGGAGGACAATGCTTACATTTCACACTGGAAGCAAACAGCGCCATTGTACTGTTTCCAGGCATGTCTGTTATTCTGGTCCATGCCAGCTTCACTTTCACCACCTATGTCAAAACAAATCTTTCAGTTGTGTGGAGCCAGTTCTTCGCCGTAATAGTCTGAAACACTTGTATCTTAATAATCCTGTAAATAATTTTTGTCTTGGTTTTATGTTTAAGCCATGGCTGCAGTCAACAATTTTTTCACTGACTATAATGTGAAGCATTTTAATGCTTAAACAAAGATTTAAGGTGAAAATCTTAAACATCCTGTGATAAAAACATGGCAGATCTTGTTTTATAAATCTTACCTGTCACAAAATATTATTATTAGCCTTTCACATTCAGTTTTAGTTTATAACTTTATTAAATTTTTTTATCCTTTAAGAAAAGTTGAGTTAGTAGACGAAGGTATTAATGTAGCTGTAGGGACTTATGTACAGTGGTTTTACAGGCTGGCCGTTGTTAGATGACCCTGTGTTTTCTGATGAACAGCCAAGCAACCCCTCCGTGAAGAAAGAACGTTTACTTCTCCCCACCATCGCTCTGTTTTTCTCCTTTGTTTTTTTGCATGAAAAAATATGACAGTCCTGGTGAATAATAAGCTGGACGCGAGCTAGCACAACACCCTTACAGCAGCGAAGGCCTGTATTGCTGTCTTAGCAAGTGTGTAGCCATCAGGTTCAGGGAAGCAGCAGTGCCTAGCTGTTGAGTACTGGCAAGGCTGCATCAGGAGAACCACGTCCAGCTTGGGCTTCCTTTTGACACTGGTGTACTGAAACAAGGCCGCTGGAAGGGCTCGTCAAGATGACATGAGGAATGGAGGATGTGATGATGGAAAAGTTGGGGGATTGGGTTTATTCATTCTGCAGAAAAGGAGGCTAAAGAGGACCTTCCTGCTGTCTTTGACTATGTGATGGGGTGGGGAAGGCAGAGAAATACTTGCAGCTGCACAATGCCACTATGAGAAGTCAATAAGGGAAATCCTGATAAGCTACTCGGAAAAAAATAATTTCACCATGAGGGATTTCAGACATTGGAACAGATTGTCCAGAAGGGTTGTGGCCTCTCCGTCCTGAGAGCGGTCCAAAACTCGGTATGGCCCTAGGCAACCTGATCTCTGTTGGCCCTGCAGTTGGGTTGGAGGTTGGATAATAAAATCCCCAGGGTCCCTCCTAACCTGAATTATTGATTAGGCTGTCGCTAGTAAGGTGACAGCTCTTGCAGTCTTCTGTTTAACACCTCTGCTGGGTTCTTTTTTGGAGATGTGGAGTAAATCAGACTAGTTTTGCAGTAAGTAACGTGTTCTGAGTGCATCTGTGTCTGGAGGACTAGTGACTGCTGCTCTCATTTTACTGAGATTAAGCTCTCAGCAGCCAGTTTTCTCTCTCGCCTCTGTCGGTAATATGCACCTGGTTATTTAATTAACTTTAATGACAAGCAAGACCATGCAAAAGCAGCAGATGGTTGGATTTCTTCTTCCTAGGTCAAACTTTTGGATTTGCGCATACCGAAATGCTCGTAACACTTCTTGTATTTGGCTTTCAATGTTCACAGCAATTGGAAGAAAAAAGTGAGGATGAAGAGGATAAAGAGTGCTTAAAGCAAGCAATAACTGCCCTACTGAATCTTCAAAGCAGCATGGAACGGATATGCTCCAAAAGTCTTGCAAAACGAAGGCTTAGGTAAACACGTTTCCATTTTTCCTGCTTTCTGCTCTTAATGCTTTTCTGTAAATCCAGGGCTCCCAGTTTCCTCTTTTAGTAAACAATGAACAAAACAGTTTGTGACAAGCCCGCTTTTTCAGAGGAAGTGACATCAAAGCCAAGATAATTTGTTATTGTTTTAAACCCCTTCTAATTTCTATGTGTCCTTGCATGCTAGTAGTTGAGACGTTCTGAGAATTCACTGGTAAGTAGAAAGTTACGGCACTTGTGGGTTAATTATGCTCAGATAATAAATGTCCACCTAAAAATATTGTAAAAGTACGTTTCTGTGTGATTAGAAGGGAATGTTCTTGAATTTGAAACTACTTAATCTTAAGTTTTTTGTGTAATAGGCTTGTTAAAATTACCACTGGATAATAGAAATAAATGCATAGATAACTAGTACTTAGTTACACTTCTGTAGCAAATTCTTAGATTATGCCATCTGCTGTTTGATTTAATGCTAATATTTGCACAGTTATTTAAACATCTTAAAACTTTGCTTTTGTGCTTAAAATTGTTTCAATATTTTCTTTGCGAAACAAGTCCTGTGGTGCAAAGTGTAATCTTTAGGCTTGGACGTGAATGTATTTAATAGCATAATTTCTCTGAATATGCCTCTTTCAAATTAGTGCGGTTTAAAATTGTCAGCTACGGAAATGAGTGGTTTGTTAAGCTAAGCAGCACTAAATGGCTTGCCTGTTTCTGGTTGCCTGTGTTTAGGTAAAACATTTATTGCATAGAAGATAAGTAGAAAATTTATCAGATGAGGTACTTAAGAGAAACGTTAGTTAGGGCTTGCAGTGATGCTGATACTGTGCTGAAATTGCATTCTCAGTGAAATTCTCATGGCTTGGAAAGATGATCTTGCGTTTTTGCTGTTAGTGGTGGTTGTGGTTTTTCAATACACATGTACTAATAGGCTGCTTTTCTCCCACCCTTCACCGAAGTGAGTCTGCATGCCGATTCTATACTCAGCAGATGAAGGGGAAACAGCTAGCAATTAAGAAAATGAATGAAATCCAGAAAAATATTGATGGCTGGGAGGGTAAGGACATTGGACAATGCTGTAATGAGTTCATCATGGAAGGAACGCTCACACGCGTAGGAGCTAAGCACGAGAGACACATATTTCTGTTCGATGGCTTGATGATTTGCTGTAAGTCAAATCACGGCCAGCCAAGACTTCCTGGTGCTAGCAACGCAGAATATCGTCTAAAAGAAAAGTTCTTCATGCGAAAGGTACAAATCAACGACAAAGACGACACTAATGAGTACAGACATGCTTTTGAAATCATCTTAAAAGATGAGAACAGTGTTATTTTTGCTGCTAAATCAGCTGAAGAGAAAAACAACTGGATGGCAGCATTGATATCTTTGCAATATAGAAGCACGCTGGAAAGGATGTTGGATGTAACAATGTTGCAGGAAGAAAAAGAGGAGCAGATGAGATTTCCAAATCCTGAGCTTTATAGATTTGCGGAGCCCGACTCTGAAGAGAATATTGTGTTTGAGGAAAACATGCAGCCCAAGTCTGGAATCCCCATCATCAAGGCAGGAACTGTTGTCAAGCTCATCGAGAGGCTGACTTACCACATGTATGCAGGTGAGGCACTTCGTTTGTATAGCCAAAACTCAAGGTGGCGACTAGTTCATGCTTCTCTTCCTGTGTTAAATACATGCAGCAAAATAAAAAGTGTTGCAGAAAGCGAATAAAATATAAAGTGTGTAGAAAGTGAATATGCTTTGCAGTTCACATATTCTAACATGCGTTTTGAGATCTAAATATGCACCTCTGTAGCCATAGCAATTAAAAGTATGAATCCTGTTTGGCTGAACGTAGTGGGGTTTGCATGTGCATGAGGTTATTCTAATGCAAGGGATGGGGGGGGAGCTGCAGGAATTGAGCTCTAGACAATACTTTTTCCTGTATGCCCCAGGCTACAAGAATTGCTTTCCCTTGAGACTTCCAAAGCTGGGTGGCACGTGAAGCGCCATCATTGCAGGAGAGAATTATGGGCCCCGTGTTTTCGGTTAAGGGTTGTGCTCCCCCTCTGTCTGTGCTGGCGTGTAATGAAAAGACCAAATACCAGCTTGCTAGAAGCAGTCACTTGCGTAATTTAGCCTCGGAACTTCACCTTAATCAGAATTTCAGTGGGGATTTGATTTACGGACTTTTGACTTCAGGTTTCTGTTTGTGTTGAAGATACATCAAAGGCATTTGTGTAATCATCCAGTCCAGCCTCAGTGTGTGGAGTTCTTCTTGATCATTTCCCAGGATTTTCATAAGCTGTGCTGAAAAGCATGGGCTTGGGTTTTGGGTTTGGATTTTTTTTGTTATTTTTTGATTCTATCTGCCTGTCAGTTATTCTAAAACTTCATCCATCTTGGTTTTAGAGCCTGTCATATTCAACTGTAGATTCTTTTGTGGTTTTTTTCTTTCTTTTTACTCTTTACACTCTGATTATCCTAAAATGTTCTTCTGCAGCTCAGTTCTGGATACCCAGGAATATTTGTTTGGAAGAAGTGGGTAGTAAGCAGAATATAATTAGTGTACTTCAGTGCTTTTATTTATTTTTAAAATGCTTGTAAGTATATCTGTTTACTCCATCACTTTTATTGCTCTTCTCCACATTTCCTTCAGTTGAGCTTTCCTAACATTTGTTAGAAACTCAAATGCAGTATCGTGCTGTCAGTTTTTACCAGAGCAGTTTTGTGCCTGTCTTCGTTTTGTTGTAACTTTATAAACTTTTAGCTCTTGGCTTTCAATTCTACAGGCATGATTTATGACGTAATTTTATGGTTTTGGAAGTTAAAATAAAAGAATTCAAACTTTTTTTTTTTTTTTTTAAAGCTAGCATTGCATTTGGCAGAGAATTAGCAAAGATAGTGCTTCATTAGTGCCCTTGGGAACATTTCCTTTGCTTTGGCTAACTTGTGCACCCTTGGGAATTGCCCTTTGCATTCGTGCTGGGGCTTCGGTGCCGTAGCCTTGGCTTTGCTCCAGGTGCTAGCAGCGCTCTCCACGTGTCGTCTCTGTCCAGGGAGCCGCAAACTACGTTCTTCAGTTCCAGAAAACAGAAAGACCTGTTTTTAAGGAATATGTGGCTTGTTGAAATATGTCACTTGTATTGTTTTTTTTGCGTCGGCATATCTTTTTGGACTTTCTAGCACATGGAATATTGAGGAAGAATTCAGACTGGTTGATTGGATCTACCATCATCCAGTCATCCCTGCTTTTAACAGCTCCTATTTAATAAAGCTTTAGTAGATTGCTTGAAGCCTAAAGTTGGAGGTATCTGTGACGTTGACCAAACTATTGCATGACAGAACTGAGAACATGGGTATTACGAGATAGGCTGAAAGACTTTGACGAAAAGAATAAAAATGGTTGTCTTGTGATGTATTTAGCCTGTCTTTGTAGCCTTAAAGATCTTAGTGCAACATGCGTGGGCCTGATGCTGAATTGCTGGTTTGCACGTCATTTCTCAACACCCTTATTTTTCATTCTGTACCTTCTGTTTTATAATTGGTTTTCTATGAGGAAAAATGTCATCGTTCTAACCGTTCTGTGCTGTCTTTTCCAGGGGAACAAAGAAATAGAGACATAGTGACTCAGCCAAAAATGCTCTGTGGTACAGGAAACAAGGTCCATTTACTATGTAAATCATTCAGTGTTTTGTTGCATTTTATGAGATGCAGTGAGTAGGGCAACAACTTTCCATAGTAACCCTTCAGCTCTTCTTTCATACACCTACCAGCTGAGTTCGAGGCTTCTGTTTTGCTGGGAGAGATGAGTACACTGGTGATATCGAGCCAAACAGCTACAGACTGTAGAAATGCTTTTCTTGCCCCACATAGGATTGTGCATGCATGATTGTAATCCTAAAAGAATTTATTGACTTTATATTCATATGCCAGAATAGCAAGCCCTTACTTTTCTGAGGCGACTCTTCTCCAATACGGTGTGATGGGCTATGGCAGCCCTCGATCTGACAGTCAAAAGGCAGTATTTACCCTAGCTGTGACTCTTCTCTAGGTTTCTATCTCTGTAGGTCAAATACTATAAGGAATAGTTACAAATGTCATTGCAGAGGTGGTACGGATTTGTTGCAAGTAGGTGAAGAGCAGTGTAATTAGTTGCATATTGAGGAGTACATGGGCTGTGTTCAGACACTGGTCAAATCAGGTCTCAACTTTTTTTGTCACTTGTGAAGATCCACACAGTCCATCTCATTGGCAGATAGGGATGTTGGACCTTTTCTTCCCTCACCTCCCTGACAATGCACAAACCAGCTTATCAGCTGACATATTTCTGTGTTTCGCTGTGGAACAGGGACAGCCCGATCACCTGGCTCTAACGAAGCAGTGCTGCTGGGGGTAGGAGGCATCCAGGAGAGGGAGACAGCCCTGATGGCCACCTGGCCGCAAGGTGCTGCAGACTGTTCCAAACCAGCCTGCTGCGGAGCAGCAAAATAGGGAGACATCTCTTCTGCAAGAGCAGCTTTCCATATATTTTTACATGAGAGAAACTGCCCTCGGATTAGGAATTCAGGTTTTGACCCTATTTGCATATTCTGGTGGGGTTTGCTTGTTTTAATGTGGTTCTGCATTCATTATCTCCTCCTCTGCCTGATTCTTATTTAAGAGCAGCTGGGTTAGGTGGTACCAAGATTTGAAAGTTGTGGCAATTTTTTTTCATGTATAGGGCAGTGCTCTTCTATTTTTAAAGCTTTGATATGTTAAGAGTGCTTGTGCGTCATCATAGTGTCCGTTTCCTTTCTTAAGGAATTCAAGAGTGATTATTTATAAATCCTTGTAGAACAAGTTATTGTTCTTTTTTAGCTTTCAAATTGGCTGTATTGAAGAGAGAATTATCACATGAGCAGACATCCTGACTAACTAGTGTTGTCTGTATTTTTTTTAACGCTTGTTCATATATTGTACACTACTTTGAGTTAACAGATTTTGCTGGTAAGATAACAAGGTTAGATTTGGTTTGCTGATCTACTTAATTTGAAATTCAATATGTATTGTGGATTTAAACACTGACCCTACCTGTAAATAACAGTAGCTGTGACTCAGAGCTTGCAGTGATCTGAAAATGTTAACTGCTGTGGAGGCTTTCTTTTTCATGTAGACAAAATCTTTCTAGGGTGAGCGGTGTGTACAGAATGCAAGCTGTGAAAGTATGAGTTACTGTGCTTACTTCTATACTTGTTTTTTAGGACAACAAAAATTGTGTGTTTTCATGATGAGGATGATGGGGACGGGGATGACATTCTTCGTGCAAAAGCATTTAGAGTTTTGCCTTTGAAAAGGATTTTAGACTGTACAGTTTCAAGGAGAGGTGGGAGAGGCGTTATGATAAGGAAAATGGAGTAGTGAAGGACATAGAGATGGTAAAGCAGAACAGCCAGTTTTTTAAGAAACGGGAATTAGCGTCCAACAGAAATGCAAGGAAATGCTGTGTTACACAATGCACGGTTAATCTGCACAACGCATTGCAGTAAATTATTGCCCAAATGAAGGGCTTAGTAGAGCCTAAGAAAGGTAGCATGTTCATTCAAAAGGACAAGATGCTTGTGAATGGTTACGGAGGATTTAAAAAAAGCTCTTAAAAACCCATATTCCAGGAAACAAGTCTAATGGCTTAATATAGCGTTAGGTCAAATAATGCAGGCATTTTTTTCCTTCATTACAGCTTATAGGAATTCCTGCTTCAGGTCCTGTGTGCTCCTCCTTAGCTGCTCTGTGTTAGAAAAATTACGTGTGGGGGTTTGTTTTTAAAATCTGTGTATGGATTTAATACGCAAAGCCGTTGCAACCCACTCTTTAATTTTGTTCAGTGATAACGATGTTAACCTTGTCTCTGGTCAGCTCTGCGCAGTGCCAGCGTGCTGTCACTGCATTTCCTCATACTCGAAAACAAATGGTTTTGCTTTTGTAATTAAGGGAAACACTTCGGTTTTCTGTTTTGAATACTTGCTTGTTTTTAAAACGCATTGGATTATTTTAAATGAACTGATATGTAATTGGTCAACTTAAACGAAATCTGTTGATTTTCTTGAAGTGAAATAAATACAACCTCAAAGTATAGCTGTCAGTTAGCTGAAAAAAGATCTAGCCTGCCTTAACCTCGACTGGTTATCAGTTGTACCAGTTTAGGGAAAATATTTCCCCCTTGAAGAGACCATTTCTGTCCAATGCAAAGTTACTGGATGAGTCTTTTGAGTTACCTTGACCTGATCATTGTCAAAAAAAAGTTGTTTACTAGATGGCTCATAAATAAAATCATCTATTTATTATTTTCAAAGTTGTTTAAGAAGAATCCAGTCTTTTAATAATTGAAGAAAAAGTCGTTGTTTTGAATTTTCAACAGAATAAGAATTGTTTTTAAATTCTGCTTTGTACTGCTATTTTAAGAGGTTCTGAATTGTTACCAAAAGCAATTTTAGCTTACATCATCTTCTCTGTAATTCATAGCCTGGCATCCTTAATTTTAAAGGATACTTGAAGTTATATTAAAGTATATATAAAAAAAAAAAAATCAGGTAATTGCTGACATGGGCATAAAATCTTTGTTTGTCTTAGATCCCAACTTTGTTCGGACTTTTCTCACAACATATAGATCCTTCTGTAAACCTCAAGAGTTGCTGAGTCTGCTAATAGAAAGGTAAGCCACTGTTAAAAAATACTGTTCATACAAAGTGCAAATTTTATTTTTTTTTTTTTAATTTTTACTTGGAGTAGAGTTTATAAGATTCTTGTTTTCCCATTGGTTTTGATTCACACCAAATACTTTAAAAATTGTCAAATTCAAGGATTACAAATAAAATGTGCAAGTTATATCCCAAAGCTTTAGGATTGTTCAGGTAGCTCCAGTAACTTCCAGCATCCCACGGTTTTTTCTTTGAAATGTGTATTATTATTGAATTTAGCAAATCATCTTATGTGCTTACCAAGATGTAACATTCTGACATGTGGAAACGTTCTGAATTTTGAGTTATCTTTAATGAACATTTTATTCATGCATGCTGTGAGCAAGATTAGTGTAATGGGAGTCTAGTGCTTATACCTGTTTCTGTGCTAGATTTGAAATTCCAGAGCCTGAGCCAACAGAAGCTGATCGTATTGCTATGGAGAACGGAGACCAGCCTCTTAGTGCAGAGTTAAAAAGGTTTAGGAAAGAGTACATTCAACCTGTGCAGCTACGGTGAGTATTGCATTGATGTAAGCCAAACACATTTCCTTTTAAGTCTTTTGAAGTACCATCTTTTGGATGCAGTCGCTCTTTGTGATACCGGCAGCCTTTCTCATAGATGCTTTGATAGAGAGCGTGTCTGGGCAGTCAACCGTTTTGACCTTGTTACTTGAAAACCTGGTGGGAATTTGATTTCATGGTATGAAAAGCCTTGGGAAAGGCTTGTGCTGAATTTTAGACTATTAGTGTGCAAATTCGTTTCTTACGCACACCATTTGTTTTAATCCATGTTTCTACAAGGCTATACAGCATAAGCGTACCACAAAGATATAGGCGGGGAACATTTTAGATCATGTTCTTTTCATGAACAATAGCATTACTCTGACTTCTTTAAATTTAAAGTAGAAAAATGCTTATAGCTGGTTGCTGGTGAAATGCCGACAGTAGAATAATTGCATTTGGTCTGACAATTCTGATATTCCTGTGAGCCCTTGCCTACTAAAAGCCTTGAAATGCTAGATATGAAGATAGACTGTATTGTACTTTTGCAGAGTATTAAACGTATGTCGACACTGGGTAGAACACCACTTCTATGACTTTGAAAGAGATGCTGATCTTCTGCAACGTTTGGAGGAATTCATTGGAACAGTAAGAGGTACTTACGGTTTCTTAAGTGCTGGCATTTATCGTAAAGCATCCCTTTTCAGAGGTATGGAATGGGATCCCTTTTCCTTTCACCGAGCAGATAAAGCAAAACAGGACTGACTGCTTATTAAATACTTCACAAAGAACATAAAATAAACCTCAATTAAAAAAAAAATCAACAACAACGAACAACACTATTATTCAAAGTCTGGCCACTATTCAGAAGAGTGAATGGTATTTACATCCTGATAAATAAGTATTGGTTTTATTATAAAGGGACTGAAATAATGGAAAATAACAAGAACTGAGTAATGATCAGGACAGAATAATTGTTTTGATTGTCCTCTTAAACTATACACAGAGGTAACTTTTGTAAAAGTTGGATGGTTTAAACCACTATTTCTTTGAAGGGAGGGTTTTCCAGCTATTTCACGGCACATATTAGACCTGTAGGACACCTTTCAGTTGTGATTGTACAGATCTTTCCTGTTCCCTTCTAAGAAAAACTGATTCAGCTACAGGAATAGTTTGTAGGAAAATGGTATGTGAGAGTAGTATTTAGTGGTTATTTAGCAATTAAAAAGAGAGGGAGGATGATCCAGCTAGTTTAATGTGAATTACTGGTATATTTTCGATGGACTTGCCATTTTATGCCTGAAATTCTTCTGGTGTAGAGCTAAACAGGCATTTGGTCTTTGGGTGTTATTCTGAGCTTTGATGCTAAATGCAGTAGAGGGAGAAGCTTCTCTCTGATTGTTTTTTTGCCCTTCTGTGTTACCTGAGGTAAGCATGGACTCTTGCCCAAAGCGTAAAGTTCAGGGTGTTTACAGAAGTGCATTTTGGGCAAAAGAAGGCTAGTTCCCTTAAACTCATTGTAAAGCCAGAAAAGAAAGGCAAACACCTGATTTGGAGCAGGAGCGTAATTCGGATGTTCTGAATTTTGCTTGGACAAACTTGGCATGCTCAGCATTGGCTGTTGAGGAGTTCTTGTCTGTATGTTTGAATGCTTTGAGGCTTGTGTGAAGAACACTAAATGCGCTTCTAAAGAATATATGGTTGCTCTAATTTAGTAGGGTTTGGGTTTAAATCCCAAGGTTCCTAAATTATACTGACCTCTTCGGAAAAACAGTATTAAGAGTAACTAAAGAGTCATTTTCTCTCTGTGCCAGGCAAAGCGATGAAGAAATGGGTTGAATCGATCACAAAGATAATCAACCGGAAAAAGCAGGCACAAGCCATTGGGCCAAGTCACAACATTACTTTTGAGAGCCCACCTCCGGCAATTGAATGGCACATAAGCAAACCAGGACACACAGAGACTTTTGACTTGCTCACTTTGCATCCAATAGAAATTGCTCGGCAGCTCACTTTACTTGAGTCAGATTTTTACAGGTAACTTTCCTCCATTGAAAAAACACATGATACAAACCAAAATATTCTCCAGCATGAAATTGTTTCTGCGGGCCCCTGCTGTGAAGCCCCACGGTAGGTCAAGGGACTTTACCAGTGCTGTATATTAATTGCTGTTCTTTCAGAAAAAAAATCTAAAACCAGTATTTGTCTTATCCTCCCCAAGTTAACATGCAGTACATGTGATTGATGCATACTGTTAATTGCATTGTGCTGCAGGTTTCTCATGATGTTTTCCGACTAGATCAACCTTTGAGAAGTATGAACATAATTAAATCAGTTTTCTTCATACCCTAGTTTGTGAAGCAAATTATGGACCATGTCAGATCTCACCAGCTGTCTGTGAGAGGTTGTTCAGGTGTTGGAAGCTCACGTTTTATGATGATGAATGAGATGTAGACTTCATTCTTCATTTAAATGAACAGAGGTGGTTAATAGTCACATAAATTAAGCAATATTTACACACTAAAAAAGAAGCATAGAAAAACCGCTCACTTAGTCATGTGGGGGGCCTAACATTATAGAAGAGAAGCGATACCTTAATTAATATTTGGAAATAAATTCTTACAAATTCACCCGAAATAAAGAGGTTTGGGGAAAATAATACCTTCTTTCCTGCGTTTAATTACTTTTTTTGATACATGCATCTACTTTTCTAGAGCTGTGCAGCCATCTGAACTAGTTGGAAGTGTGTGGACAAAGGAAGATAAAGAAATTAATTCTCCCAACCTTCTCAAAATGATAAGACATACAACTAACCTCACTTTGTGGTTTGAAAAGTAAGTGACTTTCCTGAGTCCGTACCTACTCCATTTCTGGACATATACAGTCCATTCAGAAGTATACCGTGAAAAATTCTGTTCTGGGACAATTCCAGTTTTAAGTTGTGTTTAGATGCTAGAACTGGTCCCTGTGAGAATTTTACCGTAATCGTCTCCATTTTTTATTCTTAGAATATTTTCAAATGTTTGTTCTCTAAACATTTTCAAAACTGTGTCAAGTAATTTGATAAACATTTAATGTGTGTTTGTGTTACAACTTAATATTTGATTTTGGAAAACTAATCAGTGCTTTGATACAAAATCAGATGTTCTTGTGTTTTTAGATGCATTGTAGAAACAGAAAACCTAGAGGAAAGAGTAATTGTAGTGAGCCGGATAATTGAGATCCTGCAAGTTTTTCAAGAGCTAAACAACTTTAATGGTGTCCTTGAGATTGTCAGTGCTATGAACTCCGCAGCAGTGTATAGGTTGGATCACACGTTTGAGGTACAGTGAAATGTTTTCCATTTTTCTTATGGAAGTGTAATGCAGTGCACCTTAGCTACACTAAAAACCTGTATTTTCAGTAAGCATGTCCTTCAAAGAAGGAGCAAGGAAGGTAAATCCCCTGACAAATGAATCAATCAGGGTGTGATAGAGAGGCTTTGGGCTTTTTTTTTTTCTTGGTTTCAGAAGCAAGAAATCAATCCTCACTTAAGAAATGCAGAAAAAGATCCTGAGATGGTGGGACACTATCCTCATGGTCACTGACTTCAATATCAGTGGGATGCCGTTACTGTCAGTATTGTTGCTGGGCGACACCTCTGCCCTGTCTTTTCAAACAGCCTCTTCCCTCTCTCTTTCTTTAGCAAATTCCAAGTCGCCAGAAGAAGATTTTAGAAGAAGCTTATGAGCTGAGTGAGGATCATTATAAGAAATACTTGGCAAAACTCAGGTCCATTAATCCTCCTTGTGTGCCTTTTTTTGGTAAGTACGTTTGGTTTGAATGAGCTGTATCATGCGTAAAAATTTGGAAAGTATTGAGCTAGGGCAGTAAACAGAATATGAACAATAGAGAGAAGTCAGTTTTAACGGGACAGTTGGGTGTGAATTTCAGATGCCCAGACATTAATTGCCTATATGTGAAAGAAGAATTGAAGTGACTATTAATTGCAGATGTTATTTGCAGTAAAAATAAGTATATCTGTGATACCTTATTTATATGTTTACTCATTTTTACTTTCAGTGTGGTTTGAACGGTGTTGTGACCATGAATACCTTAAACAAAAGGCAGTTACATTAGAAATAATTATTGCCATTGACTGGTAGAAAAAGAAGGACCCCCTTCCCCATCAAGAATTCCAAGAAATAAAGCTAGAATTTTAACTTTTGTAATTTCTTATAACTAGAATTGTATTTCTATTAAAAAGTCTTCTTTCTATAAAAACAGAGTTTGGGAAGGAAGCCTCTTCTTTATCATCAAATGTAACAGTTCTTCTTTCAAGTACATAGACTTAGAAGAGTCATAATGACAGTTACAGATATATTATCTGTGGACTTGAAAGCATTCTTTTCTTTCTAATCTTCAAATGAATTGATGCAATTATGAAGCCAGGAGTGGAGAGTAGAACAGAAGAATAAAACCTGGAAATAAAATTTTTGGAGCTTAGCTGGCGTCTCCAATGGAGTAGAGCTGAATTGAGGCAGAACAGTTGAAAGAAGGCACTTGAGTTCAGTGTGCTCTTATCTTGCAAAATGCCAGTAGTGTTCAGTTGCGTGAGCTTCCTAAACAATAGAAAGAGGCATAGACTCTGAGATTTTGATGCAAAAAAGGCAGCTTTCTGGAACAGGCATATTAGAATATTTAAATTGTTGCCCTTATTTGAAAATCAGATGTGATTCTCTTATTGACCCTAACAGAAAGTTTTTCTAAATAATTAGAGTGTGCAAATTAAGTTTTAAAAAAATTCTTTATATTGCAGTCATGGGACTTCCTCCTTGTTTTGTACTATGTGTTGAGAACCTCTTCTGTGTGCTCTTTAGGGATTTACTTAACTAACATTCTGAAAACAGAAGAAGGCAACCCTGAATTTCTAAAGCGACATGGGAAAGAACTTATAAACTTCAGCAAGAGAAGAAAGGTAGCTGAAATAACAGGAGAGATACAGCAGTACCAGAACCAGCCATATTGTTTGAGAGTGGAATTTGACATCAGGGTAAGTGGCATTATTTCCTTGAGTCCATGCACTGAGCTACTTCCGTGGTGACTCTGTCAGCTGATAGACCATAAGGAGGGACTGAACTCACATAGATTCAGTCAGACTGAACAGAAGGTCTGTCATAAAATATCTCTCAGGTCTCGTTGTAAGAAAGGGCAGAAAGCTCAATGCTTGCAGGTTGGTGCGTTTTGGGGTTTTTTCCCCCCAGCTTTTGGGATGTTGGTAGGTAGATCTTCTTACTAAGCAGTGTTAAACAGGAACAGAAACTACCAGATTCTCATCGTCCCTCACTCAGTTGTATTTATTTGTCCAGTGAGCCCAGTTGTCTTTTTCCTCATCTGTTACACTGCCTTTATGATTCCAGTTTTACCTGGTAGCACTGTGATTACATCATGTGTTGGTGGTGATGACACTCACATTTTCTTTCTCCTGGCGTTTATTCTCCTTGGCCTGTGGTGTTCTCTAATCAGTCCTCTCTCTGTTTGCTTTCCTTTCCTCCTTTTTTTTTTTTTTTTTAAAAAATATCTTTTGAGCTATGTACTTTCAGAGAATCCTAAGGCAGGTTATCTTAAGAGATTCTGCAAGACTTTCTTTTGTTATTTGCTCTCCTCAGGGTTTGACAAGAATGCATTCTGAGAGCAGTCTTCCCTGCATCAGTGTAAAAATAGGCTACATACAGCTTCTTCTGAAGTGTGTGTTTGAGCTAACCTGGTCTGATTTTTGCACTGCAGAAAGTGTTTAGGACAGCTTGCACAGTCTTGTTTTAGTCGAAGCATAGCAGTAGCAATTTGTTTGCCAGCAAAGGGCTGACAACAAATAGATTTAATAACTTAAAAATGTATCATCGCTTCTGACTCCAGCATTTTCTCTCTTCTCTGGAACAGTTGGGATCATTTGTGCAGTAGAAACAAACAGTATTAGCTGACAAGTTTTCTACCTTCTTCTATTTCAGAGATTTTTTGAAAACCTGAATCCAATGGGAAACAGCATGGAGACAGAATTTACAGACTATCTGTTCAACAAGTCATTAGAGATAGAGCCACGAAATGTCAAGCCTCCACCAAGATTTGTTAGTATTCAATGTGTTGCTTTTTGGTTTTGTTTTGTTTTGGTTTTTTTTTTCAAAAAATGCTTACATTTGTCTTTCGTAGATAGCAGAAGTCATTTTAGATTTCTAACTTTGTAAATACAAAACTACATTTAGGGGATCTTGTGGCCTTTTGATTTTCTTTGATACTATCTTTTTTGTCATTTCAGCCCAAAAAATACAGCTATCCTCTCAAGTCCCCAGGTGTTCGTCCCTCTAATCCAAGGCCAGGTACCATGAGACACCCTACACCACTGCAACAGGAGCCAAGGAAAATTAGCTACAGCCGCATCCCAGAGAGTGAGACTGAAACTACAGCGTCTGCACCAAACTCTCCTCGAACACCTTTGACCCCTCCCCCTGCTTCTGCTACTTCAAGTAACACAGATGCCTGCAGTGTGTTTGACTCAGATCCTTCAAGTCCATTTCATGCAAGTAGGTGCTAATAGACAGCCTACCAAGAATGCGTGTATTAGATTTTGTGGTGTTAGACAGGTGAAATCATGTTTAGTCTTCTAAAGTGACTACAGAAATAGTTGCTTTTGTCTGCTTGTGGCAGCAAAAACTTTCAGTGTGTTTTACTCCTTTTTTTTTAAGTAAGTTTTTATTGTAAAGGGAGAAACTGAACAGAATTAGGTGTGTTACATAGGGAGTATTACAGGTCCTTGGGAAGACTGTCAAAATGGGAGGCAGAAATACATCTCTAGTGCCCATATATGTCCCAAACAAACATTTGTGGGATTTGCTGCCATATATGTATATGTGGTGAATGTATTTGGTGAGTATCTGGCTGATGGTGAACAATGAGAATAAAAATGAATGTTTTGTGAGTGCCTTATTCTGCTGTCTGCCATTCTGAATTGGCTTCAGTGCACACGGATGGTTTTCCTGCAGAACTTAAAATCAGTATTTCCCTGCTTTAAATCCATCAGGACCCATCCATGCTTATTTTTCTTCTGTCTTCACCAACAAACAAGGAATCTCATATTTTATGATGTGCTTTCAGTAATTTATAGTGGACGTAGCCTCCTGTCGTGTGCGAGGGCTGGTTGCCATGAGGAGGTCAAATGACTTGGTAAAAGCAGAAGTTGCTTAGCAGAGCAGTGACTTTGCTGAGTGTCCAACCCAGGTGTATGGAATGCCTCTTCAGAAGAAGATACTTCTTCATTGTTGGGTTGGCCCATCGACTGCAGGTTTGGGATATTGTTTTAGTGCTGTTGTGATACAAGAGCAACTTTGTGGTGTGGTTTTGGTTTCGAGGATTACTTAAGCATGTGCAGAAACTGATGACCACAGAGATGATTGTGGCTCAGAAAAGCAGTTTGTCTGGAAGCTGCAAGTTAAAGGGTTGTTTCATTGTCTTTCTTTAACGCCTTATTGATTTGTGCTGCTTTTTATGAGCAATTACTTTATTATTTATGACACCTTTATTGGCAGCAGTAAAGGAAATATACTGAGTCTAACAAAAGTTCATCATTATCAGGATTCTTTTTTTATGTCTGCTAGGATCTGCTTCTGTGTCATCCATAAACTTTACCAAAAATTCAGATGAAGCTCACGTCCCCCCTCCAGTTCCTCCACGAAGAAGACCAGAGTCTGCCCCAGCTGAATCCTCCCCATCAAAAGTAAGTAAGGAGAAAAAAGGGCTTTTTTTTCTGAGAGCAGAGGGCAGGGTATGATAGAAAAGTAACTCTTAAAGACAGTACATGTATTTTTGAAGCACTGTATGTGAAAGAGCAAGCAGCCATGTATTTCAAGCCTTCACAGCTCTGCCTCTTTATGTCCTCATCCCCACAAGTGAAAATTAACAGAGGGGACCTAAATTTAGGTTTAGAAATGTCTCTTATCTACTGATCCACTATGCTCAGGCTCTCACATTGTCTGGGAGAAGTTGAGGCTTCAGGCAGGTGTTTCCATCTGTGATAATTGTCCCAGAGTAACATTTTGGAGTGTATGAGTCGGGGTAAAGACCTGAAGAATGTAAGTATGTAGTAATGATGGAAAGTGACGTACACACCTCAGTCCTCTGAAGAAGTTCATTAGAATATTTGACACTGATGCTGTGGTGCCCAGTGCTTGCTTTCCTTTCTTGATTACCTGTCCTGCTTCCTGCCTGCTGAAGCCATTGCTACATTTTCCTTTTGCGTTTGGGATCTGACCCAGCCTTTGTTGCAGACAGTGTCAAATGTCTCTTGATTTCAGTGGGAGGTGATTTGTGACTTCAGAGAATTGGGTGGATTTGAAAATCCCGCTCAAAATTTACTTTAGAGCATGTATGTCTTTGAAGAGGGCTTGTATATGGCTCTACAGCAAGTTGTTGTTTTCAGACTACAGGTGACTCCGCTGTTAGCCAGCAGAGTTTAACACATCCCATTCCTACCAAAATGTAATTGAGAACATCATACACGTGGTAGGGTGTTGGAGACCAATTACCCTGTCACTGTGGTCTGCAGCTTGGGAACTGTTCAGTAATTCTGACTACTTAATTCCACCTTCTGAGTGTAGTTTATTTTTTTCCCTGTTCAGCATCATTTGCCTCTCCCTTTTCCTCATTTTCTTGGAGAAATATCTGGTGTTATTACCCACCCCCAGTGCTTGTTACTGGGGAGGTGGTGGAAGACGTCCAGACCTACTCAGCAAGCATGGAGCTAGCATGGAAATTGTTGCTTTGACCATTCTTTGCCTTGCCTTTGTCCCTCTCCGTGCATCTTCCTTCCTTCCTGCCATCCTTGGCTTTTAACTCATGCATTGATATAGCCCTGCTCTCCCCCTGCACATCCAGTCTCTGTCTCTTCTGTCTGCATCACTCTGAGAAACATGTTTTTCGGGCGCTGCCACTCCCTTTTGCTTCCTTAGTCCCCATCTTCATTCTGCACCTGCTTGCTGTGCCTCCTTTTTAACTGGATAAGAGCAATCTGCAGGGCAGGAGCTCTGCTGCCATTTCACAGCAGGGTCTTGTTCTTTACTACCACTCTAAAATTTTATTGAATGAAATGTTTGTGTACCTCAGATCACTTCTGCGCACCTGGACAGCCCACCAGCAATCCCTCCTAGGCAACCAACCTCTAAAGTGTATTCACCAAGGTACTCGGTGCCTGACCGGACCTGCATCTCTGACCCCCCTGAAAGCCCTCCTGTGTTACCACCACGAGAACCTGTGCGAACTCCAGATGTTTTCTCTAGCTCACCACTACACCTCCAACCTCCACCACTGGGGAGAAAAAGCGAACTTGGTAACACCTTTTTCCCAAACAGTCCATCACCGTTTACTCCCCCTCCCCCTCAGACACCTTCTCCACATGTAGCACGGAGGCATCTTCCATCACCACCTTTGATACCGCAAGATGTGGACCTCCATTCTGTTGCTGGACCACCTGTTCCTCCACGACAAAGCACTTCTCAACATATCCCAAAGCTTCCTCCAAAAACTTACAAAAGGGAGCACACACACCCATCGATGCATCGAGACGGACCACCGTTGCTGGAGAATGCCCATTCCTCCTGAACTATCCCTTGCGCTGGGAGTCGCATTTTCCTGGTGCTACGTCTGTTGCTGGCAATGGATGCACTGAACCTGGTGGTGCCAAGGAGTTGGGATGTGTACGCCAAACACTAAAAACTCTCCAATAGATTGGAAATACAGTGTACAGAAATGGAATTGCAAAAACAGACGTTCTAGTGGAAAAACCGGTTAACTTGCTATTCTTGTTTTAGTATGCAGGACATTGTTCTAAAGTAATTGGACAACTGATTGTACCAGAAAACAGACTTGAGGGACTTCTTTGGCCAATGAGCAGAGACTGTGTTTGTGTAATGATCAATAATGTCCAGTACAGGAAGGAAAGTCTTGTATCCATCAGTTCCTTACAATGGCACAGTTTTTGGAATGAAAACATTATGCACTTTTTTTAAATCTCAAACAGGGAACTTTATATCCTTCTTAATTTTCCTTTGCTTTACTCCCTGCTTTAAAATACCTTCCTAAAATTGTGAGGACTGTGAGGAAGATCTGTGGTACCTAACCGAGCTAGGATTAAGGCCAAGCACTGTATTGCGGTCCTGTTTACAAGTTGTTACAATGAGTGGTAGGGGGTACCTAGGCTTCACCAAAGAGGTACTTTATTATTATTTTCTGAAATATTATGGTGCCAGTTCAAAAATAAATTTTTGCCAGGAAGCATAATGTCTAATTATTGCTTTCTTTAGATAGAGCAGATGAAAGTCTTACATCATTAAGATGACAGCGAATTTTTTTTTTTAAAAGCAGCACTATCATCCGAAGTGAATATACTACTACATTTAGAAGACTGTTAATCTCTGCTAGGTTATGTCACGTTCTTTTTAAGGTTTACTGATAATCCATTTCATGGCTAGTAGCTATTCTTTTTCAGTCATGCCATGAAAACAGGCACTTGTGAAAAGGAGCACTCACTGGTCAACTTCCATAGCTATTGTCATGTTTTACTAACGATAGATTAATCAGCATACATAGAATTGCCTTGCAGTTGCATAAATCATGTGTATATAGTGAACGTTGCATAAATATACTTGCAGATTGTTTTTAATTTAATTGAAATAAAGATACAGATATGTTTGGCTGACATACGTTAAATTATTACACAGACAAATGTACAACTCAGTTTTTCAGTTAAGCACTGAAGGGGATAAAAGCATGTCTTGTGGTGCATATTTTTCCTAGTTCAGTGTATGTGTTTTAGTAATAAGAGTCTAAAGAGAAGTCGGTTTTAGCATGTGTTACAAAGTAATAATTTAGTAATATTTGAGAAGCTGGGTTACTGCCAAGGTGAATTATTATACGTTATAAAGTTTCTCACACCTGCTGTATGACACTTGTTAGAAAAATTCAGACTTGTATTAACCTTTGCAGTAGCTTTCTATGTCCAAAATACACATGACGGAACATGTACTGGTATAAGTATCATGACATGGATTATCCATAAACCTGTGTACTGCTCTTCAACTTTAGACAATACTGTGACAGTAATGCATGGCAGTTACTGAAGAAACGAAGCTCTATAATCTCCACCACAGTATGTATGTGAAGCGTAAAGTATCTCATCTTCAGTTAATATGGCTCATGAGTCCAAGTAAAATGATATAACATTTCCTCTTTGGAAGAAGAACACGTTTCAGTGCCTTGGAAAGCTGTGTCACTAGAGGTGGTGTTAGTTGAGTGATGGTGGAAATCACCTTTTTTAGTGCTTTCTGCAATGCTGTTTGATCAGTGCCCCTTGACCCTTTAGTGTGGTCATTACATTTCAGAAAGTGTTCCGATTCCATCAATGAGAACAGCAGTTTTCATCATAGTCAAATGTTGAAATTTGTCAGTTGTATTCCATCTTTGATGTCTTTAACAACATTGTTTTGAAATAATTTTCCTGACAAAAGAAGAAAAAGCGAAGATCTCCAAACCTTGGCATCAGAGGAGAGCATTGTATGGGAGCTTTATAAAAACCCTCAAGCTACAGGAGGCATATTTAGGTTATCAGTTCTTTGGATATAAGCACCACGATGGGCATACTGTTGGCAGCATCATCTAAATTATTAGCTTATCAATGGATTACCAGGGAAAACTCCTTAAATTTAGACTTTCCGATCTTCTTGTGTACACTCTTGTCTGTGCTATTTTGCAGTCAAGGCAGGCCAGGCAGAAGGAAAGATCCCAGTGGCTAGGTTGCTTGGCTGGAAGGAGACACCTCACATGGATCCTGCTAATCAGCAGATTTCTTGAATGTCGGTAGGTCTCTCTTTCCCTTTGTGAAACTGGGAAAGCTGTTTCACATCTTTGTGGTTGAGGATAAAAGTCCTTTACTGGTGAGGTACTTGGACAACAGGTGATAATGGTCACCATGCAAGAACCTAACTTAAACATGCTTTGGAGCCCAGCAGAATGGGTTAGTCATGCAGTGCACAAATCATGGTGTTGACTCAGCTGCAAACAGGAAGGACAGGATGAAAATCAAACCTGTTGCATTTAGAGTAGGGGTTTTGCGTACAACTGCTAAGCCACTGGTTTGTCTAATGACATCTTTATTTGTGTTAATTATTTAGTCTGGAATGACTTCTTATTTGGACCTCGTTTATGTTAGTGACAATACTACTCACATAGAAAACGAAATATTTTTAATGATGCTGTCTGTCTCTTTGGTAAAATTACCCTGGATGGTCTGGTGTGGCCTGGGATGGTGTGGCCTGGACAATGAAACATGCTTGTTTGGAGGCTAGGTGAGTTGCTCTTTTACTCTAGAGTGCTGATGTAAAAAAAAAAAATGAGCCTAAACAGCTGCAAACTATGTAGACAGGGTTATAGGCATCAGCAGAACTTTATAGGTGTGGCACTTTATAATTTGTTCTGTTTTGCCTCAAGGTTTCTACTTTATATATAGTGCAACAGTGGAGCATAACCAGGGTTTGTTCATTTTCTTCCAGAGTGTCATGGTTGTGTGTTAGCTCAGAAAAGCCCTCTGGGAATTTGGAAATGTTAGGATTCCAAGTGCAAGATCTTGCACCTGGATCGGGGCAACCCCTGGTATCAATACAGGCTGTGGGATGGAGAGCAGCCCTGCCAAGAAGGACTTGGGGGAACTGGTGAACGTGAGCTGACAATGTGCACTCGCAGCCCAGAAAGCAAACCCCCTCCTGGGCTGCATCCCCAGCAGCGTGTCCAGCAGGGAGGGAACTCTACCCCTCTACCCCACCCTGGTGATGCCCCACCTGGAGTACTGCCTCCAGCTCTGGGGTCCCCAGCATAAGACCATGGACTTGTTGGTATGGGTCCAGAGGAGGGCCATGAAGATGAGAGGGCTGGAGCACCTCTGCTGTGAAGACAGGCTGGGAGAGTTGGGGTTTTTTAGCCCCGGCTGTTTGTTGGAGAAGAGAAGGCTCTGTGGAGACCTTATTGCAGTCTTTCAATACTTAAAGGTGGCTTATAAGAAAGATTGGGACAATCTTTTTAGTAAGACCTGTTATGATAGGACAAGGGGTAACAGTTTTAAACTGAAAGAGGGAAGATTTAGACTAGATAAGGAAGAAATTTTCTACAATGAGGGTGGTGAGACACTGGCACAGGTTGCCCAGAGAGGTGGTAGATGCCCCATCCCTGGAAACATTCAAGGTCAGGTTGGATAGGGCTCTGAGCAACTTGATCTAGTTGAAGATGTCCCTGGTCACGGCAGGGGAGTTGGATTAAATGACCTTTAAAGGTCCCTTCCAACCTGAACTATTCTATGATTTTGCAAGTGCCATGCATTTACTTCTCTTCAGCATGCTGTATGGAAAGTCATCTACCGTGCTGCCCAATGACCCCAAGGTACCTGCTGTTGTCATGACATTCAGCAGCCCAGGCAAAGTTTTTCTATAACTGTCTGCTAACGGAGAACATTCTCCTGCTTCAGGATCGATGCTGTGGAAGCATTTGAGTGCTCCATCCTCAAGAAGCCATCTCCAGTGTGGGGTGACCTGTTTCCCTAATATGCCCTTCTCTTAAAGCGGGGAGGGAGAGGTCTGTCTCAGATCACTCAAGATTTAGATTGACGTTGTGGGATGTTTAATTATTATTCTTTTGCGCGTATCTTAAATTAGACTTTCTGTTGAACTGGCTCTGATTCAAGCTTGGTGATTTCACTGGGGGTACCACTAGTGAAGGTAGTAAATTATTGTGCTTCAGGGAGAAGGTTTTATTTTATTACATACAAGGAAGTTTCTTTTCAGCCTGAAGAGGTGCTGGAACAAATTTGCATCGCAGCAGGCTGTGTGGCAACGCCACTGCATTATAGTAAGCCGCAGTTACCTTCTTTGTGGCTGTTGTCTCAACGTAGTGTGGCATTTTAGAGGCAGCCTCTAGTACTGGTATTTCTAGCATTGCTGAAATTTAAGCTCAAAACTAGAAAGAGCCCCTCATTCATGAATGTTTGTCTCACAAATTACATGGAAGTTAACCAAAACGTTTCTTAATAATTTGCTGCTGTGAGCAGTGCAATTAATCGCGGAATGTACAAGTCTCTCCTTGACTTCATCCTTGCTGCCTTTTTCCAGCCAGCAAGGAGAGACTTGTTCAAAAAGACTTTTAAGATGATATTAAAAAGTTTGCAAATTATAATGGGCTGCCCCTCCCACCTCAAAGCACCCTTTTTTAGTTGTTAAATTGTCATTTCAAAACCTAGAGGATGAGTGGGCTGAAGCCTTTTTAGTTCTTATTCATTAAGGAGAGAAACCTGTGGCCCAGTATAATTGTAAAAACAAAAACTATTTTAACTTACTTTGTACATGCCATGCCTTATTTTCCATTTAAAAAAAAAAAATCCTTAAGTGCATTTTTCTGTTAATTGTGAGCAAATTTCCCTTTTGCCTTCAGTGGAAAATAGTGCATTAAGTAGCCAACTGCTCCAGCATTATGAGGCAAACAAAGTAAAGATTAAGTAACTTTTTTTTTTTTTTTAACTTTCTAGCCAGCAAATGTGAAATCCTGTACCGGACGGATGTAAAATTTAAAGGGAAAAATAAAATAAAAAAACATACGCCAGATGCATGACAATTTTAGTAGCTGCCAAATGTGCCTTTTATCAAAAACCATCTAATATTTTTAATAAGAAGGATGGACGAAGATAGATGATCGGGGTGCTTGTTGCTGTAATTGCTTTGGAGAAATTTGTTCAAATCTACTTTGGAATAAGCCTTTTTTTTGTTTGTGAAAAGAAGAAATTTTAGGTTCCAGTAAGTTTCTTCCAGTACATGTGTACATTTGCCTTTGTTTGATGGCATGGTTACTTGCCAAAATGAGTAAATGTTAAAAGCTATGTCAGTCCAGTTGTAAAAAGAAAAACCGGAGAAAGAGAAGGGGTAGACTGTAGCTGGCAGATCTGATGACCTTTGTATGTAACTGTCTGTAGGTGATGTTTGTATGCTGTGTCTTCAGTGGTATCCAGATTGCATTTAAGTGAAAATTTAATAGTGGCTGTTCTCTTTTGGCATTGCGAGATATGTTCTAAAAATAAAAAAGAAAAAAGCCTTACATATCCCAGAAGTCTACACTTTTGAATATGTAAGATACAGTGAAAGTCCTTGTCTGAGACTGACTTCTTTAAGTTTAAATACTGTGTGCTTTACATTAAGGACAATCATGAGTCAGTTACAGATGTAGATTTTGCTCAGGATAGTAAAAATACTAAAAGACAAAGTTGCTTGTGAGCAGAGAAACCATACAGAGTAAAAGACAAGTAAGCAAGGTGTACTTACAGTAGTGGACACAAAATAGCATCTTTTAACTCTGGTGTTCTCTGCCACAGGATTATTCATGGTAGGTGTTACTCCAGCTCTGCAGCTTTCTGTTACAATTTACTGCGTCAAAGGATCTGCAAGCGACGGGTAAATGCTGTCTCTTTAATTTTACTGCGTGAATTTTTTAGGCAGGCAATTTTTAGGTAGAGCCTGCATCTCGTCTCCTTGTTGAATCAGATCACAGTAAAGAAAGGGACGTTATGTTTCATATCTTGTATCTGGCAATAGGCAAAATACCTGCTTTCAAATAACAGAGTGAATAAATGAAAACCACTAGCAAGTAGAAACTGCTTAATATTCACATAGCCTCCTCCATCTAGTCACCCCGCAAAACCAGTGGCCAGTACTGTGCATGCCGCAGCTCCTCTCCTGTTTAGGCATGAGCAAGGGGCCTTAACAACTTGGTGTAGAGTTTGGAAAAAGCAACTGGATTCCTTGGGTCCAGTTGCAGTGGTGGTTATGGTTTGAAGAACCTGCAGCAGTTTATTGTCATTTAGACAATTATTCTATCATCCAATGACCCCTCCCCAAACGAGAAGGGGAATTGGAAAAAAACAAGGAAACCTGAGGGTTGAAATGTAAACAGATTTAATAGAATAAGACTAAAAAAGTAGCATTAATAATACTAAAGAACCAGTATTGATCATGATACCAATATAAAATACACGAGGATTATACTCAGCCCATTCCGTCAGCAGGAAGCTGTGCACTCCCAGCAGGGGACAGCAGATGTGGGACACTGCGAGCGCTGCGGCTTTGGGAGGAAGGGAAGGGCTCAGGGGTCCAGCACTGGGGCAAGGAGTTCTCAGGATCGCTGCCATCAAGGAAGAGAAAAAAATTCCCTAGCAAACTTTCCAATTTATGTTGAATGTGACGTTCATGGTATGAAATAATCCTGTTGGCCAGCCTGGGTCGAGTCTCCTCCTCATCCCTGCACCTGGCTAGCTCAAAACCACTGAGGCCTTGAAACCCACATAGTCTAGCTGGCTATAAAGTAAATATTTTCACCAATTCAAAGACTAGAGTCTTCTAAAAGTGCAGTTTTCCCTAAAAATTAGAAGAGACCTTACTGAAAAGTAAAATTACTAAAAGAGAATTTAATCCTCTGTCGCTCAAACCAGGACAGTGCTTTTTCCCCTTACTGAGGAATATTTATACTTGTATGTGTACGTGACTTGTACTGAGGTGAAAATACTCTACGAACTTGTAGAGGAAGCCGGGATACATTGCAGCTCTAGGGAAAAAAAGTAGGAGAAAATGCCTAAATTATATGAACTTGGAAGTAGCCTCAGTTATGCTGGCTTAGAGGAATGAAGTGGTGAGAGGGTATGTTTGACCAGCACTGAAAGTCAAAGTTACCCATTATCAGAGGAGAGTCCAGGGTGGCTGACTTAAGCAGGGAGAGTAGCCGTGGAGAGATGATCTAGAAGAGTCACAGCCACAATGACGGTGTGTCCTGTTCGGGGCTGTCTCAGGCGCTGGCAGTTCCCCAGCAGCTAACTGATAGGCATTGCATCCGTGTGATTGAAGGGGATTTGAGGAGGGAAACATCCCAGTAGATTTGCACGGGAGTAAAACTCCATTTGGGCTGTTGATTGAAAGCTCCGCTGGCATACTCTAATCTCCTATATCACTGTCCTCAAGTGACACAACGCTGCGGGGAGCTACAGAGCGGTGGGAGGAATGCTACACACGCTTGCAGGTGCTGCATGGCATGGGGAGGTGTGAGCACCACGGGCTGAGTTGTCCCTGTTTGTGGTGTCATTGTTTTGGACCTGCTGAGAACGTGGCAAAGGTGAGATAGTGTTGATAGTCAGAACTGGAATTAAATTTTTTTAAAAACTTGGTATGTGACAGGCATTTATGATATACAGGAAAATGTTAAGATCTCGTGCAGAGTTGGACAGTTGAAATTACAGTGGTGTGTATGTCAGTGGAGGAGGCTCACGGGATTTTTGTGTGAAAGCTCATGTGTCTGTAACAGAAGCAGCAGAAGGAGTAAAGGGAGATGGGGGAAGGAGCTGAAGAAATGAGCTACACCAGCAGACAGGATCTTGACCAGACTCCTAGAGAGTGAGTCAGCTGAGTGCTGGGTAAGAGTCTTGGAACCAGGTGTGTGTAAACAGTCTTCTTGCATGCCTGTGTGTGCTGGGGAACAGGATTTTGTAAGTAATGTTGCCTCAGAAAGGGACCTGAGAAACACGTGTTTCTTCTTTTAATGGATGCAGCCTTATGGCTGATTCAGTCAAAGGAGACAACAGTGTTATTTAAAAGCAACATTTATTTGGCACAGGAAGAAAAATAATCCAGAACACACATGTACACTAAAGGTGAAGTTGGGTCGGATCCTGCAAGAGTTTGTGTGTTTCTGTGTGGTGCTGAGCATCATTCATTCATTTTATTCACATTTGCAGATTCTGAGCAGGTACAGGGACATCTCAAATGATAAGTATAAGCCTGGAAGTAAGAACTCATACAGGATCAGAAAGAAATAACCATCAGTTCTGACCATGCCTTAAATCACTAAAACAGAAGCTAAAATCCACGTGCATTTTACAAGCAAGGGTCTGCCACTTCGGAAGGGTTTCCTCACCCAGGAGATGTTAGCAGGTAGGTTTTCCCCTTGTCCTGTTTCTGTCCTGGCATCTGCCTGGCAGGTGTGAGGAGCAAGTTCGTTTTATGAAGAAGTGTTGTTATATATGAGACCAAAAACACAAGCATCAGAGCCCTTGACAGCATCAGTGCATTACAATGGAAACTCGTCCATATTGATCAAACTCTGGTTCCATGGACAGATAGGTCTGTCTATGGCTGATTCCTTTGCAGAACAAACAGGCTTTGCTGATGCTTCAGTTACAAGTATCTGGCTCTTCATACGTATTTCTGTGCTGGCCCTGCACTGTCTGACTGAACGCTGCAAAGTCCTAGGAAGGGTCTTTGTGGTGCAGTGGCTGGTCAGCATGGAGGAGCCCTGACTGGGAAGGGCCAGGGAATTTGTAATTTAATGAGGATGTGAGGGAAAGGAAAGAGATGGAAGTTTTTTTGTCATTAAAAACCTTAGATTAAAAAAAAAATAATACTCCCAGAATAGTTTCTAAAAGCTGGGAAAGGGGGGAAGGATGATACTTTTTTCCTCTTTGTAAGGAGAAGTAGTGGATTTTTGGCCCAGTAAAATCTAGGGGGCAGGCATCAGCTAAAACATTTCAATCTCTGGGGTTTTTCTTGGTCACTTTCTTGAAATGTTGGGAAAACTGTGATTGAGATAAAGGATGGATTTTGTCTGCCTTAGGTTGGATAACGCTTTTCACACGCATCTCTCTGCCTCCACCAGGGGAGGAAAAGCAGGTGGTAGGTGCAGGTCAGTCAACGTTATGGGAGAGCTATAGGCCCTGCGTCTGCAGTGCGTCCTCGCTGCTGCAGCCAAGGACACCTGCTCTAGGCCCTTCCTGTACCGTTGCTGCTGCCAGGAGAGCCATGCAGCACCATGGGCGCTCTTCTCTTGGCACCAGATTCAGTCGCCCTTGCAGTGGTGTTGCAGTCCCAAGAGCCTAACCTCACAGCCTGGCGTATTTCCCCAGAGACATTGCTGTTGGTCCCGCAGAGGCAGTCCACAACCTCTTCAGGTGAAACTGTTCTTTGTGACAGACGAGTGTCCCAACCCTGCCAAAACAGGTGATAAAAACCACATTTCCTCTTGAAACTGCCCTCGGCGTGCCCCAGCTTCAGCTGACACCACAGCCCTGTGCCGATGGTGCTCTTGCTGCTGGGGTGTGATGTGGTTATCGCACCAGAGGGCTGTATTTCTCTCCATACTTTCCTTTTAAGAAAAGCTGTAGTCTTCTGCAGAGAACAGCGTTACTGAGGGTTTGTCATGTCGAGATGAGAGAAGGATGTGTCTGGCATTGTTGTGGGAGGAAGAGCATCCTTGCACAAGAAGGCGGGCTTGTGACTTTAAACATGGGGCATCATCAACTTTCCTGCCCTGTTGCCTTAATTTTAGCTAGAACTGCCCCAAAGCAGGGTGCTGCACATGACAGGGCTTGTTAGGTGGTTTCAGGCCGAAGAGAGTTAGCGAAGAGTATTTCAGGTGTATTACAGACCAGGAGCCAGGACACTGGTTGACTGTGTCAGTGTCTGCATCGATCCATGGTGGGGTTAGGGTGGAGAAAAGTCTCTGTCTCTTGTGGCAGGCCCTGAGCTCAGCCTGCATCGCCTGCCTGGAGACACAGGCAATTCCGACAGCAGGAGCAGAGATTCATACAGCAGGAGGCAATTCAAGAAACAGCACGCCACAGAAGAGGTGAAGGAGAATTTTGGGGACTGATGGAAGTCCAAAAGAAAGGATGCTGCTGATTAAGCAGTACAAAGCCCAGGTGCTTCAGCTGATGCTTATTAGACCTCAAACCAGCAGGGTAATGCGAGCTGGCCTCCTGGAAGACATCTTTGATGGTGTTTTTTCTTTTGGAAACTGCAGGAAAGAGGGAAATTTCAGACTTCTGGCCAGGATGCCAGGGCTGCAGAGGTAACCCCTCTGTTGTGGGTGAGCCCGAATTAGAACTGGCTTGAATTTGGAAGGTCAAAGATGTATGGCAAATCAAACAGTGTTGGGGGATGAGGGGGAGGAGAAGATAGTGGGATTCGGCCAAAGCTTTCCAAAACTCCAAGGAAAGCTAAGTCAGGCAGGGGTGAAAGCTAGCAAGTTCCTGTGCTTATTGGACCTGCTGGCTGAGCTCCACTTCAACCCATAGCCTGGCCCTGCCCTGTGCTAGGAAGAGCAGGATGCGTTTGTAAGGCAGTTGTGACAGTCTCCTCTCCCCCACCCCTCCACCTACTGTGTTAGTCAGGGGGCATCTTGGGGCCTCGCTGTCTGTCTCCACCCTCGGGGACCTGGGGAAGCACTGTCGCGCTTAGGCTGTGGCCTGCCTTTCTTGGGGCTGCTTATTTCTTTTTGAAGAGCTTGCGGAAGGAGCTCCGGAAACCCCCCTTGGGCTCGTGCCGTGGGTTGTGGTCGCTGAAGGATGTTTGCTCATTGTCATCCTTCTGGCAGAACCTGGTGTTGTCTTCTGCATGGAGCTCCTAAAAGGGAAAAGACAATTTAACCAGCATTTGCAACCTCACATCCTTGTCCCCTTTTCTCTCTCTCTCTCTGTGCTAGGAGGGACCTGATGGGTGAGGAGGTGCTGGCAAGGCTGGGAGACAACAGGTCACCCAGGACTGGGCAGCACTGGTACCTCTGCAGAGTGCGTGTTGCTGGCTCTGAGGCAGTGGCAGAGGAGTAGAGGGATAAGCATTGTTAGAGGGAACTGGAGCTTTCCTTGCTAAGCTTTTTGTTTAGGGGGAGCTTACTAGCCCCTTTTGCCAACGAGGGAGCAAGCCAGCCAGCATGGGGACTTGAAAGAACTTTGCACCCTCTCCTTGCTCATGAGCTCTGTTTACCCTGGGGCAGGGAGCCTTCAGGCTTCTTGAGCTGATACAGTGCGAAAGACTTTTCCGTTGGCTCTGCTGCTGCCTGGTTTTATATCTACAGGGCAGAAGCCTTCATTAGCACATACACCTTGCGGTAAACGTGCCACTAAAAGATGTCTCCCCCTTTCAGGATAGTGCTGAGTTCCTCCCAGCAAGGCTCTGGACGAGGCCCTTTTCTCCAGTTCTGCCCACCGCTGCCATGGTAGTCTCCTTTGCTCTGTGGGGGAGAAGGTGTCCTGCAGTTCTGGACTAGCTCCACATTTGCGCCCTGCTGCAGGCCATAGCTCTGTGCAGGTGAGTGCCAAAGAGCTCACAGGCTCCCCACAGGCTGCGTCCCCATGGCTCTTCTCCCTCTGCCTCATCTCCCCTGCTTGGCCGTCCACCACCTCCTTCACTCCCTAGGCTTTTTTCTCTTTTCCTTCAATGTTTCCTTGCTGTCTTTTCAGTCAGGCTGTTGGAACCTTATTCCCATCATCATCTGCATCTACAGCCTCACCTACGTCTTGCCTCATTTTAAGAGGAGGGTGTTTCTCCAGACAGTACTGAGAGAACTAGCAAAGCACCTCACAGCACCCTCGGCCTCTTCCCCAGGAAGTGTGAAGAGCATCTTCCCACCTGACTGTGACAGCTCAAAGCTGACTCTGAACAGGTACTGCAGACTACAGAAATATTGTTCCTGTAAGACCTGGTGTCCCTGAAGGGCTAGAGTGCAGCCTGCCGTGACAGTGGTTGTCCGAGAGACGCGTTTGCTGGGCTCTGGTTTATTTTTCTCACAGACTTTAGTATGGTTCTACAATACATGCAACAAAGGCAGGTGAAACAAAACCCACAGACCAGATCCTTGCTGGTGTAAATGGGCTGAGTTCAGCCAAGTCATGCTGATTTACACTGGCTGAGGATCTGATACTAAATCCATTGATTTTCTTAACTCGTCACTCCTCACAGCGGGTGGAAAGGCACCTTTCTAACTGGGTGCCACCGTAGCACTAATTTCAGACAGCTTTGTGCGTACTTAGTGACTGATCAGATACAACATTAACTTGTGGGGGAAGCTTGGTGACAGCTAGAGACACATGAGGGGCTAGCTTGTCTCAAGGGTGTTCTAGCTGTCACTCAGCCAGCTGCATGCCTCAAGCCCATGCTCACCCCTGGGAAAGATGTGTGTGTGAAAAGGAGCTGTCTTGTCTCTCTCCTCTGGGCATGTACATGCAGATGAGGACTTTGAACGTGTGGACTTGAAAGCTATTTTGGCTTGTTCTGCCCTAACTGTATCTCATATCTTTCTCCTGCTGCTGACGCTGCTTCTGCACCACCACGTGCCTTTTTTTTTTCTCTTCCTATTTAAGCCTCCTTACTTCCAAAAAGCTCTGTTTTTCACCCGCTCCTCTCTGGGGGGGAAAGTAGCTCCTTTGGGAGCTTCGAGATGAGGCTGAGATCATGTGAGGCTGGACATTCCTCTCCTGCTTCTGCTGCAGCCGGCTCCCACTGCTGCTCCGTGTGCTGTAGAGTCTGGTGCTCACGCCCTCAGCGCTCCTCGGCAGCTCCTTCAGAGACCTGCTCAGCTGCTTGCCTTTGCTGTGGAACATCTCACGCTTGTAAGTACTGCTGCTTACAGGAGTGCAGCTCTTAGGCAATGGCTGTAAGGCATGATCTGTCCTCTCTGGTTCTGACGTGAAGTTAACAGGCCTAAGGAAGCAAATGTCTAAGCTGGACTCGGAAGAGGCCGGGGAGCAATTCTCAAAGAGAGCGAGGTTTTGGAAGGCATCATCTTCATAGGGGCCTGGCAGGGTGAAAACCTCCCCAGGGTACTCAAACTCTTCGTAGCTTGGCGCAAAGTTCCTCGCATCCTGCAGCAGCTCTACAGAGGTCCTGATGGCTCTCTCAGTGTTTCCCACTGCATCAGCTGGTGGTGCTTCATACTCCATTTCAGGGATGGATTGTAACGGGGCTGTCAGAGCCTTGAGTTCCTGCTCTGTGAGCTGAGAGGATGCAAGGATGTTCTCTGGCCTCTCATGTTTTCTACTTTCCATTTCCCAGTCAGGGGGCTTTACAGCCTGGATGTTCTCCATCACGGTTGGCTGGGGTTTCTTCATCTGGGGCATCAAATGCCTTAAAATAAGAAACAAAACAAAACAAAAACAGAAGGAAGTGGAATACCAAAGGATGACCAAGAGACGGCATGACAAGCCCCACTCCCGCCTCACTCCCCCAACCCCATTCTCTTCCTTGTAAGGCCAAGAGGTATTTTCGTATCTTGGAATACAGTAACAGAGCTGTTATTAATTTAAATTGCCTGGCTGGGTTAAGCAGGAGCAAACTTGCAGGGGTAGAACTGCTTATCCAGTAGCTTTGGCTGACTTTTACGCTCTACACCATGAAAGGAATAGAAACTGAGGTGAGAAGCCAACTGCTCCATCTCTCTCATTTTCAGCATTTTGGATTCATCTGCATTTTGGATTTTTACTTTTCTTCTCTTTCTGTAATGTAGGGGCTGTGTCTTGCTTTCCTGTGGTCTGATTGTCTTTTCAGGTGGACAAGGTTCCCTGGGCAAGGTTTCTCTCTTGGGTAGGGTGACTCTGTCCTCAGAAGTGTGTCAGGAGTACTTGGAGGGCTCCTACCCTCCGTGTGTTCCAGGTAAGTTAGCACGGAGTACTGCATTGGATGAGGTATTAGGTGCAGGGTCTGTACCACAAGCCTTAACGACTGCTAGTCAGGAAAGTCCCACTGCCATCTTCTGGGGACATAACGAATGGAGTGGGGGAACAGAAACCTTGTGATGTTCAAGATGTGCAGAGCTCTGCATCTGGGGCAGGATAACCCCATGCATCAGACCAGGCTGGGAGATGTGGGTTGAGCAGCAGCCCTTGTATGAACTTGGGGTTATAGCCAATGCCAATGTAAAGACGAGCTGACAGCATACTCTTGTGGCAGACAAGACAAACCCTGACCTGAGCTGTATTAGTAACTGCATGGCCAGCCAGGCCTGGGGAGTTATTCTGCCCACTTCTGTTCAGTGCTGATGAGGCCCCACCTGGACCCATGTTGGGTCCTCAGTTCAGGATGAATGTGGGGAAACTGGGAAGGCACCAGCTGAGGCTACCAAGATGGGGGCCTGGTGCATCACATTTGTGAAGGGAGGGAGATCGGCTTGGGTAGTCTGGTGAGGAGGAGGCTAGAGATTGACTAATAACACTGCCACTTGAGGGGAGCTCAGAATGATGAAGCTAAGCTCTTCTTGTTAGTGTCAAACGATGTAAGGAGGCACAACAGCCACAAATTGCTGACATAAGAAAGAAGGCAAGTCTAATGTGCTTCTTTGATCATCATCTCAGTTGGCGCCTATCAGTAGGCTAGAAACGGCCAAAGATTTTACTGGGTGCTACCAGCAGCCCTGTCTTTCTTGAATGAGTCTTGTGTCTTTTTTGATCCATTTGTACTTAGATCTTGTGATAGTGTGCTGTGTGGAAAAGTACTTTTTTTGCTAGTCTGAGACTAGCCAGGCCAGGCTATTGCCAGGCCTACACCAATAAATGACCTCCCTGGTAAACTCTTAAGAAAGCTAGCAAAGAGCATCGACAGCCCTGGGTAGAGCTCTGAAATGTTTCCTGCTTGTAAGCCACACGGTAGCGGATAGCAGGAAGGAGCTAGCCCTTAATTTCTCTGCACATACACAGGGAGTAGTCTTGGAAATGGCAGTCTGTAACTGCCTAGTGTCACTGGCATAGTATGGGTGAAGAGAGAGTTTTCAGCCTACTTTGAAAGCCTTCTACTAGGACAATAGGCTTACGGGGTTGTCGTGCCAGAGGAAGGTGCTGGTGGGAACGACTGTATTGTCTCTTCAGAGTGGATCCCACTGTCCCGGATAGATGTCGCACTGGGTGTTGGAGAAACCTCTTGGCTTGTACACTGAGAGGTGAGACCTTTGTACAGCTTCACCAGGGATGACCTGAGGGAGGAGAAATCCATCGTCGTGCTAAGAAATAAGGCAGGGAATGAGCACGAGCATGTAGAATCACAGAAAACAGGGCTGGGAGGGACCTTAATATTCCCATTCACTTGTTCCCGCCCCAAGGAAAGACCTGTTCCACCTAGTCGGTCCCAGTCAGCAGGGCGTCCTGCTTTCTGTCCTGTTCTTAATGCCTCTCCTGATGGCAGTCCCTCCCCAGCAGTCTGCTCCAGCCCTTTACCACCCTCCATATTTGGAAGCTTTCCTTGAAGTTTGATCTTGTCCTACATCCCCAGTGAATCATTACAAGGAGCAAAGGCAACCAGATTGTGATTTTCATAAAAAGTCTTGATTTCAAGGAACTTTTCTGAACCACAACTTGAGAATCTACGTTCAGGGTCATTTCTATCACGGTTCATCTCAAACACGTTATTGGAGGCTTTCGTTTCTCCCACCCCACTCCCCCAGTAAAATAAGATAACACTATTCCTTTGCAGTCTTAGCCTATGAGGGCTGCAGGCAACAGACCTGGCATTCACCAGGGCCCCGAGCTGCCAAAACAGCCCTCGTGTGTTCTCCCACTGGGGAGTGACTTTGCTGTCGCTTTAAGGAATCAAATGTTCCCATGGAAAACGTGGCTGCTATGTTTAGAAGGATTAAACTGATTTTCCTGTCACTCTCAGAGTTAGACACAAGGGCCCGCCCCAAATCTGACCTCAACTTGGAGGACAAATGCCGATAGTGGGCCTTCTGCAGTATTCATGTGCAAAGGGCTTTGTTTTATTTCAACAGAGCAATGTGCCTGTCGATCTTGCCTGGACCTAAACCCCCTGTTTCCAGCTTTCCCCCACACCTCCCTTTCCCTGGTGACAGAGAGAATGAGCTGATGTTGTGCTTACTTCTTCAGCTTTTTCCTCTTCTGTATAAGCAGGTCTTCATTGCATTGGAAGAGGAGGCTATAGTGTGAGATGAAAACCCGGAGGCGCTGCACACACACCAGCAGCAGGTAATAGTCAGGATGCTCTTGCTCCGTGAACTTCAGGACGTTCTGGGGCACAGAGGGGAGAGCAGGCTGTTTGGAGGGTGTCCTAATCTTTTCTGGGGAGAAGGTGCTATTGGGACCATGGATTAGTGCTCTGGAGTGCCCATAGCACTGCCCTGTCGGAGCACGGGGGGAGCTCTTCTAGGTGGCACCAGTTTCTGAGTGACTTGGACAGGGCCTGCCTCCTACTACTCCAGTGCAAATACGCAAGTAACCACTGTAAATGTAATCATGGGATGTGTGGGTGATGCACTGGTTGAGTTTAGCATTGAATAAATAAACCAATCTCTTGTTTTTATAGGGCTTGCTTTCGATGTCACCTGCCTTGTCTGAAATGTTTTAGTACAATTCAGCTAACCCTCCTGTGAACCAGAACTCTCTGTATCAGCAAGCTCTATGTAGGAAAGATTGTTGGGCCCTACAAGCTTCTAGCCCTCTCAGTCCCTCAGCTAACAGGCATGTGGACCACTCATCAAAGAGGCCAGTTCTGTCACAGGAGTTAGGTTGGAGCTCACAGTAGATGTGCCCCATCTCTGGCCTCCTGTTCTCCCAGAGCGGCAGGCAGCAGAGCTTTCAGTTTCCCAGGGGACAAGTTAGTTCTGTCAAGCCAAATGAATGTACTGCCAAATAGAAGCAAGCTTCAGGTGAAAGTGATGAAAATTAAGCCATTCTCATCTGGCTTTCCCTTTCAGAGGTTTTTTTTTTTTCAGGGAGCCCACTGGGTTAGCCAGAAGCACTGTACCTGCGCAGGCCCAAATACCAGCTCTGAGTTAAAAGTCACGTGTTGTAATAAGAGTTCAACAAGACAGTTTCCATCCTGGGGCCCTACCTGTAGATGAATAAGGTATTCAGGGATTCGCTGGACTATATGGAAGAACAAAATGTAGAGATCAGACTTGATTTCTTCTTCTACCTGAAATAGAGAAAGCAACTTCAGAGTCTCTCCCACCCATAAAACATGTCTGCTTCAAAATGGTTCTGGGGTTTAACGAGTAGTAACGCTGTAAGTACTTAATAACAGTTCACAGGAGCACGCCAGTCAAGTGGCAGTTGTGCATGACGGTACACTGGTCTTCATCTTCCTTCTGGAAGGGATATTTGCAACTCCTGCTACCACCAATACTAGTCCTGAGGATGAAATTCCTTAGTTTGGGGATTATCTAGGAGGGACACTCAGCCTAATTAAGTAGGGACATATGTTTAAAGTGCACTAGTTAAGTTTCACTGAAAACCCCAGATAGACACTGTTGTTCAGAATGAAGTTCTTAGTTTAGGCCTGAATGAATTGAACAAAATGAGATTTACTTCTAAATTAAAATGTCTCTGAAGCGAGATAGCGTGGTTTAGTTACTGCACTTTAAAACTACCTTTATATTTAGCTTTCTTAGTTTAAACCAAGAATCAAGGGCGTGAGACTAAATACCCGAAGCTGGACAGTAGAGACTGTTTTCTCTCTAAAGCACTTACAGCCTTGCTCTTGCTCTCCCTGTTTGGATGAGTCCTTCATTTTCCAGGAGACACTGTTTGCCTGGGACAGGTCTGGATAGCATGTGCATAGGCAAGCTTTCTGGGAGGTTTGATCTGAGACATCATTTCGTGTCACAGGAGAAATAAAGCTTGGGTTACATACAGTGACGAACACATTAAATCTGCCTTTTGTAGGTGCACATCAGCCGTGGCAACGTTTAGGAAAACTGGCATTTGGTAACAGAACAAGTGGATTGGCAGAGAAGAGCCCTATCATGGGCAGGCATAACAGGAAGAGATCCAGGCTTGCATGTTGCCATTATGTGTCTGTGAAGCAGGCAGGAAGTTTACCTCCTTCAGGATCACCACGTGGATCAGAGAGATGCATTCTGGCAGGTCCCTCAGGTAAGCAACATAGTAGTCCAGAAAATTATTCTTATAAATGGAAAAAAAAGAAAAGAACAAAGAAACTTAAGAGAGATTTTTGGTCATGGATCCAGCCAGAATGAGAAACTGTTGTTTCTCCACCATCGCTCCTGGGAGCTCATTGGTGCAGCAGAGCTACTAGCTGCGTGAAGCTTTCAGGGCTTGGGACTTCATAGAATCACAGAATGGTTTGGGTTGGAAGGGACCTTAAAGATCATGTAGTTCCACCCCCCCTGCCATGGGCAGGGACACCTCCCACCAGACCAGGCTGCTCAAAGCCCCATCCAGCCTGGCCTTGAACACCTCCAGGGATGGGGCAGCCACAGCTTCTCTGGGCAACCTGGGCCAGCGTCTCACCACCCTCACAGTCAAGAATTTCTTCCTAATATCTAATCTAAATCTACCCTCTTCCAGTCTGAAGCCATTACCCCTCCTCCTACCGCTACATGCCCTTGTAAAAAGTTCCTCTCCAGCTTTCCTGTAGGCCCCCTTCAGATACTGGAAAGCTGCTATGGAGTCTCCCCAGAGCCTTCTCTTCTCCAGGCTGAACAACCCCAACTCTCTCAGCCTGTCTTCTCAAGAAAGACTGTTTAATAAAATGTGTTCAGCTGTTGAGCACAGTACATAAAGTTTTATAGCAGATGGGAGGCATAGTGAGGCTGGGGAGGAAGAAGCTTTTCTTATTTAAGACGGTTAAAATTTATAAAGCATCAGATGAGTTTGTACACATCCTTGTAGGAGAGGTCCCACTGCTCACTGGCATTGGGCAGACCTTCACCCTGAGAAGGTGCTGTTTTACTTGGGGCTACAAACCACATAGGATAAGGGACCTGCCCACCCACTTGTCATAACTCTGAGCAAAGTGTGTTGGGGAAGAGGAGCATAACAAACACACCTTTTTCACGCCCTCACTGTGAATACAGACATCCAAGCTGTCAAGGCACATGTGTGGCTCCTGCAACCAAGTTTCCGTCCTGTGCATTTATTATAGGGCTTGTGCTATATGGCTGCCTGCCCCCAGGTGTGTCTGGCATGTGGGCTCCCTGACCAACCAAGTACTGCGACAAAGGGGTTACCATGCACCAGGACTCTGCTCAAAGGAGGCTGGCTGAAAGGCCTTACCATAGCCACAGCTTCACAGCACAGCCCCTCTGCTGCAAGGTATCTCAGCCCACCTGCGAGCCATCAGCACAAACATCATGAATCACAGCAGAAGAGTCTAGAGAGGTCTGTAACATACCTCGTCGTTTGTTAATTTCAGGAAGATGTCTCCTAGGATCCCTTGTCGTGGCCAGCTCAGGACTCGCTCCTGTAGAGCATGAAGTAAATCGACATGCTGCTGGACCAGGTACCGCAGAGAGTTGGGGAAGAAACTGAAGGGAGATGATAATCAGATTGGTTACACAGAGCAGAAACTCAGCCCTAAGCATGTACTGCTGAAGTGGGTATTCATGGGTGGTCAGCACAGGCTTGCTTTAAATGCAGGCATTATTAACTGCTTCTGTTGGAGTCCTGACTGCACCATGAGGCCCTGTTTTGGCTGCTATGTATGTGCAGGTACCCTCTCCAGTAGGGTATTACTACAGTGTTTTGAAGGTTTCTTGGGCTAACGCTCAAGTGCATTGTGTAGCTGACTGGAATTTGCAGAACTAAAAATCCCGAGGCAACACTGCTGTGGCTAATGAAGCAGGACCATGGTCCTCAGCCATCCCATAGAGTGCTTCGAGGAGAGCTCCCCAGCTTTGTATGTTGTCTCGTTCGTCAGGCCCTTTAACAAGCTAACCCTTTGATGCAGAGCTGGTCAAAATGTGCTACTGTCTTTCTGTCATTTTTTGCTGATTTAATCCAGAAGCAGAGTGAAGATGTCAAATATTGAAATATTTTGCCAGATGGAAAGGTCCCAGGGAAAAACAGTAAAAATAAAAACTCACTTTGTACTATCATGCTTCAGTTTGAACTGTGTGTGTCATGTAACTGCTTAAATGAGTCCACATCAACCCATAGACCACATGTCCCGCACTGGACTTCCGTCAAGTGACTCTGTGGATCTGGGACTCCCTAGGGACAGTGGAAAGACCAAAAAAGAGAGAGATAGCAAGGACTGGGCTCCTCAAATGTGCTTAGAGGCTAGGAACTCCCATGCCAAAGCTGAGTAAATGGTGAGAGCTGTAGGAGCTATCCCATCCTGGGATCTAAGATTGCTGACACAGGGGATGGCCTTTGCAAAGAGCTGGGTTTAACTGCTAACCTGAGTCAGTCCCACTGGTCTTGTATCTGTGTGTAAATACGTGTGTGTATCTGTATATATCGATACCTGATGGATGGCAGCCACTAGCCCAGGGCTTATGCCCAGAGCAACTTCTAGAGCTGGAGCTCTGGACTGGGAGAAGGAGGCGGTGAATGCATAAAGCTTTGTTCCCACACAGGCAGGAGGCATGCGAAAGAAGAATAGGAGACTGAAGTACAAGTGAAACAGTTTGGGATGCAAGGTGACAAGATGCAAGGACAGGTAGGAAAGTCTTTAACTAATGCAAAAACCTTCCAATGCCTCCAATTTTCAACTAGAAATAAGCTCTAAGTGTTCAAAGATCTCTGTGTGGATGAAAGAAAAGTGGGAGAGAGGATGATGCCGAAAGAATATTGACTGGAGAAAAATCCACGAAAGAGAGAGCACACTAAATCAATTACCTTCTCTCTTTGGTGCTTCTTTTCACGTCTGGCCCTTGCAACGTTGCCTTGATCTTCAGGATTAGGGAAAGGTTGATGACATATTTCCTTTCCGACTCCAGCAGCTCCAAAGCGATGTTCTGCCTTTTGGCTTCCAGAAGATAATGGTTAAGTTTAAAAATAAGGAAATGCTGACCTCAGGGACAGCCTCGTGCTAGATTGGTGATCTGACATTAAATCATGAAAGGAGAAACTGTGAAAAAGTGGCACCAATATCTTGTCTTTGTGTGTCTACTTTCCCTAAAATATAAAATTCTAGCCTGATGTTACAGCATGCCCCAGACACGACTGCAGCCACAGTTTGCCAAGAACGCTCCAAAGCGAATGTGTTTTTCCCTATGAATACATTTTTTTTCTTAGAATAACAAAACAAGCAATCAAAGGTAAAACAACTCATACCAAGGATTCACATCCACTTTCCTGCAGAATGAGAAGTATTTTTCACCCAATTAAGCAACTACACTCTCACAGTCCCATCAGTACTCTGAACTGCCAGGTCTTGGAAAGGAGAACGCATGTCCTGGGTGCAGAGCGATTCTGCCAATGGCACAGACCAGCCAACACAAAGGCCAGAAGTCTTGGATACTGAGGCCCCGAGACATTCCCCCCTAACAGGAGAAACTGGCTTGTGTGTCTCCCTCTGTAGAAGCTGATTACCGCCCAGCTCACACCAGGTGTGAATGCAGCTTTGAGCCTCTCTAGCCAGTTTCCCTCTCTGTCCTTACCAGCCAAAGAGGGCTCACATATAATGTTGTCTGCTGAGCTGTATCTGCCTTGGCCCATGTCCTTCCCTCTCTCTGGTTGCTCTTTGGAAATGTATTCATCTCCCCAGTCCTTGGTGTCCTTGGGCTGCTTCCACACTGTTGACGGCAGATGCGCTTTCGACTGCCCCTCTGTTGTCAAGGGAGGCTTGAGGCTGTCATCTGTCTCTATGGCTGCTCCTGCAATGACAAACAGTGGTATGGATCTTGACGTCTCAGTTGACAGGTTATACTGCAGCAGGCAGCTAAGCATTATCATCCATTTGAAGTACTGGAAGGAGAGTTTGAAGCTTTATCTGTGCTTCGCAAGAGCTGTAGCCTTGTAGTGTTAATTTACAAACAGAAATGCAGTTGGCCAGCACTTTGGCAGAACAAAGTTTGCACTCTTCCAGCATTTTTTTTCAGGCCAAATAAGGTCCTAAATTAGGTGCACATTAGGAAATAAAAACATATTCCAAGTATGGTTGCACTTCAGGGTTTTGGGACACTTCAGGACTCGGTAATATAACACTTACTGGCAGGTATTGTAGAAACAAAGTACTATTATAATTCGGATTTAAATGCCATTCTCAATGGATGTAAACTGTCATGGCTTTTGAAATTTTTGTTAGTGTGATGTGATTATACACAGCAGCAGGACTGATAGTCTGAGGCTATTAAATCACAGAGAAGGCAGGAGAGGGTGCAGGTGCATTAGAGCCATTGGGTAGGAATTGCTTTACTGCAAATACTTTGAGTTGCAATGAACCATTTTCTGTAGTTTTTGTTCTCTTTTTTTTTTTTCAAGTGGATTCAAGCAAAAGAACCATCCAGAACAATGAGAGCTTCTAGTGAACAGTGCAAACATCTAATTGTTGTTCCCATGTGTCCTTTTGCTGTCCAGGATCCTTAGTGTCCCCTTACTATACCCTTCTCTTACTTCTGACCAATTTTTATTTTTGCCAGAAAAACTCCTCTGTTACTATTCAGACATGTCTACAAGGAATGTGGAAGCTGGTGGGCAGATAAACAGCTCACCAGTTCTACTGGTGTGTAGTCACTGCAAAGACCATCTCTTCCCAAGTGGCAAAATGGTGCTCTCATTATTCTTTGCCACATCAGTAAGCCTCAATTCTTCCTTTCTGCAAAGGCACTTAGAACCTGTGAAAGCAGCAGCAGGAAGGCTGTCAAGTGTCAATCCTTTGGCACGTCAGGGACGCAGGTTTGCCCTCATGTCTCAACTGCAAGTATGAAAATGGAGTTACATGGCAAAGTGAAAGACATTCCCATGAAATGCATTCCCTGAAAGCATTTCTTCAGTGCAGTAAAGCAAGCACTCTAATTGAATCATTGTCCTACTGTTTTTTGGACAGTTCGATATTTTCCTACCTGGACCTGCTACGACTTTCACACTTCCTTCTCCCATTGGCATGATCCTGGTGTCAGACACTGTTGAAGAACAAAGGGAAACTTTACAAGAGAAGACAGCAGGCTTCTCCTGCCAAGCCCTGTGAGTATGGTTAGATCTTCCAGTTAGGAGATCAGTATGATTAGATCCATCCTCCTTTCACATTTTTGCTACGGAAACATCCCTGTTAGATCCCCACTAAGGAGCATCGTTACTCTTGTGGCTTTTGTTGTGGTCTTTGTTGCAGTAGCAGCTGCAGGCAGGCTAATGTGGGGGTCCCTGTTGTGCTTGGTGCGGTATGACTGCAGTGGAAGTCTTGGCTTGTCCTTGCTCGGTAGGTGCACGTTGCGTAGAAGGCACCCAAGCAAGCAGAACAAGAGGATGGAGGCCTGACACAGAGACACAGCTGCCATTTCAAGTGGAAAGCAGCTTATTGAAGAGTGGAGGGGTGAGATGACTGGAAAGAAAGGAGCAGTGGGAGAAGTGGGTGAGAGAGCTGGATGTGCAAGAGGGACGTGAGGGAGAGGGCTAACATACCACCTCAGAGCAGGGCCATGACTGGATGGATTCTGAGCAGAACAGACTAGAAAACAGCATATGGTTTTCATCCAGTCTCTGCCCCTGCTGACATTTTAAATGTGTATGGTTTTGGTGTCTTCCTGTCTGAACAGCAAGAGAGTGATAGACCAGTTTAGACCCCCAAAGTTAAATATAGAAAAAAAGGCTCTGGTCCATCACCTTTTCTTTGATTCCAACCTTCACAACTGTTTGGCTGTTGACAGTGTTTTTCTGGTCAAGGTGTAACCCTAACACCATCAGTTAGCAGCTTCTGCAGCTAACAAGGGGCAGCGATTCTCCTGTCAGTGTGTATATGCAAGGAGCAGTGACACTAGTAGCCTTGTGTGTATGTGTGCCAGCTCCCATGTCCCCTTGTCAAATCAACCACTGGTATGGCCCCTTAATGACACCACGCGTCCTCTGTCAGCCCAGTCCCTGTCATCCTCCCTTCTGTGCCCTGTTCCCTGACACGGGAACAAATCCACAGGTTGTAGTATTTTTATCAGGGGCTCCTCCTTGACTCTGTGTCTGTGCCACTAGCGTTGCAGGGAAGAAGATCCAGCCTGCTTCCCTCTCCTTGGTGGAGGCAGGCAATGGCTTTTGGGCCCATGTTCACAGAGCAGCATCTCCTGAATCCAGGCCAGCACCGAGGTTGCTATCCTGAGACACTGTGCCGACGTGCGTGCACAGACCCAGGAGCAGTGCTGCCGAGGGGAGCACCCCTCTTCTCCTTTTGTGCTGCTGCCATCTGAGGAAAACTTGGTGTCCTATTACCCTAGTGACCTTTTTCTGGATTTTTTTTTTTTTTTTCCTGAGGAAGGCACTGCGTTTACCGGCTCTATTTCCTACCTTTTTCGTAAGTCACGTTGTGTAAAAGACTTGTAAAATCTTCATTGATCAGCACAGGTTCTGGGAGGTTAATGGATCGAAATGGGCTGCCCTGGAGAGGTGTAGGCACTGTCTGTGACCCATGATCATCTTTCTGTGCTCTTCTGTACAAACACAAAGAATGAGACAGTTGGAAAGTATGAATGCTACAGGTGAAGCTCCTGCACTACAGTTGTGGCAGACACCAGTATAAGTACAAGCACAGAGTCAGAAGTAGGACAACTCCAGCAGAGACCAGGAAATGAGTTGGCTTTGATGGAGTTGGCTTTGATGCAGTTCACGAACAATGCTCTGAAAGTTAACGTCCACTGGCTACAGGAGAAGGATATTTCAGATCTGTTCTTTTGCAGAGCGTTTTTTCATCTAATTGAATGGCTTAATTAGCTAAGGGGCTAGCCTAGATCTGCAGAGTGTTTGCATCAAGGCAAACTGTACACATCGTCAGAACTGTTCTCAGAAGAAGGCTAATCAGGGCCAAGGTGGGTGAAGTGTCTGCTTCGTCACAGCGACAGTGTGGAAACATGCTCCTGTGTGACATGCTCAGAGAAGAAAGGGCTGGTGACAGGAAAATAGAGCGTGACTGTGCTATCAGGAGCCCGCTGAGTCCTGCATGCTTGGAAGGGGAAACTGCGGTGCTATTGTCTGGGTGGCGGTGGCTTAGCAATAGCTTGTAATGGTGAAGGCTCCTGGCTTTCGACAGTATTTCTGCCCCAACATGTCTCTAGCAGGTCTGTGTGTTTCGCCAGGTCCTGTTTTCCCTGAGAGCTGCTGAGGCTATTTTGCTGTTGGAATCCCGGTTAGGTGTTGGTGATTTTCTGCTGTATTTGCTCTATAGGGTATGCGTCTAAAAGCCTGGGGTGAGCTGAAGGCTAGAGCTTCCAGTAATAATCAGGATTGATACACATGTCCAGCCAGGAAAAGATTAAGAAGTTAAGCTATAAAGACATGAACAAAACAGACACCACTGCTAATTAGCACTTCTGGAAGCCTGGAGTTCGGGCCCTTACTTAGCTTTCACTTTCCGTGATTCCCGCCGCTTCTCTTGCTGCAGCTGCTCAATTTTCTGTTGCATTTCCTCCTGCTTGGCACTGATTTCTTCAATCATTGACTTTGCGTCGCTGAGCTCCTCCTGAGAAACAGGCAAAACCACAGCATTCCCAGGGTGCCCATCAGCCTCACATAGCACAGCTTTGAATGTGGGCTGGTGTGCACTAGACATGCTTCAGGGTGCTGTGGAGAGTGGCTCTGTAATTAGACACACTTCCTTTCCAAGTCCAGTGTGTGTAATACATGCCACGCACAGCACGGCAATCCTTAATTCAACTACAGGCAACTCACCCAAGGCAGCGTAACGTCACGTGGTTAAGGCACTGGTGGGAGATGGAGACCCAGGGCTTCATCCACCACCAGTTGAAAGCACTGGGAGGGCATTTGCCTTTAATGGCATTTGGTTGAGATCCCAGTGTCATCACTCACATGTATAAGCTTTTGCCAATCAGGCCTTAGAGCTGCCTTTTTAGCCTCGTTTCCTAAGGAAATGAGGCCCTCCATAACATCCCTGTCAGTACGTCCTCCCTCAGCAACCCTCAGGCCATTTCATCTGAGCCTTACTCGGATGTAGAGCTCTCATGGATGAAGTTCCTGCAGGTTTCATCAAAGTGAGCAGCAGGATGGAGGGGAGAGACTCAAGAGTTTCTTGTAAATCGAAGGAGAGGGATTTTCCCCGAGCAAGGAGGTGGCGTCACTGGGAGCTCAATGTTTGGACAGTCAACATTGGCATGGTGCAGAGGGAGAACAGCCTTTATCCCTCCTGTTGCTTGCATAATTCCTTGTATCTGGATTTTAAAACCCCTTTTTCCCCCATAACAATGTCCTGGATAACCTTGCCTCTGGTGGTTTTTAAACCTCTGCTGCGTGCCCTTACACTTCTTGTCGTCTCCCTTGCTCATCTGGGACCATAGGGCTCCTTTTGCCCGATGCCATCCGTCTCTCCCTGTCACAGGGTCAGTAACGGACTTTTCCGGTAAGCAGCCCTCTTTAACTTCACAAGGTATTATTGACTCAGCAAAACCCCATGGGGAAAATTTACCATAAAAACAATAAAACAGTTTCTCTGCCTGCCTCCTCGCAGGCAGTCATCCAGTTTCTGCATGGAGATGCTGGCTGGTTTAAAGCGTACATCAAGCCTTCTTGCTGGGCTCTCTCTCCCGTCCTTTGTCTTTATCCTCTTGGGCCAGATCAAACCAGGCAGCACTTCCTCCCAGCCGTGTGGGAATGCAACTTCAAAAGGCTTTAGGGTTTTGTGTTAATTCCCTGCTCCCCGGTGTCTTTGGTTCCTGCAGGAAATGCAGGAGACCTGACCCAGGGAGAGGTATGGCACGGTGGCAGCCTGTGAACAGGCCATATGCCCATTGCACGTGCAGCCCAGAGCAAGGGTTGCTTGTACCCCAGGATAGTTCGCAGCACTGCCTCGTGGCCCATCAAGAAGGTTAAACAGGCCAGGGCATGGGTTATGTATGTGTGGGAGTAGTTGGGGGAGGCACAAAGCCAAAGGAAGCACACCAGATACATCTGAAACAATTGCCAGCTCATTTTCTTTACAAGCAGGAAGGATTGATGGAGGCAGGGGAATGCTGCTCCATGCCACCCGAGCTAGTGTGGCAGGTAGGCAGCCCCCCAGCAAGTCACACTCCTACCTTGAACGTGTTGAGGGAATTCTTCATCTCGGCCACTTTTTCTTCCATGGCACAGCGGCAGCTCTTGACCTTCTCCTCCAGGGCATACTCGCCATGCTGGATTCGCGACAGCTCCTGCATTGCTTCTGTGAAACCCGCCTTCAACTCAGAGGCTAATGCCTGCAACTAGAGGAACCACAAACACGGTGGGTTCAGTCCCTCCTCCCAGATGCAGGTGGCTGTGTCCCCAGGGGTGACCCATGGATCAGAGTGGCATAAAGGCTGGGTGTAACCCATCCTGTAAGGTTCTGTCCTCTTTCTCCTCCTCTTGTCATGGCTGGGAGACATGGGGGGAGGTTCGGTCCCTGCTGCAGCCTCAGTACAGGGTAGGAGGTGTTTGTCTTGGGCAGTTAATGTGCCCCTTTTTAGACTCAGAGTTTTTCCAGGCTCCCTGGCAGTTTGCAGCCTGTCAGTCTGTAGAAGGAGAGGACAGCCTGAAACATGCCAAGGTTTGCAATAACAGCAGCCAGATTATCAATCCCCAAAGCAGCTGAGCAATCAAGAACATGTCCATTTTTGCAGCAAGTCCTCCTCCCCCACATGCTCGTGGGGCTGGTGCTCTCAACAGACAGGTCTAACGCCTCCTTGCTCTCTAAGGGCTGTGGAGGCCCTCTGTCCTTGCTCAGCGAGCCCTTTCCAGGGAAGGAGGCAACTCTTTAACTCGTGATGGAGAGGGAGCGGGAGATTTTCCCCCAGCATACAGCGACACTGTGCCCACTCTCCCTGTTTTCTGTCCCTAGAGGCCCTAGCGCTGCTGGAAGAGCTCACAACCTAAGCTGGAGGCAGCCGGTTGGTAGCCGGGTGAAGCAGGAGACAGACCGGGGCGAGCCAGGCTGGCATAGCAAGCAGACAAGGCAGGTGTGGAGGGGGCAGTGAGGGGAGGCAGGCGGCTTGTGGAGGGCTAAGCGGGGACACCCTCTTCAGGGGCAGCTTGGGCTGGCGACCGAGCCCCCGCTGCTGTGAGCAAGGCGCGCGTTCTGCCTGCACAAAGCCCACGGCGAGGTCGCGGCCCAAGGCACTTCGGTACCAGTGGTTTTTACCTTTACAACAGAAATTCGGCCTAACATCTGGTTATAAACTGAGTCCAAAACTGGAGCACTGATGGTAAGAGGACAGCCACCCCGGGGAACTCAGGCGCTTGAGTCCTGTAAATGGAGCAGAGATGGCTTCCGATACCTTGGGGCAATGGCATGCACCATCCTCCTCTGATCAAGACTGGCAGCGTCTTTACAGAGGACGTCTGCCTGACATCCCCACTCCTACCCCAGTGCTAACCCCACAGTCCCCAGTCTGGTCTGGCTGGACACACGTTCCTAGAGCTGCCTGGGTAGGAGAAGCAGGACTGACGGGAGCTGGGACAGGGCGGAGGGACAGGAGGCTGACGACATCTTCCCTCCTCAGGCAGTCAGCCTTGACTCCCCAAGCCAGCTGGAGCTCCAGACCCCTTGGTTCAACCCCTTCACCCACCCTTCCTGGCCAGGGAGGACACCTTCCTGTGACACTCCTATATCACAGGAATTGTCCCCCTGTGACCTGCGACTGTAGCCTGAAGGGTTAGAGGGGCTGCTTGGGGCCGGGGCTGCTAGGGGAGGCAATGACCATACTGCTTCTGATACCTCAGCCTAGGGGGGTGAGCCAGGTGGTCTTAGCATCATCAGACATTCTAACATATATGTCTGGAGAAGTGGGGGGGATATAAAGTACTGCAACTGTGCAAAATGTTAATATTCCCATCTGTGCTCCCAGCCACATGTGCACACTGACATCGCCAAGGCAGAGTTTCCCTGCTAGCCTGCATCAGGGCTAGGCATCGCACATTTTCCTCTAAGTGAAAAGGGGTGATTCATCAGATCCATCCCTTCCAACTGAAATACGCTATCCTATGCTATCCTTTTTAGGAAACTGCTTCAGGATGGAGATGTCGCAGCTTCAGGTCTCGGCTAGCAGTGGAGCCGTCCAGAAGCTGGCCCTGGAGATAACTGTGTTTGGGTCAAATAAGCCCAAAATGAAATGTTTCTGCCCACAAGCCTGGCCTGGCCTCCTTGGATGCTTCCAGGAAGGAGGTAAACTAGACAGATCCTTTCTGGAGGGTAGAGGAATGGGAGTTATTGCCGATTTAGAGGTTTCTGAGTAAAAAACTGCTAGGCATCAGCAATAGTCAGCATAAAGGGACCACTGCAGAAACTTTCATGTCCATGTGCAGTGAAACACTCTGTGAAAGCAGAGTTCAGGCAGGCAAAAGAAAGATTTGGGCTAGAGGCTGGACTATAATATCCTCTGCATCTAAGAGCAGACAGTCACTTGTTGTTTTGGCATTCACTGTTGGTCAACCTCTGCTTTTGCAGTCACAGTGTTAGCTTGGTTTCTTTGTGTATCCTTCACAGTGCTCCAGACCCCTGCCTGGGTCTGTCCTGCCCAGTACATCTCTCTTCAGCCCCATGCAGCTTGCAGTGGCTATTTCAGATGCTGAAATGCATCTTACAGTCGCATTTCCCATTGTTGCCGCTTGATGGATGAAAGCAGCCAGCAACACCAATCAGCCACATCTGCCAGGGCTTGTATGGCGGACATGAAGTGCTGAAACACTGAGAACTCCCTCCTCTGCCGCCCTCAGTGCTTAGAGCATAGAAAGGAAACACAAAGAGCGTTGTGGCGCCATTGGGTGCAAGTTTGATCCAAAATTGAGTGGAGCGGTACAGGATCAACACATTATCTTTGAACTCCTGCCAAGCGCAGTGTAGTGCTTGAGCTGTGGATTTTAGTTTGAGCTCATTCCTAACAACAAGCTGTGGAAACCCATCCTTTAAATCCCATGGGCTGTTAGAACAAATGGAAGCCATTGAAGCATCAACTTGTGCTTACGTGTTGCCTAAGTGATGATGCCTACAGGGCCGGAGAGACATTTCACAGGTTTGTGAACCCCTGGAAAGTCAAGCCAATTCAGTGTTCTAAAGTGCAACGCATACCAAAAAAGAAAGATTTTATACTACCATGGAAACTTGGCAACAGTTTAACTGTAATGTGTTGCTCTGGCTCACCTATTCATGGGAATAAATACACTTGAAGAGGAACACACCTTAACAGCTTAAGTTGAACTGCCTAATGCCTAGAGGATAAATAAATCTGCATGGTCACAAGAAGTCCTTAGAACATGTCAAAACAGCAGCCCAAGAGCTGTTCAAAAAAAGCATTTAGGCATCTAAATAATTTGGTACGAGAGACACATTTCAGCCCCCACCTGCCTTTGAAGTGTGGCCTTCAACCTGACAAAGCAATGCAGTGAGGGATCCTGCGCCATGCATGTGCAGCAGATTATGTCTGTCCTGGGGGCCATGACTCCCATTTTACCTGCTGCCCTTGTTTGTCAGCTCTGTGTGGAAAAACCGTGCAAGTAAAATCTCTATTGAGACCAAGTAACTGCACTGTGCTCTGTGGGTAGCTCTCCATGGGGAAATGAAGGATTCTCCTCCCCTCTTTTCATGACTCTGATTAATAGGACGCTGAGAAGCGGTCACTTGTGAGTCTCACTTGTCCTCCAGCCCAAGGGGAACGCTTGGTCAAAGTCCACCTGGAAGGAGGGGAGCGAGTGTTTCCCAACATGGAGGGGGGAACCGTGACCATGCAGAGGAAGTAATGGTGGCTAGAGGGGAGGAGAAGGGTGTGATCAGAAGACGTATAAGGAGCGTTCCTCAGCCTGCTTTTGACTTTACTTTGCAAGAGTGGAGCTATTTATATATGTGCATATATATATATATATAAAATGGCTGTGAAATCTCCTTCACTGAGCCTCTACTTGTCTCACCTGCTGTACTGTCCCCAAAGGGTGGACAAGACTGATGCTGCTTCCAGGACCAGAGGCAGCAAAACTGCAGAGCCTCCCCATCCTCCCTTGGTGGGTGCCAGCAATTTGAGCCAGTTGCAAAAGATAGGGAGCATCCCTTCAGCCTAAAGCTTTGTTCAGACTTTAAGGCAGCCCAGGGAAGGTGGCTGTGGCCGGGAGATGGGGATGGCTTGTGGAAGGAAGGGCTGGGATCAAAAGCAGAAGGCAGAACTTGGTGAGCTGGGTTTACTGCCCTGGCTGCCACTGAAAGGATGAGAGGGAACCCTTTCTTCCACAAGTAGCTGTGTCCTCACATATCTCCCCATAGCAGTAGCCAGGCTATCCAGGGCTCTCTGTCTCCACAGGGATGGCTATTTGCCTCTGCCACCCTTGGCAGCTGCCTAGAGTCCTTACATTGGAACAGGGCCTGCTCTCACGGACCTTGAGCTAAAGCCTGTCAAAACCAGTAGAAAACAGGCTCATGATGATGAAATATTACATAGGAATAATTCTGCTGTTATAAATATATCCTAGAAAAGAGCAAAACCTTCTGTAGCCATGAAGGAGCACTGTCTATGCTACTTCCCCCAGCTTATCTACTGTCCATCACTTTGCACATCTTCTGACGTGGCTGATCAGAAGAAGTAAGCAAGCACCGTGTCACCCAAAAGAGGGCTGCCTGAGGACACTGCCTGAAACTAAAGTGGCACCAAGTCCAACACTTGTCACAAAGCCTGGATCTGATTTTTCCGAGCTGCGTGGTGTATGCTTTTACCAGGGAACAACTAATTTGTAGCACAGCTGCTAACTCCTACGTTTAAGGACAGCACTTCTGCAGCCAGGCATTAGGAAGGCTTGCGACGCCTCACAGCAGGAAAGCAGTGGAGCTGTGCTGATTTACAGTGGTGGAAACCCTGGCCCTAGGAGTATATCCCCTATTTATATTCCTAGGCGAGGATGGTAGGAATAAAGGCAGAGCAGCAGGGTAAGGACAGAAGAGAAGGATGAAGATACTTAAAGGGGGCTGCGAGCGCTTATCAGCTCTTGTTTCACATTTGAGCAGTCTTTTTTGGTAACTGTAGTGTCCATAGGGCCCTCGCTGAAGCAAAAGGGGACAGCCAGCTGGTAACTTTCATTTAAAGGATTCGTTAAGGTATCCACACCTCAGCTGGGTTTTTCTGGAAAGCAGCACGTGTGCATGGTGTTCCCATGGCTGGCTTTCCATGCGTGTTGGATCCACTGTGCCGGGCCCTTCAGTTGAAGCTCCTGCTTGGAGCTGTCTGGATGGGAAAAGAGGATGAGACAAGGGAAGCACTGACTGGTTAATGGAAAGCAGTATCTCCTCCACTTGCCATGGTGCACTTACAAGCAATTACATGCATTAGTGTTGCAGTGGTGACAACAGAGGTCTCAAATAGTCAGGGTTTGCAGTTCAGGGTTATGTTTCTCTTTCAGGGTACAGTTCCATATTGAACCAGACCAAGGTTTAAAGCGGTCAAAACTCTATTGCATTTCCTGCAGACTGGAAATGCATAGGAAGCATCACTGTGGAAACACTGAAGCTGCATCTTACAGGAGGGACGCTCCCTGGGCTGTGGTATAGGCAATCTTGTTGCATCCATGGTGGCTGCCTGCAGCAAGAATGTCAACTCAAAGAGTGGTCACAGAGCTCTGGAAGTCCTGATCACCTTGAGCCGACGTGGGCTCAAGCACAGTGTTTCCAAGCTCCTGATGGGAGAGCCAAACAGAGACATGCAGCAAGATTCAACACTCTGGCCAGCCCAGCTGCTCTGCATTATCTGGCAAGAAGAGCACCCTATGGTCCAAGGAGCTGTGAGGCTGCCAGGATAACCCAGAGCCCCCCAGGAGACTTGGCCTCTTGCTGGGGAAGACACCCCAACCCAACGTCAGTCAACGCATCCTGGGACAGTTCATCGGGTTTGGTGAAAGCTCATCAGAGCTCAGCCATGAAATCTCCCTCCGGCTCAGTGAATTGACGTTCCCTAATTGATGCTAATGATGCCAGCTAGTTAATTAGCTGAGCTCACAGATCACCTGTCTGAGCACAACTGGTTGTGAGCAGAAAAATTTTACTTGAAGTGTCTTTTAAGATGAAGCCCAAGATGTGATATGTGTGACATTTGTTCATGCAGTGTGCACATTTTTGTTGCCATGTTCCTTGTAAGTGCCTACATTTTTTCTTCCACTTAATTTAGCTTTTTAACTACTGTTTATCTATTCATAACTCTTTAAACTCTTGGAGTTATTTAGGGCATTTTGCTCATCTTTACCTGGGAAATCTGTGTTGCAGGGGTACTCACAGGCACACTTTCAGTCTCTCCTGTGGGAATAAAGAACTTCAGTCAATTAAAATGACTTATTATGGTTGCTATAAATAACTGGAACAGAGTGTTTGAAGTCCCTCTTGAGGTACAAATCAGTTTTAAAGGACTCAAGTCTCTCTTTAGGAGGTGGGAACACCATATTGTTTGTAAAATAAACTGCAATTATAAAACAGGAATGGCTCACCTAAATCAGATGTTGAATTCACCTCGTTTGCTGCCCTGTGTCTGTCCAAAGCTGATCCATGCGAAGAGGTGAGAAACTTTGTATGTGCAATTAGGACCAAATTGCCCCCTGTGAAGTTCAGTTCTGTGTAACAGGTTTTCTCCCCTAAAGCATTACTGATCTCTTTTCCGAAATTGTGAATTTTATCCTCTACTATATTTGTACATATTTCTGTTCTCTCCACAAAAGGCTGATCTGATCTGTATATTTTAAGCCCTAAGTTATATTTTGTCACATTGCATTCAAAGCAGTAATCATGTCTTTTGTAACACCAAAAAAAACATATCTTTTCATAAGTTTTAAATTCCTTATTTTTTGTGGTATTGTCATCCCATCTGATCTTGTACAATGGAGCTACACTTAACATTTCTGAAACAGACTTAGCTGATGGAAGAGTTTATATCTATTTTGCAGAAGTGTTTTGGACACTGCAGAGACGTTATCTCTAGGCATTAATGGGTTCTTGGTTGAAACCAAAAAGTCCATATTTATTATTTCCTTTTCTAACATTGTCTCTTCTGTGCAGAAACCTTCAATGATCCAACAGAAATTATCGCTGGCTGTGCCGCCATTGCACTTTGAGGGAATCGCAGTCCAATGGCCATCAGTTCCCATGTTATTCCCTATGTCAGGCTCCCTGGCTGGCCTTCACTCCCAGAAAACATCACGCCACCCAGTTCCTCATCTGGATTGCCTCCCCTTGGCAACGTTACTTCATGAGGTGAGTTTTCTCTTGCTTCCAAGAATTTGCTTCACCCATCTCTGCTGTCAGTCACAGACATGACCAGTGATCCCATGCCCAATTCTAGGGGCAGCCAAGCTCCCTCTTTCCATGCTGGCTGCAGATGCCCAGTACCTTACCCACCTGGGCCTGTAAGACCACAGAAATTCAGTCCTGCAGAGGCTTGAAAAGCGTGCAGAGGCTTGAAAAGGTAGCCGGTGCTACGCAGTCAGCAAGTGCACGAAGTGGAAAGCTGAAGCCTGGAAGTCAGAGCTTTTACAAGGCACAGCTACGTTCTGATTTCTTTGCCCCTGAGGGGGAATATGGGTTACTGCCAAGGGCACCTACGAATTGGCCCTGTTCTGGTCTCTAGGCTTTGTCCTGATTCAGAGGAATGTCAGCAAATTCCCCAGCGACTCGCAGAAGTGAGAGGCAGAGGAGGAAAGGCCGTGTGCCCCTTTCTGCCCATGTGCCGCCTTCTCCCCGTGCTGGCTGGTCTTGCAGCTGTTGGGTTGGGTAGCAGGGTCAGACACTGACCCTCCAGGGCATATCCTCCGAGGTTCCTCCTGGGGCACACAAGGGGCAGCAGGCTAATCAGGAGAAGTAACCATGACCCCAAACAGCCAGCTGTTTGGGGTCAAAATTCATCAGCCAGCCCGCACCAAGTCCCAGGTTTCATCTTGTAAATGACAGGTTGTTTTCATTTTCAGCTTTGGCCTTTTGGGGTCTTTTTTTTTTTTTTTTTTTTTTTTTTTTAAATTTTCTCTGCAACCCCACAAACTAGAAACCAACTTTTGGCCTAAAGTGAATGATGAAGCTTTCTCATGATGCCTGGAGTTGAGGCTTAAGAGGTCAGCCAGTGTGTACTGTGATCCTCCTGAATCAAGAAGACTGAGGTCCATGTCTGGTCTGATGTAAATGTTACTGCTGGACTCTTAACTGTAGGAAGGTAATGACTGACCCAAAAAGAGCCAGAGGACATGTGTCATAATTAAAAGCACAGTACAAAGCAGATGCTGGGAGGACACGGAGATGCTGTTTTTGCAAAGTGGTGGACATACTGAATGCTGAGCTTTGTGAAGGGCTAGAGGTGTCAGGTAGGAGCGCAGCACAGCAAGGAAGAGCCGTGGTCTCTCTTCAGATTTTCTTTGGGTGTTCTTCAATCTGATATATAACATAGAGGGCTCAACCCAAGCCCTGCAGAAGTCTGTAGGGATCTTTCATTTGGATTTGGATATGGATCAGTCTGTCATGTCCTTGGACACACTCAAAGTGAGGAACTGCTTCTGAGCAAGACCAGAAGATGGGAGAGGATCTGTGCCACTGTGATTTTACCTCCTACCTTTGTCATGAGCATGAGCAGAAGCACTGTCTGCACATACCCACTCAAAACCCAGATCGTTTCTATAAAGTCACTGCTAAAAGCTGGAGCAGAGGAGGCTCCTCACAGTTGCGCTGTGGGAAGCAAGGGGCTTTGTGGTTATCTCCTGGTTTCTGCAGTGAACATCTGCAGCCCATGGGGGCATACCAATTAATTGGAAAAAATCCCTGAGTTAATTTCCTTTTCAGTCTGCTGTAGTGCAGGGGCCTAGGTACACAGACCTAATTTACTCAAATTAGAATAATAGTAATAGAGAAATTAACTCTTACATTACCTATGCCATGAATGAATGTTGGCACCACCAAGCATCTTTTAAGAGAGAAAGAGATGGTCCAGGCTCTCTCCCAAGCTTACAGTTACGGGCACTCCTAAAGCTGCTCCACCTGCTCTTCATAGTTTCAAGACTTGGTGACGCAATCACCTCTGAGGTGGCAGAGCACAATGCTGCCAGGAGTTTGGAGTGGAAAGCAAGTACCCCGAGCCCCACGCTCCTCTGCAGAAAGACCTAAAGCTGATAACCACTAAAATTATGGACCTGAAGCTCCTGAGTTTTGCAGACTTCTAGAAGCGCTGCTGACTGTAGCAGGACTGGATGCATGCAGGCAGTGTGGCCTGGATACATCTTGGTGCTTGCAAGATCGGGACTGGTGCAGACGTCTGGGTTGTGGCACTGACACGAACAAGAACCCCTTGCAACAAAGCATGTGAGAAGAAGAGGAGAGAGGCATATCCTCATCACAGTGCCCTTGTGTGAGACACAGCTTTTGACAGGCAGGTGTGGGTCCGAGGCAAGAGAGGGGAATCGCTTCCCACATTGGACGTTACATGTGCCACAGGATTACTTTCCACAGGGGAGAGGGAGGTGTTTCTAAAATAAGAGATTAAAAACTTCAAAGCCCAGATATTTCTGTGAAACTAAAAGAAAAGACCATTTGCCCACAGGTGCCGTAGCTAAGAGATGCTCTTGGGAGGCTGGCTGGTGGCTGCCAACAGACAGGTCATATGGGAGCAAGTTTCTTCCTCGCTGTCTTTCATGCTATCAAGAAGTGAAATAAGAGGATGCTTTACCTTCTTGTTTGTTTGAGTCCATGGCTGCTATAGGGTGTGCGTCCTCGCAGGGACTCCTGTCCTCACTCTGGAGGGTTCTGGCTGGTCACTGGGAACATCCCATGGCTTAGAGCTGCCCACATGTGAGCCCTGCGATGGGTCAGCTGGTCTGAACCCTGAGTGCAGAAAGATGCAGAAAGGGTTTATTGAGCAGAGGTGCTCAGAGTTCAGAAAACAGAGGGAGGAGGAGGGGTTTGAGAAGGAATGAGGCATCCTAAAAGTTCGTTTGGGTTCACAGTGCCTCCACAAGCAGAGCGGGCATCTGTACAGACACTTCCCTCCCAGCCATTTGCACTTACGCGAATGGATGATTAAGAGGTACTATGCAATCCCACAGAGACTATTTGCTCAACAAGATGCTTCTTGTTTGAACACAGAAGCAAAAGGAGATGTATTTTGAACAGCACATGAACATCTTGCATGGGTGCTCTGCATCAAAGAACCATCTTTTCGCTATGCAACTAATCACCTGAAATGTCCTCCAAACTTGTGTTTGGGCCACAGAGATACTGCCTTCACAATGCTGCTGCACAGTCCTGCCAGCACTTTTGGAGGCACTTTTACTGCCATGCCTGCTTTATCTGTCAGTTGTCTCCCTGAATTTTGGAGGCACGGGAGTGCTGCAGGACACCCCAATGTGTAGAGCTGCAGCCTCTCTGGAAACCAAGGCCAACAGAGCTGCCCAAGTCTCCTCCTTGGTAAAGCATCTCATCAGCCTGGTAATGGGGTTAGGACCTTGGGAACAGTCTTAAGATAATGCCTGATCAGTGACGCAGGCAGAGCCCCAGAAAAATGGATCGCACCAGCTCACACTTCTCTTATCAGCATCGGCATTGCCCCACATCCAGGCTTCCTCTCCCCAGGGTTTAATTCAAGTCTGCTTTTGTCCAGCCTTACTAGGAAACTAGGTGTGATTTAGGAGTCTAGAATAACCTCCCACCTCCATTCCTGTTTGATATATATATGTCTAAGGCTGATGCGAGTGATCATTAGCGTTGCTAAGGGGATTGGAGGGGCCAGCTCCTGGCTGGGATTGGAGAAGCCTGGGGTGATGTGTTTGGGGAAGCAGGCACAAAGGCACATAGCATTAAAAAGATGGCAGAGGTGCAAAAGATGCAAGAGACCTGGGTGGCTTTAGGAAATTGCTTGCAGAAGCAGTTGCTTCTGGTGCAATCAGCAGCACAGCTTGGGGGCCACGCACTTTCCACCTGACAGCTTTCGAGTGTGGAACTCCCAAGGAGGAGGGTGGTGGCACCGTCGAGGCTCCTGAGATGGGAGTGATGGTGGGCGTTTGTGAGCTGTGGCAAGGGATGCCGCTTGTGGTGAGGCTGGGAGTGGTACAGCCGTCAGCACACCCAGCCACCCTCACGATGAGGGTGTGATGTGGACTGACAGGCCTCCAGCACAGTGCTGAAGGGACTTGGGGTTTAGCATCTTCTTGAGATGGAGGACTAATGAAAGGGTAAACTTCTTATTTGTAAGAGAGCTGCTTATGAGATCTCCCAAGAAGATCCACTGTCTTCTCAGGACAGAGGGTCATTTGGTGACATGAGTGGAAAGGCGGAGGGACTTTGGATGCGGGCTTTGTACAAACAGGCTGTGAAAGCTTCTAGGTGGATGGCTGGTTACAGTGAGATAAATGTAATAGTTTATTAAATCTGTTTTCTGTCAGCTGATAGTGTAATAGTTTTTGTTGTTGTTCTGAAGATTCTGCTCATGGCAGAGTTTAGGTGGGCAGGGTCCTCTGGAGTTACCTGACTGAAAGCAGGGCGAAGCCCAAAGCTGGATCAGATTGCTCAGGGCCACATCTAGTCAAGGTTTGAGTATCTCCCAGGCTGGAGACTTCTCAGTTTTTCTAGGCCTCTCCCAGGGCTACACTGCTCCTATGGGCAAGAATTTTTTCCTTTTGGCCAGTCAAGGTTTCCCTTGTTGCATGTTGTGCCCATGGCAATTTATGTGTCTGTGAGAAGAGCTAGACAGTAGAGAGTGTCTAGTCTGTAACCCCTGTTAGGTCGTTGCAGATGGCTGTAGGAGGCCCTCCAGCCTTCCCTTCCCTAAGCTGAACAAACCCAACTCCCTCAGCCTCTCCTCCTATGCTGTGTGCTCCAGCCCTCTTTAGCAAAAAAAAAAAAAAAAAAAAAAAATAAATTATTTTTCTGATACGTATTCCAAAGAACGGCAAGAATGTTTTTTGCTTCCGAAACATGTAAATATGCAGTTGTTTTTAAAGTAGCTAAACTTCCCCTCTAGTAGTTTTGAGGAGAAGGTACTTAAGTTTGGGTCTCTGAGTGAAATGGACTTTTAACTTCAACTTCAGTAGCAACTTGTTTAATAGCTAAGTTGTCAGACTTTGCTCCCAGTTTAGACTAGTCAATGCCGTAGCAAATTCCTGAGGCTTTTGTTACTGGGCCATTGAACTGGGACCAGCTTGTCTACCACTGAGAACTGGTTTCAAAATTCAGGATTGTTTTTGCAATGTTGGGAGGAAAGGAACAAATGAGAAAGGCAAAACAGATATGAAAGAAACATAAATCTCTTCTGCAATGAGCATTTTCACTGAAAACAATGAGAAGAGCTTTTTGCTGGAAATTCGTTAAATTTTTTCTTTTTAACAAAAACATGTACATATTTTACCCATTCCGCTTTTATATTATTAATGGCTTACCATGCCAGTTATAGCAACATAACAGTATATAATTGTTAACTATTAATAATAATAATTAACAAACATCAATTAGTATGGAATTAGTTATGTTAATATACCATTAAATACACTAACCGCATAGCCTTTCTTAAAGATTTTGTAATTATTACTATCCACTTGCTGAGTTATTCTGGGAATCCATAAATCTCCAGTGAAAATGTGACATTCAGGCCTTCACAAGGCAGGGTGACCATACCCTGCCGGTACCAAGAACATTTATTGTGGGGGCGCACAAAAAGGAGAATTTCTAATCCATGCTGCTGCACAGCTTTAAATGGGGGAGTCAGGGGACTGTCATGCACAAGGAAACAATGGATGAACAGGCTGCAATGTTAGGCATCCAAGGTGTGGAAAAGCCATAATTAAAGCGTAATTCAGTTCCACCAAGTGCTCTCTACTTCCACTCTTAGACCAGCTCCTCCTAGGCATCTGAGACTTCAAAATGCTTGTCTTTCTGTCTAGGTCCCATTTTGGCAGGTTCCCCTGCCCAGCACATCCCTGGGGCTATGCCATCAGTCTCACAGACGGTGAGGTGGATGCAATATGAAGGGCATCTGTGGCTACCCCCCACTAACACACGGAAACCTGCAGTTCTCATGAGGAGCGATGCACCTAAGAGGAGAAGCTCACAGGATGGCATCCCCCGCCTCTGCTATGCTACAGGTGACGACATGAAACATCTGGGGTCTGGTACAAAGAAAGAGGTGTGTCTGATATGGAGAAAAATAACCTACATGAGGTTTTAATGAGAAGCAATACTTGTAGAAGAAGGGCTGCCATGAGGATATGTCATTGCCTGTCTTCTGTTCTCATGAGCTTTCAGCTCAGGACCACATAGGGCTGGAAGGGAGCCCTTTGGCATTGTATCTTATCTCTTGGGTTGTAAAAACACTGTGGGCTCCTGGTATCAGAAATAATTTTTCCTTATAGAGGGAACTCAAAACAATACCCATATGGGATGGAGATTTAACTGAGGAGCTTCCACATCACACTCATGCTGACAAGGACAATGTCAGCACAGTCTCTGTCTGTCCTCTGCAGAGCTCGGGAGTGAGGCTTTGAAACTGGGACACCAGGGATGCCGCCATCCCCTCCTGCACCAGGCACCACCAGGAGCTCTGCTATATGACCGCGCTGCAAAGTAGGTTGACCTTGGTTAAGTGGGTCCAGAAAATCTTCCCTGTTTTACCTGAGTTAACTGTCTTTTGTGTGTCCTCGAGCTGCAGCCTGCAATTTCCTGACTCACCTCTTGTTTCTTTGTTACATTAAATAATTGCATTACCTCGGCTGCTTTCCAGCATTTAGGGCTCACTGCTGGACTCCGCGAATATATAACATTGCCTGCCTGTCCCTGGTTCTTCTGAACTGCCGAATACATGGAGCAAAACTAGTCAGTCCTCTCTCATCACTAAAACAAACAAAAAGTGCACCTCACCATGGTTTTTGCAGCAAATGCTTGTCCTCTGTTCTCCCTGGCTGCCAGGTGGGGAAGCTATTAACACTGTCCTCACCAGGGACGAGGATTTCAGTCAGCCTGAGTTGGCTGAACAGTGTCTGGCTTGTTCCTAAAGGGTGCAAACAGGGGTTGGAAAATAGGACTGACATTTGGCCCTAAGATCCCAGATGTGGACTGCTTGGTCAAATCCTGCCTCTGCTGGCAGCGAACAAATCACAAGCTCACAGCAGAGTCTGGGTGAGTAGGAAAACTTGTATGTCTCTAGTCTGGCTTCCTGTTCAAATCAAGGCTAACTCCAAACTAGATCAGGTTTCTCAGGGCTGTGTCCAGCTCAAGTCCGAATATTTCCCACACTGGAGCCTCCGCAGCCTATCTGGGCCCTCCCATACCCTGGGGAAGAATATATTTCCTTACGTCCAGTCAGGGTTTCCCTTTGCTGCAGCTTGTGCGCATTGCCTTTCATTGCCTGACATGCCAGCCCACCACAGGGTGGTTTCCTTATCAGCAAGGAGGTATTGTTGTTCCTCTGTAAGCTCCCCACTGGACAGGCTCAACACCCAGTCGCATGAAGCCATCAGCAGATTGCCTTGGCCTGCCCATGCCCCCGCTGCTTTAGGCACAAGAAACAGCAAAGGTGTGATTGTTTCTTCAGAGCTGAGCATTGAAACTCGGTTACCGTCCTGCAGCTCCCATCAAGCCAGAATGACATGTCCAGAGCAAAGCCCAGAGAATAGTTTCAGGGTGTTAAAACCACCAGATTCCTTCATCGTGGCAAATTTTCCCCTTTTGTCTCTACCTTCCCGCCATCTGCCAGATCTGCCATGCCCAAGAACCAAAGCTGAGTGCCACCTCTGCCATTAGGGATCACCACGATTCTGGCAGCTGGTGTCCAGCAAAGAATACTGCCCTGGTGCCTTGCACAAGCAGCTGGTGCTGCCCACACGCCCCCCACACCCCCCAGAGCAGAGCGGGCAGCGTGTGAACGTTAACAGAGCCCGAGCTGGCCCCCACGTCCCATGAGATCCGCAGGGGAGAAGGTGCAGATGGCTGAGGAGGTCCCAGTGGGTTGCCTTCTTTAGCTATGCCCCAGGCGGAGGGTCACCACTGAGGCAGCCCAGGGGTGGGATTGCTGCACGAAGCTGTGCATGAGGGAAGGAGGGGAGGCAGGTCCCATGTGTGACCATGGAGCACCCTTCCGGTGCTCCCCTCCCATGGAATGTCACAGCTGGGAGAAACAATCAACTGTGCAGAGGATCACTTGTTAAAAAGACCAACCCAATACCCCGAGCATCAGCACGCAAACAGGCAAAGCTCAGTAAAGCAGTTAAGCCTAGCCTTGATGGACAACAGCTACTATTTGCTTGGCTTTCTGTCCCATTTGGCTTCTGAAATCATGACATGGGTAACAGTGCAAGGGAATCCACATGCAGTTTTGCTGCTTCCACAGTTTTCCTAAATAAATGCTCAGGATCTTCCTGGTGACTGTCTCAATCCCGCTGTCTGAGATTGCTGGCTGCTTTAAATACCCCACTTGGAGAACAACCCCCAGTCCTCTAAACAGCAAAAAATCAGTGATTTACGCTCATCACTCTTGCACTTTGTCTCCAGCTAACTTTAATGCAGTTGTCATTCAAATACTTCAATTCAGTATGAGACCTCAACTTAGCTCTTAAATGATAAGAGCAAAAAAGGTCTTTTTAACCTGATGTTTTAGAGACCTTACTATACACGCAGCCTCACAAGATTCTCCACACACTAGGAAGCTAGATCTCCTTATACAGTCTTAGAAGAAATCACCTGGAAAGAACTGTGGGCACTGAAGATGCAAAATACTTTAAAAACCATTTTATGTGCTGCCCACCCAATATTAAATACCTACAGCTCTAGCTTTTTCCAATAATATGAAAAAATGGTATTATTAATCCCCCTCTTCATCCCATGACGAGTATACATTTTAAACTTACCCCAGGCTAGTTGAAGATCCTTCAGCACTGTCGGTTGCCAGAGTTGGGAATTAGCACTGTGCAAGAAAGGAGAGAGAGAGGAGAGCAATGGTGGCTTGACGTTTCCCAGGATGGGACTGTCACATGCTAATCACTGACTTGAAACGCAGGCATAACAAGTGCCTTCTAATTATGTAATCTTCAGGTCACATCCTTGCATCCCCCTGCAAAAATCAGGACTGTGCGCTTGGAAGAAGATGATACCGACTTTTTTTCCTTTTTAATTAGAATTGTGCGCTGCTGCGAAGGGAGGGTGGGAAGCCTCGTGAAGAGCCGGGCGCTGATGTGAGCTCTGCTACTTTGCCGAGCTCAGAGGCTCTGAAGTACCTCCAGTGGCACCCAAGTGAGGCAGCTGCGGTTGGGGACAGGGAGACGGGAGCAGCTCCTCCCTGGTTTCTCTGACACCTTCAGTCTCCTACCATGCGTGGCCTCACTAGGGATACCAGGTCCAAGAGGGCTCCCTTCTTTCATTCCGGGGCCAAGAGCAATGTTACCAAAGTAGCCAGGGCAGGGAAGCAGCGACCACTAGCACTTGTGTATTTTCTGTTGCTTGTTAGTCCTGCAGGGCTTTTCAATCCAAAGGGTATCAAGAAAGCATGAGGAGAATGCAGGTAACACAAGACCATGGGTGTCAGGAAAATGTTTGAGCCAGTCTGGTGAGCTACTCCAAAGAGCAAGGAGACATAAAGGAGGAAGAACAGTAACAAAAGGCAGACTGTTTTCTCCCTGAAAGACAAAGATCTTCTTCAAAGATACCCTTCAGGCAGAAAACCTGAAATGTAAGACCGCACAGCCTAAATCCGTGTAATTGCTGTGCAGCGCAGATAAGTGTGGTGATGTGGAGTCCTAGCAAAGGAGCTGAAAGGACAGGCTCACAGATGAACAGAAGCTCTGTGAAAGGTGCTTCTACTTCTGAAGTCAAGGACTAGGGACAGAGGACACCCTATTTCTTTTTTGGAGCTGGCTATTTCAGGAGCAAAACACAACAAAATTGAACAAAATAAAATGATAATTCTGAAGGAGTTTGCTGGAAGTGCATTATTGGTAGGTTGAAGATACCTGTGAATTCAACAAACAGCTCAAGCTAGGAAAGATATTTTTTTTCAATAAATAAAAACATTTAGCTTCACAAATCTATGAACAAACCATTTCCAATAGAGATTTTCATAAAGGCAAGTTTAAGAAAAAGGGCCGAAAGGCGTTATGTTGCCAAATGATCCATGAGCTGCTTTGTTTCAGATGGCACAGTATGCTTCAGTCTGCTGATAATGTGCTGTTTTTTCATTTTGTTAAGAAACCACAGGGCCCAAGATTTTTCCGAATCCTAGCAAAATGGGAAGAATATTTGAAGGCGCACCTGAAGGAACAGCATTTGTACATCGTTTCTGCAAACAGACGCAAGGACAGGTATTTAATAAAACTCCATTAAATATCTGGCAAGCAAAGACTCAACACACATTTTTCCCTGACAGCACTGGTAAGTTGTGAGGGTTTTTTAAACTAGAAAGCGGGTTTTCTGCTTTGTGAAGCAAACTATTGATTTATAGTGCAGAGACCTTTGATGACCAAACACAAAAATAGATTTTTCATTGCATTAGACTTTCTGATGTGATTGTGGCAGCGATCAGTCTCCCCTGTGTGCTTTCCTGTCTACTTTCCTTGCCAGAGAAAAGCAGCTTTGGTACATGGCAGAGGTCTGTCCTAGAGTGGTCTGGTACAAGTTAAAATAAATAAAAAAAGAATTCTAGTCATCAACTGCTCCGCTTATAAATTCACCCTACCCAACTTCATTTCTTTAAGGTTTTCCCTTAGGAGACTTCAGCTGATCAGTCTGAAAAGAAAAATAACTTAATTTTATTTACCATTGACATACATCTTTAGGATTTATTTTTTAAAAATGCATGAAGAAATCAATGGCTATTGAAAACTGGTCACAGCTGTTGAGCCCAGAATGCAATCACAGAGCTGCCTTGAACCCGTGCTACTGTCCAAGCCAAGCAGCTACATTTTCAGCTTCTGCTTCAGTCCCACTGCTGCTGAGCCATGAAATGTGCCATTCCACTCCACTCCATTTTCATCGATAAAGTCTCCTTCACCTTCCATTCTGTAATGACGTAAATCCAGCCTGTTGAGTATGCAGTCAGTTTGTGGCAGCAGAGTGATGTGTGCACTACCTATCAGAACCTTCCCAGTGTAGTGTAAGTACCTGCCTTAATTTTCTGCCACACTGGAGCCTGTAAAAGTTTAGACCTACAAAGCACACAGGTTAGACAGCCAAGGAACATATTCCTTTATTTGCAAAACTGTATTTATACTAACATCCTCCCAACGTGTAGCCTCTCCAGAAAAAACTTCATAGTCCCCGTTACGATTTGAAGTTACCAGGGATTAAGTCCTGTGAAGTTTATCCTGACTTTCATTAGGGGTGTCGTAAAGATGTGTCCCGTGTGATTTTCTTGGTGTAAAAATCCATCCTCTCTTATCCTTTCCCCATCCTGCTACGTGCTGTTATTGACAAAGTGCAAGGACTTACAGCCTCCTTCAGGAAAAAAAAAGTAACTGCCGTGTGAATTCAGTCCTCATAAACCACATATTTCTGTTGATCTTCGAAAGCTGTGATCAGGCTCATCATTATACCCAAAAACTGCTATAAAGAAGAAATGTCTATGCATCAGCATCCCTTGCAAAGGAGGGGAAAGTAACTTCTAAAATCAGTTACTGGAGATTTGTTTTCCTTAAAAAATGAAGCCACCTAGCAGTCGCAGCAAGTTGCTATGGTGCTGCCTATTTATGTTCTCTCATGAAAGCCGCAGTGATCTGGTGAACTGACACCTGTCTCACGTAAGTAGGTGGAAAATAGCAATCCTGAAACCTGGCAAAATAGCCTGCGTTGGGCTGTCAGGGAGTGGTGCATATTAGCAGTCACAAACCAGTGTCAAAAAGGAGCAGCCTTAATTCCAAATCAGAACCAGCTGCTTTTCTCTACAGATCAGCTACTAGTGGCAAGCACTGTGCTGGCCCCTTTGCAATGGGCTATATTGTCACAGGAGAGGAGAGGTATCACCCTAAGATTTTTGAGAGAAAATGCTTGTAAAGCTACATGTGTGATCTGTTCCTGAGTGCTCTCACTGAAGTGATGAGTACTCACAGGTTCAGCCTTCGTGCAGAATTCATGTCTGTCATCTAATATGACAGCAAAAGACAGAAGCTCCGTAGCAGATTTTAACATGCCACTGTAATAGACATAACTTAATCTATTCTAAAGCATTGACATTCTAAAGACATTGACATGTCTTTAATTTTTCCCCAAACATTTCAGTTTGTCATACAGGTTCACATTTTGTACCCAGGTACATTCTCTAATACATATTTCATTTGGTGTCTGATCATTTAGAAATTTGAACTTTCATAGAATCATAGGGGTTGGAAGGGACCTCTGGAGATCACCTAGTCCAACCCCCCTGCCAGAGCAGGGTCACCTAGAGCAGGTTGCACAGGAACGCGTCCAGGCGGGTTTTGAACGTCTCCAGAGTTGGAGACTCCACCACCTCTCTGGGCAGCCTGTGCCAGTGCTCTGCCACCCTCAAAGTAAAGAAGTTCCTCTTCATGTTTAAGTGGAACTTCCTATGCTCAAGTTTGTGCCCATTACCTCTTGTCCTGTCCCTGGGCACCACTGAAAAGAGCCTGGCCCCATCCTCCTGACACCCACCGTTTAAGTATTTATAAGTGTTGATAAGATCCCCCCTCAGCTGTCTTTTTTCCAGACTGAAGAGACCCAAATCCCTCAGCCTTTCTTCATAAGAGAGGTGTTTGAGTCCCCTAATCATCTTGGTAGCTCTCTGCTGCACCCTCTCCAGCAGTTCCCCGTCCTTCTTGAACCGGGAAGCCCAGAACTGGACACAGTACTCCAGGTGCAGCCTCACCAGGGCAGAGTAGAGGGGGAGGATGACCTCCCTCGACCTGCTGGCCACACTCTTCTTGATGCACCCCAGGATGCCACTGGCCTTTTTGGCCACAAGGGTACATTGCTGGCTCATGGTCATCCTGTTGTCCACCAGGACTCCCAGGTCTCTTTCAGCTGAGCTGCTCTCCAGCAGGTCAGCCCCCTGCCTGTACTGGTGCGTGGGGTTATTCCTCCCCAGGTGCAGCACCCTACACTTGCCCTTATTGAATTTCACAAGGTTGCTCTTTGCCCAACTCTCTAGCCTGTCCAGGTCTCTCTGTATGGTGGCACAGCCTTCTGCTGTGTCAGCCACCCCCCCAGCTTTGTGTCATCAGCGAACTTGCTGAGGGTGCATTCTATCCCCTCGTCCAGGTCATTGATGAATAGATTCAAGAGGACTGGACCCAGTACTGACCCCTGGGGAACACCACTCGTCACTGACCTCCAACTGGACTCTGTGCCCCTAATCACGACCCTCTGAGCTCTGTCTTTCAACCAGTTATCTATCCACCTTACTGTCCATTCATCAAGCCCACTCTTCCTAAGCTTCCCTATGAGGATGCTGTGGGAGACCATGACGAACGCCTTGCTTAAGTCAAGGTAGACCACAGCTACTGCCCTCCCCTCATCTATCCATCCAGTCATGCCATCATAGAAGGCTATCAGATTAGTCAGACATGATTTCCCCTTGGTGAATCCATGTTGAGTACTTCTGATAGCTTTCTTTTCCTCCACGTGCCTTGAGATGATGCCCAGAACAAGCTGTTCCATCATCTTTCCAGGGATGTAGCTTATGATAAGCTTTACAGCTTATGAAATCAAAACTAACAGAAAAGACTATGCAGCTCTTCCACACCAAACATACTTGTTCTCATTGAATGGTCCAACGTACTTTGCTCCATTTGGAAGTGTGTAGGTTCCGGCCCCATGAAATTTGTTGTTTCTGAATTCGCCTTCATAAACTGACCCAGAAGGGTGTTCTAGCCTTCCGATACCATTCATCTGCATTTAATGAGATGATCAAGAAAATGTTAGTGTTTATGCTTACAGTGTTATTTCCTTCCATTACAATACCCTTTCAGATTGCTGCCTTTGAGTCTGCTATCATTTTCAGATATGATAATGGGAAGGAAAGTGACTATTCTTTCAGATTTAGACAGGTTCCTGCGTCTACAAGAATTTCAGGTAAGAGCTTAGAAGTTTTTGGCCAGCCACGGTGTCCAATAAACCCCTCCTCTGATGGTAGGCTCACAGGATCTTAACAATATACGCAGCATGGGACTGCTGTTCCCAGCCCTGCAAATAACTCATCTACCCTGACAGCCTGAGGGGTTAATTAAATTTTCTGGAATTTCTTTCTGTGGATCAAGGCAGAGCAAGTCTTTTCATTTGTTCATCCTAGGGCACTAAGCCATGCCTGGGGATTTAAATCTGTGCTGTAAAGCACTTCTGTGCCATAATCTTAATTCTTATCATTGCACCAATATTTTTGTAAGGAACTGAAAAAAAGGCCGTATTAGATCTAATAAAACTACAAGATGCAGTTTCCTAATTGCAGACCCATATTTGTCCCATTTCACAGACTGTCTCCAGCATCAAGAAAATAAGCAATTTTCCTATACTTACTAATTCATCCCTGGGGAACACAGTAACCAAGGGCAGCCAAGCAATGGGGCATGTGTTGATGGCCAGAGCTCCCTGGTTTCATTGTGGGACACATGCAGGAGGGCCGTGCCTAGGCTACTGTGTGTGCACAGCCCATTCGTGCAGGGCTTTCATGGTGGCTGTGCCATGCTGGGCAACACCAGCGCCACGCTGCCAGAGTATTTCACCAGGGCCTGCTGGCCAGCAATGGGCAGCGTGTTTGCAGGAGCCTCAGGAGGCAGCAGGACATCTGAAGACCCCAAATGTTTCAAGTCTTCGGTCTGGGCTGTGACAAGATTCCCAGGTGGAAGAAGAGCCTGTGGCATTGGTCTGATCCTTCTCAGGTTATGACTTTCCTTTCTGTGTCTTCTAAGGGTGGGTATAATGGACATGCTCCATTCCAAACCCAGAGAAAGTTTAAAATGAAGGAATACTTAAAATTACCTTGTCATTTTTCCAACTGCCGATGTACATAGTTCCATTGGCGCTGGTGTGGACTCCATGACCATTCCTCTCGAGGGCACCCTCAGGTGTCTTTTTGCACTCCCCCTCTAGAAAATGAGAGTGGTGGAAGACAGGTATTTTCAATTCAAGACAGAGAGCATCCAAGAGGCAAAAACCTATGAGATCATGCAATGCATTTCTTCTGTTGCAGAGACATTTCTCCAGAGCTGACTCTCCATCTCCTGCGGACAGACTGCTGCCAGAGATGGGTCCTTGGAGCACACAAGCTCTGCTGGAGCAGGCGCCTTTGGGTTCCATGCAGAGTGCGAGCCAGCAGCAGTCTTGTTACCTGTTCTTCCACCACCACTGAGCCCCACTGTGAGAGTGGTGGGGAGCTGGCATGGGGCAGAGCAGATCCCAGTGGACCATCAAGGCAGTGTGGGTGGCTGGCTGTAGGAGGAACCTGAGGAAACACCTCCATGGCAGCTTCCGTGTGCCTGTGGGGGGCTCTTAACACAGGCAAAGCAGTGTGTTATTTGAATAGTAGTCCATTTTTGCTGGTAAAATTTTTTGCTTTAAACTCCCGTGTGGCACAGGTTGCCCAGAGGGGTTGTGGAGTCTCCGTTCATGGAGATACTCAAGACCTGATGGCATGTGGTCCAGGGCAGCCACTGTGGGTGACCCTGTGTGTGCAGGGGAATGGGAATCTCCAGAGGGGCCTCCCCACTTCATATGCGCAGCTTTGGGGTCGCTTGTTGCTTATGTAACCCTCACCCTGAACCTGGTAGAGATTTCCTCTGGTTTAATCCCATACACTCAGTTTTGCAAAGGAACTAGCACCTACCAAGATTTTCTTACCATACTTATCTTTATTTGGGAATACGAAAGATGCTTTAAAACACACAGCTTCTGTTGAGAAAGAAACAACCAGTGTCACTGTTAACAACTTGTTAAGGTTTGAAAAACCCACAAGAATTTATTGTCATTTAGACAATTATTCTCTCACTCAGTGACCCCTCCCCACCCAGGAAGGGGGGTCGGGGAAAACGAGGAAACATGAGGGTTGAAATATAAATAGATTTAATAGGATAAGACTAAAAAAATAACATTAATAATACTAAAGAACCAGTATTGATCCCGATACCAATATGAAATATACGAGGACTATACTCAGCCCATTCCGTCAGCAGGAAGCTGTGCACTCCCAGCAGGGGACAGCAAATGTGGGACACTGCGAGCGCTGCGGCTTTGGGAGGAAGGGAAGGGCTCAGGGCCCCGGCACCGGGGCAAGGAGTTCTCTGGACCACCACCATCAAGGGGGAGAGAGACTACACAGCAAACTTTCTAATTTATGTTGAATGTGACGTTCATGGTATGAAATAATCCTGTTGTCCAGCCTGGGTCAAGTGCCTGGGTCTCACTCCTCCTCATCCCCGCACCTGGCCACCTCGGAAACACTGAGACCTGGAAACCCACGTACCATAGCTGGCTATAAAGTAAATATTTTCACAAATTCAGACACTAAAGTCTTCTAAAAGTGCAGTTTTCCCCAGCATTAGAAGAGAAATTAGTCCGTGTCGCTTAAACCAGGACACAACTTTTAGCTGAAATTCAAATATAGATTCACATACATATATTGGACGTTAGGATTGGATGTTAGGAAGAAGTTCTTCACCATGAGTGTGGTGAGACACTGGCCCAGGTTGCCCAGGGAAGCTCCATCCCTGGAGGTGTTCAAGGCCAGGCCGGATGGGGCTTTGAGCAGCCTGGTCTGGCGGGAGGTGTCCCTGCCCATGGCAGGGGGTTGGAACGAGATGATCTTTAAGGTCCCTTCCAACCCGAACCATTCTGTGATTCTATGATATATTCAAATACACAGCAGCTTGACACCGCGCGTAATGATCAGTGTGCTGCTTGAGTGTGCGACTCGTTACAGCGGAGCCCTCAGCGCTGTCGGCGGGGCATCGTGTGAGGGGAGCGGGGAGGCCGGGGAGGCAAGGAGTTTACCGCCCATGGTTGCCATGCGGAGGTGTAGACGGTTGCTAGGGAGGCCGGCGACCCGGAAGGGGAAGACGGGCGTTTCCGGGTCAGGGGACGCTGCGCCGGGCCGGTGCGGAGCGGAGGGGTGAGAGCGGGGCGGGGAGGCACGGGAGTCCCCGGGGGGTGGAGGGGTCTCCAGGAGGGTGCGATGGCGCCGTGGAGAGCGGGGACGGAGGGGGAAGGGGTGCGCGGGCGGGCCCGTGAAGGCGGCTGAGGGGAAGGCGTCCGGACGCCGTGGGCGGGAGCGGGGGGGGGCGGACGGGGAGCCTGCGGTGAGGGAGGGGCAGCGCCGGGAGAGGAGGTTTGGGGATCCCCGGCCGTGGGATGCCGGGGACGGGACACCCCGTAAGAGGCGTGCGAGGCGGGGGGATGCTGGAGGAGTCGGCAGGGAGGCGGAGGTGTTCTGGGCCCGCAGCTCCATGCTGCGTGTTGAGGGGAAGGAGACAGGGCCCGTGTGACGGTGTGCTCGGAGGCGGCTGCTAGCCCATGTCCGCCTGCCGTGCTCACCCTCTCAGCCGCCGTCGCTTGTGCCAGGGTGCTTTGAGCAGGGTCAGCTGGTGTGTTAAATCCCGCCCTGTCCTGGTGGAGCTCCAGCGGGGGGAACTACCGCAGAAAGGGAAGTTTCCTTCTTTCCAAGCCCCAAACTGTTGCTGTCTCCAAGCCCTCGTTTGGGCTGTTACTCGTGCGTGGCCGCAGCAGTTCCTGTCCTGGCTCTGGAGGTGCCGGTGCGAAGATCTGGGAAGTAAGCTCCTGCCAGGCTGTCCACAGCTGCTCCCCTGGCCCTGCAATAGCTTTCCACGTGCAGGAGCGTGATGCTGGGGCACCTGTTAAATGTTGAGCCATTCTGTCACTGGCAACAGCTGCTTAATGCTAACAAGCTTGTGTCAGAGCTGGTGAAGATCCTGCTGTGAGGAGGAGAGGAGGGCTTCTGTTTTCCAGGACAGGTCCCTAATCTCTCCCCTGCCCAGGCTCCACAGACCGCTCAGCCGTCTGGGCAGCTCCTTGCAGAAGGAGATGGATCAGGAGCAGGTTAATGTGGAAACAAACTGTATTTTTGACCTTTTATTCTCAGCCCTGCAAACTCCCAGGTCAAAAAGTGGCAGGGCACTGTCTGCTTTCTGCTGTGAAAGTTCTCCTGAAGGTTTGTACTTTGGGCTCCCCCATGTCCAAGAAAATTCCATCAGAGTGGCAGAACTGGAGCTACCACACTAGGCAGCACTGCTGGTAGGCTCATCCTTTTCCCAGAGATCCTGCAGGTTTTGGTTGAACAGTTGTAAGGAATATTTCTTTTATTTTCTAAAACCACAGAACTTGTTTAATAGTGTTCTAGAAGAATGTGCTTTGCTTCAGGTGCCTACAAATACACTAACGTGCAGGTAATCAACTGCAGTTGAAGTGGCTATCTTCTCTTGTCACATGATAAAACAAATAATGTAATGTGTGCCCAGACATTTGCAATGTGCTAGATAATCTTCCTAACTAAGGGCTATGTTTTTTCCCTTCCTCAGCAAGAGAACATGAGTTCAGCAGGGAGGAGAAGAGGAAAGCCCAACAGAGGAGGAGGAAGAGGGAGAGGAGGAGGAGGAAGAGGAAGGGCAGGAGGAAGAGGAGGCGGCAGCAGCGGCCATTCAAACAAATCTCAACTTGGTGGAAATAGGAAATGTTCAAGCAAAATCTGGGACAATGGAGATGATTTTTGTCTCTTTGAGGAACCAAGGCTGGAATCCAGGTCTTTTTGTTAATTTGGAGGGGTTTGGCATAGAGATATTTGGGATACTTTGGGGCTGGTTTTGGACACCCTTGAATATACAGAAGAGTGAGGGGGTGATTAAGCTGTTTCGGTATGAAGCAGTTTTTACCTGTGTTTTTTGATTAACATTTTTAACGTTTTATAGCTAGGACAGTTGTTTGGGTTTTTTTAAATATTAGAACCTCTGATTTTCTTCTTTGGTCATAAAGTAATTTCAGAACGACCTTGATCAGAAAACACTAATAAACACAGGACGTTCATTTTTGTGTATTACAAAGCTGAAGCTGGGCCATGGAAAATAAGCGATTTAGAACTAATCTGGTATCCTGAATGTATTCTGACCAATCTGACTTAGAAATACTTGGTTGTACTGTAGTCTGAGAAAAGCTTTACCTAGCAAAGTGTTTATTAAATCACTTTGGATTTGTCATAGGATAAAATACATATGTGCATGCTTGTGTATGCACAGATGTAGACATACACATCCTGGTCACGTAAGAATGAGCCCAACTGAATAATCCTTAGGTGATGGCCTTGTTGTATTTTGGTTTTCCTGTTTTGAACTACAGAGTTGGGTCCTAACACATCCCAATTCAGTACAGATCAGTTGAGCCGTGCAAATAAGTCAGTGTTGTGTTCTATTTTAATTTTTAGATCAAACGCCCCTGCCAGAAGAGGAGGGCAAACGAAACAGAGACCCGAAGCGAAAATGCCTCTGCAGACCATACACATGACGTCAGAGAATCAGAGAAGAGTGAAAGAACTTCTTCAAGAGCTTCAAGCACAGGAGCTGGCTCCTGAATCAGAGTTAGTTTAAATGGAGGCGCTACTTCTAGCTCTTACAGATGAGCACGCTTTAACAGACACACTGTTAGAAATGAAAACAGTATTCTTTTTTCCCTTAACTTTTTATTTGATCTCAAATCCTGTAATTTTGAGTCTGCTTTGTTCTCCTACAATATTAACTCTGGGAAAGGGGTATCAGAGTCATTTAAATGGACGGTTTAAAACTGCAGAGACAGAATTTTGTGTCTACTCAACAGCATAATTTTGTTTCATTTTAATTTGATAACTCTTTTTATCAGAGTAGCTGGTTGTGGTGAAGACGATGACGAAGCTGATTACCTTGATGATGAACAATGCTGGTCAACAGATCAGGAACTTTCTGACATAATACCAAGGTCGTCTGCTGAGCCAGCTGAGCACAGAATTGTGGAAAGTGAAGTGTCTTCGTTTGCTGTGCACAAACTCTCCAGGTGATTCTTTTCAGTGAATAATTTGTATCCTGAAGAGGTAAATCATTAGTCTCAATACTGTAAGCTCTCAGTGCTTGGATTTCCTCTTGATTCCAGGGAAGCTCTATGTGCAGAACTGATGAGTTTGTATCTCCTACAAATCAAATTAATGCTCAACTAGGTTAATTTAAAATAATGTTTTTATGAAAATAGATCACTCTAGCCTTTTTTCAGGTAAATTTTCAGTTCTTTCTTCAAGACAATGAAACAGATATTGGGAAAGCTCAGGGACCATTGCTGTTATATATGTGTTTCCTGCAGGTAGCTAATGTTTCAAAACCTTGTAAGTGTTCTTCATCCATTTTGCTCAGATATGAGCATTTATTAACTATTTTTGCTTTATTTGAGAGTGTTTTATATGTGACAGGACTCAGCTTTTTTTTTTTAAGAGTTTAATTTATGTAGTTCAAGTGGGAAATCTAATCCTGTAGCTATTATGTGCGACATAAACCGATTTGTCACCTTTTAAACAACGGACTAGTTTTCACAGACACCAAATTACTGCCTGCCACTGTCATTCAAAACAGCATAAATATTTTGGTATGGGGTTTTTTTCCCCCAGTAATACTAATAGTATCTCATGCCATACGTGCTTCCTTACTGTAAGCCTAATCAAGCAGATCTGTGGTTATTTTGTTTCGTACAAGTCTCTGTCACTCGTTGCCATGTTGTCTCTGCTTTGTTGCAGGTATGGTTTTGACAGCGAGCGTTGTAGGACAGTGCTGAGATCCTGCAATGGTAACATTGGGGCATCCTTGGAGTATTTGCTATTGCAGTGCTTTACTGACAAATACGGAGAGAAGATGCAGGTTTCTGCAACAGCTGCTGAAGCCAGTCAAGAAGAATGTTTAGAACAGAGACAAGAAGAGGCTTTTGCCCTCCGGTCAATCTATGGAGAAAAATTTGTAGAAAGAATTCAAAATCGAGTTTGGACTTTTAGTTTGGAATTGGAGTACCTAGCAAACAAGTTCAGCAAATCTAAACAAAAGGGTGGTTGTACTAAGGACACAGCAAAGCAGACTTCAAAGGAAATATGTAAATTTTATCTCCAAGGAGGCTGCAGGTTTGGTTCAAAATGCAGATTCGGACATGAGTTCCCTCCAAACCACCCACTAAAACCAGCCAGGAACCCTGTCGATGATGCTCATCTCAGAGCTAACAGTGATGGTCCTGTATATGAACTCGAAGTAAGATTTCCTGAAGAAAACAAGTATCCACTCCAGGCACCTCTTGTGGCATTTTATTCCACCGATGAGAATCTACCTCTTGCTTGTCGTTTACACATTGCTGAATTCCTCTTTGGAAAGGCCTTGATAGCTGCAGAGTCTCATGAACCAGTGGTGTACACCTTAGTGACTTGCTTAGAAGATGAATCTGAAATAAGCGAGTTACTTAAAAATACTCACCACAAGTACAGTGTTCCTCCTATGTCCCTGCTGGCAACACCTTCGGTAAAGCTACAGACAGAGAGTACGTCTGGTTCAAATCGAATATCCGAAGGTACACCAAACTTCCCTTTATGGTTTCTGGGCTAAGAACAGTCAAAAAGATTTTTTAAAAAAAAAAAAAAAAAAGAGAGAAGGCAGAGCACCCAATTCAAGCATCTGTTCCAAATCTATTTCTGGAGATTAAGGTCATGTGGTGAGCCAGATCCGTAACTTGTCTGTGCCTCAGGAAGTTCCTTCCATAATAAAGCTGCAGCAGAGAGGTTTTCTGCTGGCAAGAACCGAGTTAAAGGAGCACAGAGCTAATGAGTGTGGGTTGGCAGAGTGAATGATGCCTATTCCCACACAATCAATAAAAAGCCATTGAGATATGTGGTGGGAACTCAACAAAATTGACTAGAGAAGGGTGCTTGAAAGGGGAGCAGGGAAGGTTGTTTGCAAGCTTTGGTGCATCTGCTACTTATAAATTCAGAAACATCTTTTTTTAAAAAAGAAAATTACTTAAAGTTACCAACACCTCCTCAAAATTGATTTTTGTAAAGATGGATTTAAGGCTAACTAAATGTTGCAAGTGGTTCTATAATTTTGTTCAAGGTGTTGTTCCTTTTTTTGCATGCGATTGCAACTAAGTTGATTTCACAGGGTTTCACAGAGTTCAGACTGTGTCACTTACGGCAGGGCGACAGCAACTCTGTGGCATAGATGACCTTCAAGCTCTTAATTCTAAAACTGTTTTATCTAAAGCAAACTTTCTTCAAGAGAGTTCTCAAGAACAACTGCTTTGCATTTTAGAGCACCTAAATAGTGACAGCCTATTTTTTTGTTGTAGCGAAACAAATTATTCCATTTTTTTAACAGAAAGACAGCTTGTTCCAGAAATTGAAATCAGATCTTCTGTATGTTTTTTTTTTCCTTGTGTTATAAAATACCTTGTTTAGATAAATGTAGCCTTAAAACTTTCAAGGGATGGCTTACAGTCTGAGCAAATCCCACCTCAATCGATAGGCAGGAGGAACCAAAGTACCTGGTCCAGTTTCAGCCTTGGTTTAAAAGTGCTTGGCAATGGCTTAACACTTAATGTTACAGTGTAGTTTTAATTAATTTAAGCAGGAGTTGCCATCACAGTCTTGTGCTCCACAGAAGTGGTCGTGTGGTGAATTCGAGAGGGGAGCTGAGACACATGAAAATCATTCAGGAAGGCAAACCAGTTACCAGTCTGGTTCACCGTGTGGCCACCCAGGCCGTGGTGTTGCAGAGCACAGCTGGTGCAGGGGTAGTGACAAGTGGGTTGGAGCTGGAGAAGTTGTGGTTTGTTTGTTAGGGTGAGGGGAGGTTTGCTGGTAGTGTTGAACTAAATACATGGCAAAAACAGTCCTGCAGGTCCTCAGCTCCAGTCTAACAAGGCTCTTTGTTGAGAATGCCCCTGGAACATGTGTCGCTTCAGTGCTGATGAGCTCCTCTTCCTTAGTAACAAGAATACCTAACTGTACATTCTCTGTCTCAAGCCTCAACAGTGTCAGAGCCTCAGGAAGAAGAGGTGGCGGCAGAAGAGGAGGAGGAAAATGAGCCTGAACAAGTTGTTGTGGAGAACGAGAGTTATGTCCACCTCAAGAAAAAGCTTTCCAAAAAGTATGATGTGCAGGCAAAGTCTCTATATAATGAAAATGTTAAAATCTGCACACAATTTCGGCTGAAAAAGGTATAATGTACAGAACAGAATATCTGTTTTCATGCTTACTTTAGAGAAACAAATATTTAAGCCACAGGCTGCTGTTTCAAATGGTTCTGTTCCACTCCAGTGGTGTTCTTACTGCCATGCTGTCTGTTTTCGTGCATCAGTCTTCTAGGCACTTCCAGTCCATGTTGTATGAAAGACAGAAGCTCCCTGCATGGCAAGAGAGAGAAACAATTCTTGATTTGCTGAAGAGCCACCAAGTTCTTGTTGTGAGCGGCATGACAGGGTAAGAGTGTGATTGCACATACAGACTTATGTATGAACGTATGCACAGAAGAATGTGAAATATGTATTCATGTCCTGAAAACGTTGGGGTCATGGTCCATCTGTGGCCAGTGACAGCAGTCCTAGGTGAACTTCATGTGGAGGATGACATTAATGAAACAAAGCAAATTTTTAGTGGAATACAGTCATCTTAATTTATATGGGTGGAAGGTGGTGTGTTTGTTTTTTTTTTTTTTTAATTTATCCCTGATTTTGTTATGCAGATGTGGGAAAACCACTCAGATTCCTCAGTTTATTTTGGATGCTTCATTGCAAGGATCTCCAAGCAGAGTTGCAAACATCATCTGCACCCAGCCTCGCAGGATCTCTGCCATTTCTGTGGCTGAACGTGTAGCCAAAGAAAGAACAGAAAGGATTGGACACACTGTTGGATATCAGATCCGTCTAGAAAGTGTAAAGGTATGTATGCTTTGCTTGTTGGTTTTCATTCAGTTCTATTAAAATGTGCTTAGTGCTTTTATAGCATACAGAATCGCTGCCCTATATCTGCCATACAGTGAGATAACCTATATTCTGTATTATATTATGAAATATATTCTATACTTTATTTCTTCTCAAGTTGCTCAGTCCACTTTACGGAGTGAGAGTGCAGCACTATATCTTGTATTGATGTTTCTCTTTCTGTTGAGACGGGTGAAGGGGGCTGAGAGTATGAGTAATATTTCTGTCCTCTGGAAGACTACTGACTTCATTTCCACTTGTCTCCATTTCCATTTGTGTCCCAAGTAGAGACTGAAGGGTACAACTTCAGTCAGCTAGAAAGGGGGGTTGAATTCAGACTGCTGTCTTGGAAGAGAAATTTTGTCTAAATTGCAGCTGATTGATTTTTCCAAGAATTTTGTGAAAAAATAGATTTAGTAAGTCTTTCTAGGGACAGGGATCTGAGTTGTTTATCAGAAAGCAACATCCACAGGAAAAACAGTTCAGATTTTTTGTTTACCCCTTGTAGCTAGCAATGCCCCTTGGTAAGAAGGAGATGCTCTTAAGTTTTAATCGAAGAAGAATTGTTCTGCCCATCTCCAGCAGGGGTTGCTTTTTCCCTTTCTGTCAAACCTGCCACTCAGCTGAAACCAAATGATTTATTTACAGCAACTCATGTTCTCTTTGCACTGTGTTAAGCTGCACAAAGTCAACTGAATGCTTTGTCTTACCGTTCAAGTCCTCAGCTACCCGACTCTTGTACTGCACTACTGGTGTGCTGTTGAGAAGGCTGGAAGGAGATCTGACTTTGCAGGGAATCACACATGTTATTGTTGATGAAGTTCACGAAAGAACAGAAGAAAGGTAAATAATCTCTTGTCCCATAAGCAAAATGAAGAAACTTAGTCAGAAGGATAAAGGTGACTAAGGTGCCAGTAACTGAAGTCAGGCTTGTTGATCCTGGGGCAGTAATGGAGGATGGTGGAAGGAGTCTGATTTTAGGTTCTTGTCTTTGGGCAGTAAGAAGTTGTGTTGCAGCAGCTTGCAAAGAAAGTCCATCTCTCTTAAATTTCTGTGCCTCCAATCTGCCATTACATTGCAGTGGTGTTGATAAGAGGTTTTGAATGTGGCTGAAGGGTTAAGTAACTTCTTAACTAGGTTACGGCTCTTATTCTTCCCTTGTTTTAGCTTTTACTGAATACTCTAATTCTTTATGAGCCCTTTTGGAAGTTATTTCTCCTGATGCAGGCTTCAGCAGAGCACCGGCAAGGGACAAGTGCACACGTTTCCTTCCAATCTACAGATTTTACTAGTTCTAGACAGTCTCATCCTATCCTGCTCCAGCCTCCTATAGTTTTACCCCACTTACCTGCTGATGCCAGGCAAAAGATAATGTCTGTCAGTATCTCTGTAAACTAAGTGGCAAGGATCATTTCTTTGAGGTTTTCCTTGTGAAACGCTGCAGTGCAGTGGGTTTCTGGGAGGCTTTGAATGCGACCCAATATTCTACAGGTCAGATTATATTTTAGCCTTATAAAAGGGCTTTTATGTCTCAAGGATTCTTCTTCCTTCTCATGTAAAATCACTTCAAGCCAGTCTTCTAGGCATGCCACAAAAGCTATAAATATGTAGGGAAGAATACAGTGAGCAGGGAAGAATGGGTAAGTTTGAATAACTCTTACAGTGAGGAAGAGGAGCAAAAAGGACTCATCTGTTACTTTGAGTTAACTTGTTATCTACTGTTCTTGTGTTTTCATTAATGTTATTAATGTATATTAATTTATATAATGTAATTAATTTATAAGAGCTTTTTGTTGCTTAAATGAATTCGCCAAGTGATCCTGAGACTCTAGTAAGGGACAACCACAAAGTAAGCAGGTTGCCTTCCATTAATTTACCGCATTATTAGCCTCCAGCCATTCTGAGAAGCTCATGCTACCGTGATGGTATCGCTGTGCTATTGAAAACACCAGGAAGGTGGACAGAATGGGGAGAAAAAAGGAAACTCTGAAAGTCAACACTGAAGAAATTCAAATGTATTTTTGCTTGTTTTCTTCAGTGACTTCTTGCTGCTGGTTTTGAAGGATATAATGGTTCAGAGGCCAGACCTGCGCATTATACTAATGAGTGCCACCTTGAATGCAGAGCTTTTTTCTCAATACTTTCACTCCTGTCCAATTATTAACATACCAGGTGAAAACCATTCATTTTTACTATCTTGTCACATTCATTGTTTTAGGGGTTTGTTTTCAGTGTTTCTGCTTGCGAAGTGTTTCTCGATACAAGTGCAAAGGGCTAATTTGCAAAGTGGCAAGACGAGGATTTATACCAGAACTATGATTCCAAGGGCTTAGAAGGAAAGACCAATGGGATTTGAGAGAGAGAAGACTTGGAAATGAAGCTTTTTTTGTGCTGTTCTCTATACCAGCAGAATTTCCTTCCCCCAAACCAAAAATGACACGGTGTGCATACCGTGGTTCCCTGAGCTAGTTTCACCACAGCTGAAGACTCTCCTCTATCCTTGTGAAAAAGCAGCAGTGAGAGGATGGAGTTGGATGCGTACGCATTTAGCCAAATGTGCCTTTTAAATTGCTAAGTTATTACATGGAGCACGAAGGAAATACATAGCCTCGTGGGTATGTTCCCCTAAGTGTCTCAGCCCTTCTCTGACTGTGTAAGTGCATGTTACCAAACCAGGCTTGGAAAACATCCACTGTTTGTCCTAGAGAGAAATTGTGTTGAAGAGTGCAGTGTAGGTGAGAGCTGTGAAGACAGTGTATGACATAATAACCTGTGTGAAATGATAACCATCTTCTGTCTTTTTTCCTCTTTTCTGCGTGTTGTGTTCTCATGTTTCCTTTTAGGTCGAACATTTCCTGTGGATCAGTTTTTTCTGGAAGATGTGATTGCAATGACAAGGTATGAATTTGCTAAACATTCTGAGATGTATTTGGCCTTTGAGGTTGCACTGTTGACCTTGAGACTGCAGTGGTTCTGTGCATGAATTTAAAAATGAAATCCTCCCAGATCTCCCCCATCACCTGCAGTCTTGGAGTTCTACTAAAGCACTGTCTTTAAACCATACTTCCTATACTGCAGTGGGGTCTTGGATCTCGTGCCAAAACAAGCCTTTCTGCGTTAGGTACCACATAAGTACTCAAGAAAAGGTGAGCTATGCCATGAAGAGTTTGTCAGGGCTCGTGCTTTACTTATTTCAGTGATGGTTAGACGTTGGCAAGCAGAAGAAATTTGAAGGTAGATTTCAGCACTGAAGGTGAAAAATGCAAGATACCAAACAATTCCTTTTTGTAAGCCCTTCCTTGCAGTTCAGTTAACAGATTCCTGTTAACTTTTGTTGTTACTGAGGAGTCACAGCAGCTCAGACATTCCAGATAGTATATTGATCAGCTACTGTAAATTACTTGCAGGTCGTTCCTCTGAGCTGCCCACTTAGCTGTCAAGATCAAGTTTGCAGTCCTAGTCTTTTGCATCATAGTTTTTAAAAGGCTAACACCCTAGTATGGAAGGACACCTTGGCTTTGATACTGTTATTGGGTTTGCAGGCCACTATACAAAGTTCCTCTCAGATTTACATATAAAAACTTTTGATACCCTGTCTCTGTAGCTAATTATTAGAAGGAGACTGTTAGGCTTCTTTCCGTGACACTGAATGTTCTGCTGTTCAGGTACGTTTTAGAGGACAGTAGTCCCTACAGGCGCAAGACAAAGCAAGAAAGCAAACAAAATGGAAGACACAAAAGAACTGCATTTGAAGAAGTAGAGGAGGACTTGAGACGTGCTGGCATTTTGGAAGGCACCGACACAGGTGTCAGAGATTCAGATCCAGACCAAAAATTAACTCTGAAGCAGCTGCTTACACGATATAAAGGTGAGCTCCTTCTTAAAGCTGATAAATTGGCATATAACACTTGCCAGCCAACGTGGTATGTTAGCATATAATATTGTATGTTTAATGCATGTATATAATTCAGAGTTTTGTACTTGCGAAGTTAAGCAGGTCACTACTTCTAGATGAGATCAGAAACCTGGCAGCTTAAAGAAGGAAAAAAAAAAAAGAACCCATTGTTCTCTTAAACTAGAACAGACATCTTGGCTGAAAACAGTTCTTAGTGTCTGAAAGTGGACAGTTTTCAGCTAGTATCTCTTTCCATCCCTTTTCAGATGCCTTGTTAATTCCACTTTCTTCTCTGTGTGTGTTCTTGCTGGAGCAGCTTTACTTAAAGCACAGCATGTATCTGCCCACTTCAAGGAGGTTACTTCTCAAAGAAGACAAGCCGCCTTTGAGAAATTCAGTCACTCTGTGAATGGCTTAATAAGAGGGGCAGACCTTCCTATGAACTTCCCACTTTGTCATCATCAAAATCCTCCTTGTGCTTAGTCCTGAAGGGTTCCTCCCTGCACACCCTTATGGTGAGCTCCTCAGTGGTATTGAGCCATTGCTCAATTGAGTGGTATTTAAGCCGTTGCTTAAAATCTTCAGATTCCTGCTAAACAGTTGCCATCTCAGAGGAGTAAAGGAATCTGTCTATCTTCTTGAGTTGATGTAAGAAACGTTGGAACGGAGAAGAGAGAGCTTGAGAAGGTAGACCTGGCGGTACCTGTAAATGGCCATATAAAAGCTTTCGGCTCCTCTTACTGCTCGTATGTGTGCATGTTGTCCTGCTAGTAAATGAATCTTGGTCTAGGCTTCACACGGGGCAGGTGTGAGCCCCAGTAAGGCATGAGAAAGGAAGAGCTGAAACAAAGGGAAGCATGGAAAGGGGAATGTGATGCATTGGTTCACTTATGGAGCCACCTCTGTCTTGTCTAAGCCAGATGCTGTTTAAACCAAGGTGTGGTTGGTTGTACAGCTATGCTGGTTCAGTGGATACAGCAGATGTTTTTTACAAGAGGTAGACTTACTGTGTGTTTTATTTCCTTTTCCCCAGGAGTTAACAAGACAGTGTTGAAAACAATGTCTGTCATGGACTTGGACAAAGTTAATCTGGAATTAATTGAAGCCTTGCTGGAGTGGATAGTTGCTGGCAGACACTCATACCCCCCAGGTAATTCCATTGTCTTTGAGAGATAAACAAAAGTAGATTCATGGCAGCTGCGCGCTTATAGACAGCCCAAAGCTAATGTTTTGCATGCAAAGTTTCTGTGGTTACTGATTATTTTTGAAAAAAAAAAAAGAAAAAGTTCTAGACGAGTAACAGAGCACTTGATAGACGTGGGATGGGGAAGGTGAGAGAATTGTCTACTTTGGAAGCCTTTGGTGAGGGACTGTTGCAGCCTGTGTGTTTTTTGTACAATAATTGCAAAACAGAGCTGGAGTTTTGACTTGGGCCCTTCTGCACACTGACAAACTACCATGCTGTCCTTTCGGTTGAGTGATTTTATTTTTTTTTATCTACTTATATAGGTGCTGTGTTGATATTTTTGCCTGGTCTAGCAGAAATCAAGATGCTTTATGAGCAGCTCCAGTCAAATGCTCTTTTTAACAACAGGCACAGCAAGAGGTAAGGCAGAAAAGCTCCAAAACTATTGGTCTTTACCCATAAATAAAGAGTAGCTTCCTGCACAAAGCCTGTCTTTATCTAGGGATAAATAAAGGTTATTAAATGTGTGAGACAGCTTGTGATATAAAGGTCTTGACTCTAGTCAAAGTAATTGTTTTCCAGTATCTTATTGGCTTGCTCTTTTTGTTTTTTCTCCTCAACTCAGGAAGGTTAGTTGTTGAAGTTCTTGGAGACCCTAGTCATGAATGTTCTCCATTTTGCGCTCTGCATGATCCACTGGACTGTTGAAAACTTCACCTCGACCCTTAATTCTGTTTCAGAATGTTTGCTGAGACACATTCAGTTGTCTCTCTTTTGGCCTTAGATTGTTACGTGGGGATGTAATTGAATCTCCTTGACTAAAGAGTTTTCACACAGATGTCCATGGCAAGGTTAGCTGGAGTGATTTCTTCCAGTCTGGCGTTATAAATGGCAGATTCTAGACTCTTCAGAAGAGGCAACTCTGTTCTGAGACCTGCCCCTTCAGTAAACTTTGCCACCTTATGTACATCAGAAATAATGTGGCCAGCAGGACGAGGGCCGTGGTTGTCCCCCTGTATTGGTCACTGGTGAGGCCCCACCTCAAATATTGTGTCCAGTTTTGGGCCCTTCTCTACAAGACATTGAGGTGCTGGAGCACAAGTCTTATGAGGAGCGGCTGAGGGAGCTGGCGTTGTTCAGCCTGGAGAAAAGGAGGCTGAGGGGAGACTTTCGCACTCTCTACAACTGAAAGGAGGGTGTACCGTGATGGGAGTTGGTCTCTTCTCCCAGGTAACAAGTGATAGGACAAGAGGAAATGGCCTCAAGTTGCGCCAGGGGAGGTTCAGATTGGATATTGGGGAAAATGTCCTGACTGAAAGGGTTATCAAGCCTTGGAACAGGCTGCCTAGGGAAGTGGTTGAGTCAGCATCCCTGGAGGTATTTAAAAGATGTACACTCAAAAAGGTGTAGATGAGGCACTTAAGGACATGGTTCAGTGGTGGACTTGGCAGCGCTAGGTTAATGGCTGGACTCAATGATCTTAAAGGTCTTTTCCAATGTAAATGATTCCATGATTCTGTGTCTTAAAGGTAATATGGCAGAGAAGTTTGCTGGTTTTATAGTGCTTTGAGTGGCTGTAGTCAGTGCATGGTACCAGTGGGGCAAAAGCGTACACAGGCGGATTGTTCCCAAGAGGGGAAAGGCTGGAGATGGACTGAGCATGCTGTCATATTGTCCTTACAGGTGTGTGGTTTATCCCCTTCATTCTTCACTGTCTAGTGAAGAACAGCAGTCTGTGTTCCTCAGGCCTCCTGCAGGAGTTATCAAAATCATCATTTCTACAAACATTGCAGAAACATCTGTCACCATTGATGATGTGGTCTATGTGATTGATTCTGGAAAAATGAAAGAGAAAAGGTACTGGGATTCATTCCTCAGGGCTTTGTGATCTGGGAAACTGCTCTATGCCTTGGGCTGCATACTTTAGCTTTCCAAAGAGCTGGGAAAAACTTGAAGGAACTTGATTTGCAGTAAGCTGCTCCAAGGTGGAGGAAGCCAGTCTAGACTCAGATTCAACTGAAGGGGGTGGGAATTGTGTCCATACAGAAGTTGGCAGCATCTACCTGCTTGACCTCCAGCCTGTTCACTCTGCACTCCTGAATATAAGCCCGTTTCTTGCTCTCCTGTAGGTACGACCCAAGCAAAGGAATGGAAAGTCTGGAAGACACATTTGTGTCCAAGGCCAATGCTCTGCAGAGGAAAGGGCGAGCAGGCCGTGTAGCCTCAGGTGTCTGCTTTCATCTTTTCAGTAGCCATCACTATAACCATCAGCTTATAAAAGAACAGTTACCAGAAATACAAAGAGTGCCCTTGGAGCAGCTTTGTCTAAGGTGAGCTGTTGTTCCTGTATTGCCTGAAAAAGCGGTTGATGCAGAATGTCCTTCCTCCACTGCAGGGAGCACCTGGAATGCCACGGCCAAGGTGTTTAGTTTCCTCAGTGTTTTCTCACATTGTGAAACCAAGAAACTTGCTCTGGAGATCTAAGGCTCTGTTGGCTGGTTGCTTTGATCTTGCTATCGCATTGCCTCCTCGTCTAGACACACCACCCCTGCCACCACCACCACCCCCCCCCGCCAATTGCATCTGCCACCTATTCTCCCTGGCTGCCTTCACATTCCTTAGCTCGCATCTGATCCTAGGAAAAAGATACGTCTCCCAGATCTCTTCTCACCAGAAAGACAGTTGTATTTCTATACTCCAGACCCCGGGTAGGTGTTTGTCCCTTCACGCTGTAAACTCTCCTGCGGTGTTTCTGTGCAGCATAGTGCAGTAAAGCCACAGCCTGCATCGAGCACCACCATCATGCAAATACTAAATGAAGAGGCCCTCGTATCCCTGCTGCACACTCTGCACCCCTGTGTACAATAAGGAAATGAAACAACACAATTATTATTTTTTTTATCGTAAAAACTTTATTTTAAACCCTATTGTGCTAAATAGGAATCTGTTCTTAAGGACTCAGTGAGATTGGATGAGGTACGCTGCCCCCCAGCTATTTTTTCACATTGCTTCCTGACTTGAAATAACGTGTTACAGGCCTCTTCTAGGGAGCATGTTCTTAGAAGCATGTTTTCCGTTGGTTTTTGTTTTATGTTGTATTTATAAAAGCTTGCTTTTTTGTCCTGTGTATGGAACTAAGGTGCTTTTTTTTCTTTCTTAATTTTTTTCCCCCTTCTTAAGAATTAAGATTCTGGAGATGTTTTCTGCACAGAGTCTTCACTCTGTCTTATCACGACTAATTGAGCCCCCTAGAACTGAGTCTTTGTGGGCATCAAAGCTGCGACTGCAAGACTTAGGAGCATTGACTCCAGACGAAAAGCTCACTCCTCTGGGATATCACTTGGCTTCGCTGCCCGTTGATGTCAGGATTGGCAAGCTCATGCTGTTTGGCACCATCTTCCGCTGCCTGGATCCTGCACTAACTATAGCAGCCAGTCTGGCCTTTAAATCACCTTTTGTGAGTATTCTTAACCGTGTATCCCGATTTGAAAGCAGTGTGTTTTCATGCAGCAGCAAAATGCTGTTGTAACTCGCAACGTACTACACTTGAGGAATTTAATTCTCCTTTTTAGCATACTTTGTAGATACGATAATGCAGCGCTCATTAAAAAAAGTCCAGTGGAAATTTATCCAGAGTGGATATCCAGTACCTAAGGGGGGCCTGTAGGAAAGGTGGGGAAGGACTCTTGATCAGGGAGTGGAGCGATAGGATGAGGGGGAACAGTTTTAAACTGAAAGAGGGGAGATTTAGATTAGATATTAGGAAGAAATTCCTTACTGTGAGGGTGGTGAGACACTGGCCCAGGTTGCCCAGAGAAGCTGTGGCTGCCCCATCCCTGGAGGTGTTCAAGGCCAGGCTGGATGGGGCTTTGAGCAGCCTGGTCTGGTGGGAGGTGTCCCTGCCCAGGGCAGAGGGGTTGGAACTAGATGGTCTTTAAGGTCCCTTCCAACCCAAACCATTCTGTGATTCTATCGTTCTATAATTAGTTTTGATTTGAGCTAAGAATTACAGTCAGTCCATTTTGTCCAAACTTGGTGTAAAAATTGAAAACGAATGGTAGCATAAGAAGCAGTTACAAATAATTACGCAACAGTGACAACGATGAAGTTGACGTGTCTGAGCTGTGAATGCAGGGTTCAGTTTGGATCTTGGTTTGCGTGTTCACTTGCACTTCGGCTTTTTGAATCAGCTGCTGTACTTACAGGTGCTCTTACTGTTCTTAGCCTTCCTTTGCAATGTACAAACTTTCCTGAAAAGTCAGACTTTCTTGAAGTTTTGATTGCTATCATTAGTAGCGCAAAGAATTTGTATTGAGGATAGTTGTGCAAGAATTGGAAATAGCTTGTTCTAGTTATTTAATTGCATATTGTTTTCTATATGCTTATTGGGCATTTTATACAGCATTTTAACTTCAAGTGTTATAAGTTTCTATATGCTGCTATAGAATAACTTAAATCGGCTTTTTGAATGTCTTGAGTTACTATCGCCTTTTCTCTCTCTCAGATTTTAGACTCGCTCTGCTCTTCTCTGTTATAGACATTCTCAATGGAGGTTCAGCTCCATTAACTTGCTAAGATTTGTCAGATGGTGTTTTTCACAAATCTTGGCATTCTGCAGCTGGAGGTCTGCCCAAAATGAAATATTTTCTGTGAGCTGGTCAAACACAAATTTACCTTTGGATCTCCTGTGGTTAGAGAGGGCAGTAGGCTTAGGTGCTCTGCTGTTGACTAGGAATTTTCGAATGCCTCATATTTTATCCATGGAGAAAATTTGCATTGTGACCTGTGAGCTGCTGTGAAAATACCGAAGATTATATGCCATGCAGCTCTCGCAATGGCTTGTCTGAATTGCGTGGTGAAGAACACGCTTTAATCGGTTACTGCCTGTCTAGGTGTCGCCATGGGATAAAAGGGAGGAAGCAAACAAAAAGAAGCTGGAGTTTGCAGTAGGGAACAGCGACTACCTGGCTCTTCTCCAGGCCTATAAGGTGAGCTAAAATTCAGTAGCCGCTCTCAGAGGTTTGTGATGCACTTGAAATTCAAGGTGAAAGATTTTATTAAAGGTTTCTTCCCATCCTCTCACCTAGGGATGGCGTTTAAGTATCCAAGAGGGTTCTCAGGCAAGCTACAACTACTGCAGGGAGAACTTTTTGTCAGGAAGAGTTCTTCAGGTAAGTCAGGTTTTTTGTGGCCTTGCACTGGGACACTGGCTGAGTCCTAGTGACGAAAATAAGCAACTGGTGAAGGCTGTCCTGGCTCTGCATGGCACCCATCACAGCCCGTTGTCTGTTTATAGGAAATTGCCAGCCTCAAACGGCAATTCACGGAGCTGCTTTCTGACATTGGGTTTGTGAAGGAGGGATTAAGAGCCAGGGACATTGAGAAGAAGTGGTCCCAAGGAGGCGATGGCGTGTTGGATGCCACAGGAGAAGAGGTAATTCACAGCATTTCAGTGCTCCAAAACAATGCTGCTGGGTTTTTTTCATGTCACCTGGGAGCCAGGTGGGCTCTAGACTGGTGGGCTTCTTGCCACAGCCTGGCTTTGTAGTCTCACACTGGCAACAGTCATCTCCAGCCTGCTCTGTTCTTCCTCCCCGTACGTGCCGGTACCAGCCTCCATTGCAGGGGGCCTCACGTGCCCAGGAAGCGCAGGCCCGGATGTGGAAATGAGCTGAAACCTGCTCCTTTGAGACAGTGAAACACTGCTGCCTTGACGTGTCAGGAGTCAGCAAGTGGTGGAAAGGCACGGGTCTGACTCATGACCTGGCCTGAATGCTGGGATTAGTGCCAACCTTATTTTGGGAACTGTGAACAGAACTACATTACAGAGCAGGCAGTGAAATGTCTCAGCACTGCAGACGATCCTCACAAAGCAGTACCTCCGGAGCCAGAGATCTCCTAGGGCTACATGCTGACCTGATAAGGGTTTGGTAGCTGTAGAGTCTCGCTGTGCTTTGGGACAACTTGTGCTTGCTTTCTCTCAGGGGCAAGCCACTTTGTAGCCAGACATTAGGGAACAGTTCGGTTCGGCACGCAGGGAAGTGGCTGAGGCACCATCCCTGGAGGTATTTAAAAGACGGGTAGATGTGGTGCTGAGGGACATAGTTTAGATTAGTGATGGTTTTTGTCAGAATTAGGTTGATGGTTGGACTCTGATCTGAAAGGTCCCTCCCAACCTAGGTGATTCTATAAGATAGTTGGTGGCCAATTTGCTCTATTATAGTGGGGGGAACGTGGCCCAGGTGTAGCCTGAGACCCAAGAGCAGTAACTGGTCCGCCCCTATAAAGCACACAGTGCAGCTATAAAAGTAAACTGGTTTCAGGAACTCAGTTATTCCAGAAGCAGGTGTTTATCTTTATAGACTTACCTGCAGAATACCTAATGCGTGCATTAATTTCACAGGCAAATTCCAATGCGGAGAACATCAAGCTGATCTCAGCTATGTTGTGTGCTGCGCTGTATCCCAATGTTGTCCAGGTAAAAGAAGCTTTTTCGTTTCTCCTCCTGCTCTCTGGCGTATCCACGCAGCCCGCTTTCAGTCTGGCTTTGGCAGCCTTGAGCCTGGGTTAGGTTGCCAAAGCTTTCTGCTGCTGGTGTTCGAGGCAGGCAGCTGACCTCCAGTTTTGTGTTGCTCGAGAATGCTGCTGCTCCTACGGGGTGATTTGAGCGTCACTGTCGCGGTTTTGGCCGGATTGGCCAATCAGAATGACAGATGCCCCCCCTCCACCCCGCCCCAAAGAGAGGAGAGGAAGAGGTAAAGAGATTTAAGAGTTTAGAAAAAGAACTAAACTACTTTAATGAAAATACTAATAAATAAATAATAATAAAATATATTAATTTCAAAAGTATACAATATATACAAAATATATCTAGCTCACAGGATGACGATCGCGTCACCAGCAGGCATGGGGAAAGTCCCAGATTGGAGTCAGTGACGGATGGGGACTGGATTATGGGTCTGGAGTCAGGAATGCTCAGATCAGGATCAAAAGCAGACAGACAGACAGGGTCCCCCTCGGACAATGGCCACTGAAGAAGCAGAGCTGACCTTTTGATCCCTCAGCTTTTACACTGAGCGTGATGCAATGGGGTGGAATACCCTGTTGGTCAGTTTTGGGGCGCCTGTCCTGTCCACTCCTCCCTACAGGTGGGACCCTTCTACGCGTTTCCGCTTCCGACCCTCTAACGGGGCAAGCAGTGAAGTGAGCTGACCTTGGCTGTTATGGCAATAAGTCTAAGCAAGAGCCTCTGTGTGTACCATCCCTTGGTATAATCGGGTCTTATCACTCTGAGAGTGAACAGTTTCTGAACAAGATGCTGTTAAATTTCAGACTTTAGTCAGTTAGAAGAGGCCCAGCTAAAAAGTAAAATTACAAAACGGAAAATTGGTTCTGTTCTACCTCAAACCAGGACAAGTCACGCAGAAGACAGCAGCAAGTGTTCTTAAGAAGCTACTTTGAATTACAGCTTTTTGAAGGCTGAGGTTGCAAAGGAACGGTCACGGTTAGGCAGCGCCCAGAGTGACTGGTGACAGGCAGCACCTGTCTCTAGTGACTTGACGTGTTACTGCTTGAGAATTTCTGGCTTTGATAAAACTAAAACATAAGTTAAAAAAGGTTTCTGGTACAGTGGATTTTTATAACTTTTTTCTCTTACCACACAGGTGAAAAAGCCAGAGAGCAAATACCAGAAGACCAGCACAGGAGCGGTCAAAATGCAACCAAAAGCAGAAGAGCTGAAGTTTGTTACCAAAAATGATGGTTATGTTCACATTCACCCTTCATCTGTGAATTATCAGGTCAGGATTCTTTTTTATTTTTTGCAACGCGTGCTCTTTTTATAAAAGAAATCACCTTTGCTTGAGCAGTTAAGATGACAGCGAGGGTCCCTATCGATGTTAAAAAAAAAAAGTCTTTATAATTGAACAGTCCCCTGTTAAAATTGTAAATAATGGTGCGTTCCCGAGTTAAGAGTGTCCTCGTGGGCGCACAGTTAAACTCCAGCCTCGGGAGTGGAGTTAGCAGATGCGGTAACCCCCAGTTCATGTTTCCTTAAGCTGCCTCTGCAGAGCTGCACACAAAGGTGTGGGGGTCGCAGTGCTCCCCGGCTTCACCCCGGTACTGCCCGAGATCGCGTGCACGTATGGAGCACCTGCGTACATGCAGACGGCTTCTCCCCGCCACCCCTCCCCAGGCTTTGTTCCTTCAGCTGAAATATCATTTATTGGTAAATAATTCAGGCATATGCTCTGGTTTGTTTCTTCATGGGTCCTCAAACTCAGAAGTTAATTTCCTTTCCAGCTTAATAGCTAATACTTAGATAAAAGCTCTTCTTTCTCCGCCATGATATAGGTAATATTTGTCTCTTGAACTGTCTCCATATTTGATGATTCATTGCCTTTTGCAGAATATAAATCATTTGCTTTAAGAAAGTGGGGTTTTTTTAATCATTGACCACATACTTGAGTTACAAAGGCTTTGAACTGTTGATCACTCTTGCTTTTAAAGAGCGTTAACAAAATCACATATGAAAACGTCCTTAGCATGAAATGGAGAACATGGGGCCTTGAGGCAACTAGCTTAATTAATAAGCTAATATTAATAAGCTAATAATGGAAGTGGCTTGTTTCTCACCTCCTCTCTGCAAAGTGGGAAGGAGCAAGGGATAACTAGCGAAGTTATTGGCAGCTCTTACGGGTCAGAGGGAGTGTGTTAGTTAAGCAGGTGCATTTCAAGCACGTTTGCTGTTCTCTGCAGCCGTAAGAGGCAGGGGAGGCCTGCGTGGCAGAGGCAGGCAGGCGTTTGCCCGAGCAGGTAGGAAGAGCCGTGGCGCTTTAACGAGGATGTTGCGTACGTGTTGCAGACGAGGCACTTTGAGAGCCCCTACCTGGTGTATCACGAGAAAATCAAGACCAGCCGCGTGTTCATTCGGGACTGCAGCATGGTGTCGGTGTACCCGCTGATCCTGCTCGGAGGCGGGCAGGTGCACATGCAGCTGCAGAAGGGAGAATTTGTCATTTCTCTGGATGATGGATGGATACGGTTTGTGGCTGCCTCTCACCAGGTAAGGAAAAGGAGGGATAATCCTGGGAGTCCCGCGCTTGCGTTTAGAATGCAGGAGATGATGCGTTTCTTGAGCCTTACACTCGCCTCTGTGTTTTACTGTGTGTTAGGTGGCTGAGCTGGTGAAAGAGCTGCGCTGTGAACTAGACCAGCTGCTGCAAGATAAAATCAAGAATCCCAGCATGGATTTATGCATGTGCCCCCGTGGCTCCCGGATCATCGGTATGATTGTAAAGCTTGTGACCACGCAGTAACGTGAGAACAGCTTTCTATAAAGACTCAGTGCCTGAGAACAGACCAAGTAACAGCGGTGTCTTGATGTATTTGTTGTCCCAAAACATGGCACTGATCTCTGGAAGACCGAGTTGGCAACTATACTATTGAACAGGGGGTTTTGGTTTGTGTTTTTTCCCCACTTTGTTTGCAGAGAGCTTGCTAGCTGGCAGTAAGGTGGCTTCCAGTACACTCTGGGAAATGGGCAAATGGCAAATCTCCCAGGAGGAACAGGATCCTCCGTGTAAGGAAGCAAAGTGGTTTTTTTTTTTCTGAGGCCATATGCTGGCAGTAGTGTTTTATGGTCACACAAATACCCTGCTCCACGGCCGCTTCCTGTAATAGTAAAGTCTGGAGGCAGCGTGTGACATCAGAAGCTGCTCCCAAATTGGTTTAAAATCACTTCTACATTTTGGCCAAGACTTTACTTGAGGTAGTCGGTTTTGGCTGCACAGCAGGAAGGAAGTCCTGCTTTTGGAAACTTCAAGCCAAACTACTGCTCTGGGGAGCAAGCTGCTACAGAAGAGGGTGGTGAACTGCTGTAGTAATAATGAACTATTACTTCTTCCTTTTGACACTGCTCAGTTGCAATGCTGAGCATTGCTACAGCTGAACTGCCTGAGGTACTAGCGATCGCAAATAACAGCAAGTGCCTTAAGTGAAATAACTTTGCTGTCATCTGTAAAACCAGAGTGACCTCTGGCTCCATCACCAGCCCTGCCTCCAAAGAGCCTTCAGGCTGAGGAGGGAGGAGCAGAGAGGACACAGCATTTAAGGGCTAGTTCAATTTGTCAAAAAAACCCACACTTGACTGTTTGCAACAGCAGTTTCACCACAACAGCCCCTTGCACAAGGAAGACAGGAGTACCAAAACCTGTGCAGTGCCGTGGACCTGTACGCATATCAGTGCAGCAGAATGCAGGTACGGGGATCTGCAGGCAGCTAAACTGTCCCCATAGCTTAATGTTGGCCAACGGCAGCGCCATACTTCTGTAACTGCACATCTGTATGCTTGTGCGTTTTTTTGTCTGCCAGTGACAGAACGGGCAAGTCTGGGAAGAGCACAGATCAATAGATACACTCAAAGGATGACAGTGGATAGTCAACTGTGAGCACACACCTCACGTCTCACCGCCTGGGCTGCAGGGCCAGCTGTTACTTTGTGTAATAGTGACAGAACCAGGCTCCATCTCCCCCCTTCCATTTACCGTTCAGAATAAAGGCAGTCCAGCCCCCCAGGTGAACAGCAGGGGCGGAGCTGGACCCCAGCTGCTGCGCTCCCCAGCAGCACACTGCAAGCCCTCAGCACAGCTGCAACTGCCATTGAGAGAGCAGTCTCCAAGACAGGACGAGATGCACATTAAATACGGATGAGAAGCACCAAACACAGTGGCAGTGCTACTATTAATAACCAACTGAAGAGTGGTTCCTCCCTCCTCCCAAAGCCTGCCCCTAGTAACCCTCCTTCCAGCCCTCATCCTGTACCTCTGAGCGCACTCCTTCTTGCAATACTGAGTGGAAAGGCTGAAAAAGGAAGGTGGCACTAGAGTTTAATCTAGAGGTTTATTGTGGAGTCAGCTTGCTTCAGCAGTACAGAAGAAAATAAGAGAAAAAGCTACCCCCTGCTAAAAGCCCTGTCGCATGGCATAGTTTTACTGTGCTACATGCAAACTGCAATGCAGCAGGGGGAAGGGATACTCCCCCCAGCCATGTTTAGCAATGGCTTTTGGGTCACCCTAGTTTAATGCTGTTGCTTCCAGCTCCCTCTTCTGCAGCTTATAGCAAAATATTAATTGCAGCATCATCAGCAAGGAAAGCCACTTACCCTACTAAGCACCAATGCACTAAAATGTACGAACATGGGGGGAGAGGGGAGGAGGGACAAGACAAAACACATGCTGCAGCACAGAGGAAGAGTCTTTGTGAACTCATGCATAGGTGCTCATTATCATTTTTTAAATACCTGGACATCCTGTAAAGCAACAATATCCAAAATTCATCTGAAAACCTGGAGCTGGGTGCCCATGCACAACTGCAGTGCTCCACTGTAGCATATCAACCCACTGCTGACAAATTAGAAGCCCCCAGAGAATTATGGTTCCTGGCTGGCCTGTAAGACACAGCAATATAGGCCAGAACATACTCTAAGGAAGACTTTCAGTTAAATCATGTGGCACTCCGATTTCCTTACTAGTCTGATAATAGCCAAAGCTGCAAAGACAAATCAAACCGGCAAATACCTTGCACTAGTTTATCATACTTATATTAACTCCTTCAGTAACCTATCCGTGGTGAGACGGGGACCATCTGTGTACTGGCAGCTACAATCCAGTTTCCCAAAGCAACAACCCATCAGGACAGCAGGGAGTCCCTTGGTTAAACTACTGCCACAGGAGAACACAGGACCAGGCAGATCGCGTCAGGCAGGTGGTAACATGAGCTCTGGATTTCCCAGATGTACGGCTACTTAAACATGACCTGCAGGTTCTGCTTGTGAATCTGTAAGAAAACACTTACGTTTTCCTAAAAAGAGTATCTATGTGTATTATCTTCTGCACCAGAACTGCCAGTTTATCCTAAGTATCACAAAGAAGTACTATTTGGACAACCAGGACATAAAACAAGATTTCTAAAAATATTTACTTCAATATTTTACATTCCAGAAGTATTCCAAATACCAATAAACATGACAGACAAACCAGGCTTCACATGCTCCTTGTTTTTCCATCTGTTAACACCCTTTCTAGACATTTTTCTAAGTCAAATCATCCAGCCCGGTTTTCACCTTCACCGAGCACTTTGGGGAAGTGCAGATAAAACCACAAGGTACCGATCACCGTAACATTCAAGACCAAACAGTAAGAATGACATCCTACAACAGGCAGGCAGACGCCTGCGGGACAGCCGCTGCCTGGCTGCTGCGCTACGCTTGTGTCACAAGCGCCTCTAACAGCCTGCCTCCTCCTGCTTTTCACCATAGTAACACCCGACCTGCTTCGGCTACCCCAATATTAACAGAAACAGCAGGGTTATCACAAAATACTTCTTAGTTAGAAATGCACAGTTTATTTCAATGCGCCAATAAAAAAAGCCCAACGTTTCCAGATCACAGAACGTTAACACAACAAAAAGAGTTTTGCATTAGTCTCCTAATAAGACTTTTTAAAGATCCAGATTCATGCCAATTGTTAGTCAATAGAAACAGCCTTCTAGGACTAAGCCCTTACATTTATAAAGACACCACAAAATCCCTTATAATAATGTAAACAAAATAAATTTTCTTCTTAAACTTTTTAAATTTGAACCCATTCTTTCAGGACTTGCGCTCCTTCAAGGGCTTCCTGATGGTGAATGACTGAAAGGGAAAGAAAAAGATTAAAAGCAGCTCCAACAGCAAAACCAACAGAAAGTGCGGGTGCTACCCCAGGTTTCCTCTGCTCAGGAGCCCTCCCCCCCCACCTCACAACGCCCCTCCCCACAGTTTTCATTTACAGTTCATGAATAATGACAGAAGTGTTCTATTTTACACCTTTAGAAATAACAACTGCTTTGAGCTTGAAAAGGTCAGGCAAAATAAGAGACATCAGCTGTGTGAATCATCAAACCTGCTCAGAAAGCACCTTGGAGGCTGTGCTCCAGCAGTGCAGAGGAATTCTTACTCTGCCAGAACCTGCACGGTTCCAGTTTCGGGCACGATCTCAGACTAGGTAAATTCCAGCACGTACTTCTCTCATTAGATAAGAGAACTTGCTTCTTACTTCACAGCACATAGCAGAACTCGGCAGCTCTGCAACTGAGAGCCAGCTGTGAGGAGCCACTAGCAGGAATTTAATCCTACAACATATTCGTGGTTTGCTCCATACCTTACAGTACTCGCTTCTTTCCCAGATTCTGAATTCCCGAGGAACTTTGTGATAGTTGATTCTCACTTGCCCACATTTTCTGTTGTCCTGTAAGATTTCTTTCAAGTAGGCTACCTTAGCATTATTATCATGAAGTTCTAACTACCAGCGGTAGGAAGTGCCCATAAAAATTCATCCTTTCATAGCAGGAAGTGCTCGTAAGAATTCATCTTTTCATAGTTCACAAACTAAGACAAGTAAAAAACTTCTAAGCTTTTATCCTTGCACAAGTTAACTTCTATAGCAAGCACTCCAGACACTAGTTCTATGTAACTGCATGGCACACTCCAGTTTTAAGATATTCCTACCTTCTCTTTGGAGATGGTGATCTGGATTTTGAGCGACTGTTAAATAAAAAAAAACAAACACAAACCAAAACAATCAATGTGGTGAATCTGTATACACTCAGTAACCACTTTTGGCCATGTAAAAACAGTAAGAACAGTTCGATGTTGTTAAAAGACACCACCCTTAATGCTGATAGCAAGTATACACAATTACTTTAAGCAAGAAGCTGCAGTGGAGAAGGAAAACTGCTGAAAGCCAGAGCCCTCAGGAAAAGAGCAACACACAGCTTCAAAGTAGCTAAAAAATGATCACAGTGACCCTGCAAAGCAGGAGCAGCGAATCAAGTAGAGGAGAGTCAGGAAGACTGAGAACTACAGTTTACAACAAAGGTAGGGAAAGATATGCCCCAAATCCTGTAAAAAATACTTTGTCATGACCATGGGTTGAACAAAAACCTGCATCCACAATCCTTCTCGAAGAATTGCCTACTGTCCTGCAAAAATCAGCTATAAAAAGCCCCATAAAAATAACGTATAAAAAAATATTTTAAAATCAGCTATTAAAAAATCCCCAAAACCAACAAAAACGAACAAAAAACCCAAAACAACAACGAGAAAAAAAAACCAAAAAACAAAAAACCCTCTTCCGCATGCAACTGAAATACTGGTCAAAGCAGAGATTTTGAATCATGACCAAAAAAAAAATAAAAATACTGAGTGCTACTTGTATTTACACGCTCACCTTTTAGCAGGTAAGCCAGATTTAGATCTACCATGGGACCCAGACCTATAACAGGAGAAAAATAAAGCTCAGCGAAGCAGCCAGTGGCAAGCACATACAATGAAAGTTAGGTAAACCAGCAACAGCAAATTCGTACTACGTGGCATCACAAACCAGAGAGGAAGCCTCTGGTGCTGCAGACTCTTCTCGTGATGTTTCAGCAGAATCTTTTAGCTCTTATTGCAGAGACCCCACTTATGAGAAGACAAGAGTACAACCACAAGAAGCTCCCCAGCAAAACTTCAGCTACCACTTTCACAGAAGAGAGGACCTTGTACCAGGCTCCCAGACTTTCTCCCCACCTGCAAGTATCCCTTCCGTAAAGGAAACGGTTTCAAGTGCCATCTTAGAACATCTTTTAATAGCACATTAAGAGGCCAGAATCAGGCACGTGTGCTGAAGAGCTGATGTATTCCCCAGATCAAGTTCCCAGTGCCACTTCTATTCAACTGTAACATAGTTCCTTCATCAGTTCTCCCAATGAAAACAGCATTTCAGTTTTCTCTTCAATATCTGGCTACTAACATGTAAAACTATTCCCAGTTCATCTTATGAATTAAAATCTACTCCAACAGTGAGACTTTCCTCCCACATTTATCGTGTTACTTTATCAACTCCAGTATTTGCTGTTACTTAAAAAATATTTGTCCTCCTAGAGTGTCAGAATTCAGGCATGTGGTATTACTGAACATCAGAAAGTCCAGTGTTCACGACAGCCAGTTGTTTAATAGACTTGGCCAAAAAAAGTAAGAAATTGCTCACAACTGTTTTTAAAGGGTAATCAAGATTCACCTTTACACAGCCTATTAACTTACAAAAAATACTACATGGACAATGCTGGCATAAGTTAAACAAAGAGTTCTGTGCCACTGCTTTGAAACCTTCCTGCTCACTATGCTGAGGTGTCATCTGTTACAGTTCCTAACACTATAACCGGCAATTTTGTTACTGTATCACCGTTACACAGGATGGAGTTGCTGGCAACTACCCAGAACTTGCATTTGGTAGCATAAGAATTATTTCCTTTGGTAAGAAATACAGTAAGGCAGCACACAAGAGCATCATCTTACTGCAAGAACTGATGGCAAATCCTCCTTCTGAGAGGCACAGCAACAAAGCAGGACTGAAGATCAAAAGCTCCAGAAGCAGCACCAGTTAGGTACTAGTGTTTTGCTGCACTAGCAGAGGACCAGCACTGGCTAACACAGAAAAAAGTTTTCACAATCACCACTTCCCACCACTGCCAACTGCAGACCTTACACAAAGTCAGCATTCCTCAGAAATTTCAACACGAGTATCACGCCTTTCACACAGGAACACGACTGTCCCACAACACTAGCAGTCACCAAGCAACATCAGCTGTATCCAGACTCCTCCACAGTAGCAGCATGCAACTTGAGCCTGGCTAGTCACCTCCTGCACTACAGGCCTCTGGATAATAAGTCAGGACAGCTCTAGTAATACCCATCATCATCATCATCCCCTTAAAGGCTCAATGTGCAAGTCCTAAGGTAGAAGGCAGACCCCTAAAAATCATTTCTCTTCCCCATTCTTATGCAAAACAAAAACGACTTCTTCCAACTTATGAGCTCTCACGTCCATCACGTTGTTATCCTACTCTTTCACCCTTCTTCCAACTAAGACTTAACACGAAGGACAGAGGAAAATAATGCAGGAGCCGTTTACTCTATATCCATTTTCCTCAACTTCCATTTCATCATGGAAAACATTCAGATCCACAAAACCAGGGACAGATGTCAGAGAAGTCCTTCAAAACACTACCTGTGACATTAAGGTCCTGATTCATTCAGCCCTCCAAACCTCTGAAGTCAAGCATCTTACGCATTTGTTAACACTACAGCAATTTAATTTGATTTAATGCTCAGAACCGGAACTGACAAAGGTAAAAAGCTGTAAGCAAGAGTTCAGCCAACAATGGCAACCTTCTCATTACTTCTCCCCCCTCCCCAACATTTGGGATTTACAAAAAAAGCAACATGTCAAGAAAAACCTAAGCAGCATTTCCTGCAGGACATAAGGTCAAGCATTCTCTAAATGCATCGGCATTAACTAGTTTTCAAAACTTCTCCCTAGACTTTAAATCTTATTGTGGGAAATTACCAGAATATTGGCAAGGAGGATCGTAAATGTGCTCAAGTGACTCGCAGCTGGGGTGTCAAAAACCAAGTATATCATACTAATTGTTGTAACACAAGTAGAACATCTGTGTTTAGGTAACATAGGCCTGTGATAGACTCAGATGGAACATGCTTGAGATTCCTGCCCTGCTATGGGCAAGATCAAAGCACAGTGGTAAGCTACGCCTGCGTCAATCCCTGATAAACAGGTAAAAACAGCAAGTTTGTTGATCCTCTAGCAGGGACCAAGCTCCGCAGTGCCTCTGTCCCTGCCTCTGTCCCCACCTGGGTGCCTCTGCCCGAGTGCTGCTTCGAGCATCCCCCCGGTTGGCAAGGTACTGAATATAAAAATTTACTCTTTGTATTTCATCCATGGTTTTGTAGTTCTTCCTGTGTACTGCCTGTGCCGGCTTGCACGCATATATACGCTTTGTTTATGGCTACATATACATATAGTAGCCACAGACCAAAACAAACTTATGTTTATTACAAGAAAACAATGGCTACTTTAGTCTGTGAAGAGGCATAAATTATTAACATTAAGCGCAAATATTGCCATGCTACATAACCTTCTAAGCCCTTCCAGCCAAATTACCCTGGGGAAGAAAAAAAACCACATACACCCCACCCCCCCCAAACTATTATTGATTTGAATTAAAACAATTATCTTACCTGCTTCGAGGCCATACAACAGACCGGGACCTTGAACGTGATCTGGACCTAGACCTACAAAAAAAGCAATGAAAGCTCAACTACTACTACATAATTCATACAGGTGAGGTAGAATTCTTTGACTCCTATGATATCAACCTCAGACAATTTTGTTACAACCATTAGTTTTGCAGAAGCAACTTTTATTATTAAAAAGCTGTAGTACATTTGTCCAGTACTAGCATCCGCATAAGAAATCCTACTGCCCTAAACAACTAAGCATAATTACTCCCTGTATCCCTGAAGGTGAAGTAGGAAACCTTAACCATAGATCAAGGCTGTAACTTTAGTATAGTATTAAAAAAAAAAAAAAAAACACTCATAAACAGCAGTTCCAAAATTATATGCCTAAGTTTTTAACTTCAAAGAAAGCATTCAGTGTAGCCCTCAGGGATGTAACACCACAAAGGCTCCTGCAAACACATGGACTGCAAAATGCAAACTTAACGTTAACTGCAACAGGTTACATTCCCTACAACAGTGTTGCAGGCTTACTATAAAACACATACCTTGATCTCCTTAAAGAACCAGATCGAGATCTGCGGGGTGAAAATGATCTATACCTACGAGGAGAGATTGACCTGGACCTGCGGTACGAAGCTGACCTCGATCTACAAAACAAAAAAGGGAAAAAACCCCACAAAAATGATTACAAGGTACTTTTCACAAGGTTACAGAAAGCGGTGGAGCAGAGGGAGAAGTAAGATAAAGACAGAAAACACAGCAGCCAGAAACCTACCTCCTACCACGACTCCGACTGCGTGACCGAGAATACCTTCTTCCACGGGACCTTGAACGGGATCTAGACCGGGACCTGGTTTTAGGTTAGAGAAAACAGGTATCAGGAAACAGCTGCAGCAATCGGTGCACGTGAGGCCCTGCTGAAGTCAAAACTGATTTCAGACAACTAAAAAGAAAAAAAAAAAAAAGAAAAAAAAACAAAACAAAACAAAACAACAAAAACCACACCACTAGCATCTGTCAGTTGGAAAAATGTCTGGGCCTACTTGTCTTGAGCATTTACTACCTAGAAAAATGTTAAAAGCTGAATTACATTGCAGAATTACATTAGAATAGAAAACACTGTAATGCGTATTTAAAATAAACCTTGCAAGTTTGCAGGTCGACCCTCTTTGGCCCAAGGTCTAGCAGATCTAGACGGTCTAGAAGTATCTATAGCCGATCGCTGCATCTAGGTGTTCTCTTCAATCTAACGACGATCAAACTGACAGCCCAATGAGCCAGGGTGAGGCTTGATTGACGCAAGAAGATTTTTCTAGGTGGGAATGTGGTCAATCTGGTGTTCCTCTTTCTAAACCGGAGGGGGGCCCCAATTGAAAGCCAAATTTACTGTTACGGCGATCACCGTCTCAAATTTTCTGCCCTTAAAGAATAAGGTGAAGCTACGTGTAGATGGCTCGAGGGGATCTGGCCTCTTATGCTGATCACCTCAAGGTCTAGGAGGATCTTAAGTGTCGGATTTGCAAGGCGCCTCAGCATGAAATCTTAAGGCTCGTGACATTCTGAATCAAGGCGACTGACTCAAACGAAGAAACCTGAAAGGTTTTGACCAGGTTGATTATTAAGATATTAACATTTTATATGTATTAGCAAAAGAAAAAAAAAGTGATATACACCTGTTGACTTACAACATTAAGATTTAAAACTGGCGTAACATTCTGTTCTTTGCTAACAAGAGCTACACAAAAGTGCACCGGTGAAGCAACCCAGCCGCTCTGGCCCACACGTACCTGCTCCTCCTTCGGCGACTATAGCGGTGACAATCATAAGCATAGTGGCCTTTCTCACCACACTCATAGCATCTGTCATTAGGGTCAAAGGGGCGCCGTGCGGGAGGCCTGTCGTAACGGGAGCGACGAGGCATCCCCGTTGACACTTCCACTCTCACCCTCGAGCCACATATTATCCTGCAAGACATGATATGTATTAATCACAGGAATGCTCTTCTCCTCTGTGATCGTTACACACAGAATGGCTATCAATGATGGGTGTGGGCTGAGGAGGTCAGAAACTAAAGACAGAGCAGTGAGGGAGGTTTTAGGCATGCACATACTTTCCATCGAGGCCGAGCACAGCATCCTCAGCATCCCTCGGGTCTTCAAACTCCACGAAGGCGAACCCCGGCGGGTTCCTCGCGATCCACACGGTTCTCAGGGGCCCGTAGTAGCTGAAGGCTCTCTCCAGCTCGCCCTTGCCCGCGCCCGTGCCCAGGTTCCCCACGTACACCTTGGTCTCTGCCGGGACGGACGCCATGTCAGGGCCGGCCCCGCACACCGCCCGCAGCGCGCAGGCGCGGCGCCGGGCACGCGGCCGCGCTCGCGGCACCCCCGCCGCCCCTCCCCCCGCCGCCCGCCGCCATCTTTGACACCGCCTCCATTTTGGTGGGCTCCCGCCGCCGCGCCGTCCCTCACCACCCCCCCCCCGCTCTCCGTTAGGGTCCGGTCTTCACCGGGGCCGCGGCCGCAGGACGGCGGTGGCCCGCCCGCCGCGTCTCCCTTCTTGGCGCCATCTCCCCTCACAGCCGCCCGCCTGGAGCAACGGCCGCCTTCTCACACCCTCAGCGCGGCGCGAACGCCGCTGCCCCGCGCCCCCTCACCCCCGGTTCACCCGGCCCCGGTCGCCCCTACCGTATCTCCCGTAGCGCGACATCTTCCCGGCGACAGGCCCGGCCCCCGCGCGCGCGACCCTTATATAGAGGGATCGGCCGCCGCGCGTGCGCACTGCGCCCCGGCAGCCGCACGGGGGGCGGGCTCCGGTCTCCTGGCAACGGGGGCAGGTCTCGCGAGAACCCGGCGGGGGGCGCGCGCCGAAGCCGCCGCCTGGGGCCTGCCGCCATTGTGGCCGCTGAGGAGTGTCTCGTCTGGGGGGCCAGCGGGGCTCCTCACGGGCATCGGCCACCGCTGCTCGCCCCCCGGCGAGAGCTCCCAGCGGAGCGCGCCCGGCTGTGAGGAAGGCAGGGCGGTGCTGAGGAGACAGGAACCGCTTGTTTCAGTCATGGCCTCTCACGCCAGACTGGTAACTCAGCTCCCGGCCCTGCTGGCATTGCCTCGGAGCCTGCCAAGCTCCTTGTTCCCTGGTGAGGAGGTAGGAGGCTTTGCCTTCCTTGTAACGAGGCATTCTTAAGCTGTTCTTAAGTCTCTTGAGTGGAGTGTGACCTGACACCAGCTCTCATGCCGGATACATCGCAACTGGGTGCCCTGGAGCGCCAAGGGGACTGCCCTGCCCAGTCAGTGCCCTCACCCAGGCAGGCAGCTGGAGCATTCCTGCGTTGGCATCTACCGACATTCTCGGGGAGATAGGCAGAGGAATATTAGAGGAGAAGCCGCTGCCCAGGCATTCACACCCTGTCCCCGGAGCGGCATACGCACCACCCCAGTCTGTCACCACCACGACCAGGGTCCCTTTGCACCGGGTGACTCCCGTGAGCCGACGGGTGCCCCTTCCCACCCCGCACACACCCTTATGCTTGGGGACGCTCCCTCCTTCCTCAGGCTCGACCCTGGGTTTCCTGCAGCAGAGTCTCAGGCATCGGATTTTGTAAAAATAAATAATTGAAAGGTACAGCAGCAGGATCAGCCTGGGCTGGGTGTCTCCAAAAAGGGAGGGACCCGGAGCAAAGAAATCCCTGGACTATTATACCCCTGAGATCTATATACACCTGCCCCTCACACACTGTTCACATGTCTATTAGTCCAATGGCGATTTTTGGTCTGGGGTCTTCTAAAACCCTCTTTTCTTCTACTAAAAGACTGAACACAGCACTCTACCAGCTGCTAGGAAAATTACCAAGAAAATTAGCTCTATTGTAGCGTAAAGGCTTCAGCAAATCTAGCTACTTCTAAGTAAAGCTAAGCAAACAGCATAAGTCACACCGTATTATAACCCTAAGTAATTTATTTTAATTAAAACCTATTTAAGTTAAACAACTAATACCTCTCAACAGGAGCGTAAGTAGAGTGAAGGATTTTTAAGAGAAGTCAGCATGAACCTCACCAATCCAAAGTAATTTTAAATTAACTACAGCAGGAATGAGGAGGGCCTTTTATTAACAAGGGTTAGACAGACTTTTCAAATGCATTTGAGCACACTAACAGGTTATTTGGTGCTCTCTCACAATCAGACAGAACAGATCAATACACAAAGAGAAAAATGAAGGCTCTAAGACTCCTGACTAGATTAATAATCTCAGGAATAATCACACAATGATTCTTTCTGAACAAGCTTTCTTTTTCTGAAAAAGCTTTCTGAACAGTTTTCTCATCTGGTTTGGGAATTTCAAGTGTCACAATTCCCTTTCGGAAAAAAACATAAATCTGGTAAGCAGTTCAAATCAACATGCCTACACCACTAGATAATTAATTAAATTAATTTTAAAAGCAGAGGAAAAGGGAGAGTTTAAATTTATCATATATCATCTTTCACAAAACTGTTACAAAAATACTTATTAAACTGTTATATCAACTTAATACTGATATAGTAAACTGATTATCAGTTTAATACATCATCATTATCCAATGGCTTGCTTTTAATAAAAAAAAAAAAAGTGCATGGAAAAATGCTTTGTGCTTTTAGTTTATGCTGCTTGTTTTATCCCTTTCTTAACATACAAAAATCAGACAAAAGTACCTAACCCTGGCATTTTCGCAAATAGTGAATATTGATACCCAGGACAGTTCCTAAAATGGGCTGGGTAGACCCGTTCCTGAAGACAACTGCTTTAAACAGCAGACATCACTGTTGTTTTTCCAGGTAGCCCTGTATCAAGCCTTGAACCCGAGAGAGAATAATCTCATTGGAGCTGCTGCACTCCTCCGGGCCATATGGCGGGTCAATAGTTAATACCCCCGCCACACACAGTGTTCTTCCCGATTCCCCTTGCTCTGTTACGGGGATATGGTTTGTTTCTAGCCAAGTCTTCAAGGCGTTCTTCCTCTTTTCCTCTTCCTCCGGGCTGTAGGCTTTGCTTTCTTCAGGTGCAAATATGCAAGAAAGCCGTTGCTTCATTTCATCGTCTCCTTCTTTCAGTATTTCAACCTCCTGGATGGCATGGCCCAAGACAACTGATATGGACACTTTTTCATTCTCCAGGAATGTTGCAAGGACAATACTGCCAAGGAAAGAAGGATGTATGAGTCACTGTACTGAACTGAAGACTGAGAAACACAGGCCAAGATTCTTGGAAATGAGTGCTCATTAGCATCAGCGTAACCCGGATATTTAGGCAACATCAAGTACCCAGCATTTTTCTTGAAAATCATGCTGCTATACCCTTAAAATACTGAAAACGTGGGGCTTCGCGAGTAACTTCTGGCCTTGAATTTGAAACTACTCTAGGTACTATCAAGCAGAGCGTTATTGTAAAAAAGCAAAATGTACATTAAAATCAGGGCTGGGAATATAAATATTTTTGTGCCGCATTCCCAACCTTGCTAAAGAACCTTAAGTCTTCCAACATTCAAAAACAATGATACTTTCATACATTCAGCACTTTGAACGCTGAAGGCAATGGTGGCAGCTAACACTAGAACCTTTTAATGACAAATTATTCATATTTAATTATTGATCATTACTAAAAGAATAAATTATATTTTTTTAATGATTGTTGTTAGTTTCTTAACTGAAAACTATAGCTTGAGTATTACAACGGGAACACAGCAGAGCAGGTTCAGGCTCCTGTAGAAGCAGCCTGGTCTTTTCCCAAGGGCATTTACATCCCAGAAGTCCTAAAATATAGGTAGGATATTTCTAGGATCTCTTCCCCATATATCAACAAAGAGGATCAGAAACCATTTTCTTTCTCTTGTGGGAAGAAAAATTCCAGAATTTGATGCCGATGCTTTGCTCATCTACTGTTGACACCACTAGTGGAAGTAATGGCTTCTTGGGAAATGTGCAGTGAATTATTTCTTGATTGTAGCCTGGGCCACAACCAGAATCACTCACAGCTGGGCACACCTTTCCTACCGAAATGGCAAGCAACTCCAAGAGAAGATTTGAGTATCAGAGCTACTCCAGAGTTGAAGCAACAATCAATTCTTCTGAAACACATCAGAAGCTCGATGTTCCAGTTTCTAGCCTCCATCTTGTGCTCACATGGGACAAGGTCACAACCAAAAAGGTATTAAAAAGCTCCGGCAGCAAGGAGACAAATTTCTGACTATTCCCTGGTGCGTTTTGCCTTTCAAACCCTGTTTTCAAGTTACCAAAGAACTGTAGTACCACTTTCTGGCCAATGCCCTTGACGATTTTCCCTGCGTCCTCTCCAAAGCAGCCACTACACCCTTATGGCTGTCCAGCTGGAGAGGAAAACAGGACATTGGTGTGAGAACTCTGGACAGAGGATAAGGATTTGAACACCTAAAGCATTAAAAACATTCCTGCAGTCCTGCTCTCTTTGTGAAGCGGGGCTCAGGATATTATTAAAAGTAGTCCTAAACGTATGGATATCATTTAAAGTACTAACATCAGGTCTACAATGAAGTCAGAATGAATCCAGGCATTATCCATTCCCCAAACTTAACAGTCCTTTGAATGAGATTAAAATGAATTTAGATGAACTGATCTCATCAACTACAATATTGCTTTCTCTTAGGCCTTGCCAATTAAAAAAAAAAACCAGACACACAGCCCCAACTTGCAGTTTTTGCTCCAAGTTTGCTTCAGTCTTGGGATCTTTTATCTTCCTGAAAAACTTGTTTTCTCCTAGCTCTACAGAAACAAAAGCTTTGGCACTTACCTGGCAGAAACTGGATCAACCGTTAAGACCCATCCTTCGTATTCATGTTTCTCGATTGCAGCAACTTTCACCATTTTGTTCACGTAAGTTTCCCAGTCTAGAGGGCTTTTCCTCTGCCAGTCATTCATATTTCTTACATCCAGAACCTAGAACACAGCCAGTGCAATTAGCAGAAGCAACAGATCCTCGTGCTTTGCCCGTCCCGTCATAACTGAGTTTACCTGCAGGTAAAGATCTTCCATTCATCTTAAGCATAGTTTGTTGTTTTGTTTTGTTTTTTAAAGCAAACATCCACACAGGTGGTTTGCATATTGCCACAGTTCTGTAATTTCCCACCAGTTCACTTGTTTTTAAAGGCACACAGCAAAAGCCTCAAAAAAGCCACTGTTCTGCTAATGGAACACTTTCTCATTACTGTAAACGTACCATTTTTTGCTCTGCCCTCTTCCAAAATCTTTGGGGATCCCTGTCCCCGAAGGGCAGAAGTTTACCGGCTTTTCTCTGTGCTCCCCTGTGCCGGAGCCCTCCCGCTAGCCGCGGGCGAGCGTTACCCGCCCGGCTCCGGGCTGGGGCGAGCAGCGGCTGCACTGCGGATATCGACGGCAATGCCACCCCTGCCTCAGCTCGGGGACACGCCAGCGTTTGCCCCCCTCCCAGCGCCCCTCCGCAGCAGGGGCTGGAAAGAAGTGGCACCCCCATCCTTTGTTCCAGCCAGGCTCCCCGGCACTGCCTCTCAGGGCCGCTCCACTGCCCGCGGGAAGCCCGGGGCCCACCGGAAGAGCCGCCCGGCTCCCCGTCGGGAGGCCCCGGCCCCGGCCCCGGCCCCGGCCCCGGCCCCGGCCCCGGCCCCGGCCCCGGCCCCGGCCCCGGCCCCGGCCCCGGCCCCGGCCCCGGCCCCGGCCCCGGCCCCGGCCCCGGCCCCGGCCCCGGCCCCGGCCCCGGCGCACCTCAGGGGGAAGCGCAAAACTCTGGGGCCTGGAGCGCTTTATAAACCCGGGCGTGCGTATCCATTACGCGTATGGATATGCGAAAAAACATGACGGGTATAAAATGAGATAGTCTTATTTTAAGGAGGTAATTTCCCTTTTCTTTTTTGGGGGTTCTTTTTTTTCTGGTGGTTTCACTTCACTTTCCACAGGGCCGCAGGGATTATTTGTGAATGGTTTATACCGCTGTATTCAGCTGCTCTGCTCTTTCGGGGTAATATTTTAAAGGGTATTATCATAAAGCAGAGATCAGCAAAGCGTTTCCATTGTAAGAGCAAGGAACACAACGGGAAAACTTAGCTTCTGTTTGAAGGAAAAAGTGGTGGCAAGAAGGAATGTGTTTTTATGTATTTACGTGCACAACACAGTTTAGTTCACATTTAGGTCTAAACAGCTTCCTAAGGGGTCCCCCTTTGGATCACAGACCGGAGGGTTGTTTGTTCAAAGCCCCTTCTGAGCAAAACACTCCAAGCATCTCCGGGTTTAATTCGTGCTAATCTGAGTCCTTGCCGATTCCCCCTCCCCGGCATTCTTGCCACTGTAGTTATTTAATTGTTCCGTGAAGCCCTGAAGTTTTTTGTTTTTTTGTCCTGCCGCCTAAGCGGTATCTTATCGATGCGGGTGGCTACCGCAGGCTCCATCCACACTGCAGCCTTCCCCCCCCACCGCCAACTCCACCTCAGCCACGGCCGCCCTCCCAACCCAACCCAACCCAGCCACTAACTGTGCTACTGGGCGCTCCCGGCGCGGATCGGGGGGACAAAACCCTCTTTTCCGGCGCGAACAGCTCCGGGGGCGATTCTGCGCCGCCGTCCCCAGCCGACGGTGCCCTTTCCGGGGCGGGGGGGTAAGCAACACGGGCCCAGGCCAGCAAGGCCCTTCTTCCCGCCGTAGCTCACGGGCCGGCCCCCTCAGGAGCCGCCGCCCGCTTGCTCCCGCCTCCCCGTCACCGTGGCAACCGGCGCCCCACCGCCCGCCCTGCCTCTCCCGCCGCGCATGCGCGCCGCTGAGGGGAAGGCAGGGGGCAGGCGCGGGCGGCGGCGCCTGCGCGCGGCGAGGCGGTTGGCGGAGCCGTTGGGATGTCGCGTTACGGCCGCTATGGAGGCGGTGAGCTGCCGGGGGCCTCGCCGGCGGGCGGGCGGGCGGCTGCGCGGCGGGGAGGGCGGTTGGCGGAAGCGGGGGGGATCGCGGCGGGGAGCGGAGCGGGCGGGGAGAGGGCAGGGAAGGAAGGGAGGCGAGGCGGCCGTGGCTGCCGTTGTCGCCGCCGCCGCCATTTTGCGTCAGGGGCCGTGGGGGAGGGGGCGCGGCCGCGGCCGCAGCTGCTGCTCGTGGTGAAGGCGGGAGCGGGCCGCGCGAACAAGATGGCGGCGCCAGCGGCGGGGCGGGGCGGGGGCGGCGCCTCCGCGCTCGGCGCTGACACCGGCTTCGCTCCCGGCAGAGACCAAGGTGTACGTGGGGAACCTGGGCACGGGCGCGGGCAAGGGCGAGCTGGAGAGAGCCTTCAGCTACTACGGGCCCCTGAGAACCGTGTGGATCGCGAGGAACCCGCCGGGGTTCGCCTTCGTGGAGTTTGAAGACCCGAGGGATGCTGAGGATGCTGTCCGCGGACTGGATGGGAAGTACGTGTGCGCTTCAGGTGTTCGCGGGAGCCGCAGCCGGTTTTAAGAACAGAGAGAGAATGGGGGTTTTCTCTCAGGTTCTTCTTGTCTTTGTAGCTCTGCCATATACCGTAACAATTAACTTAGAGCCATCATGGACTTGTTGCAGGGTGATATGTGGCTCGAGGGTGAGAGTGGAAGTGTCAACGGGGATGCCTCGTCGCTCCCGTTACGACAGGCCTCCCGCACGGCGCCCCTTTGACCCTAATGACAGATGCTATGAGTGTGGTGAGAAAGGCCACTATGCTTATGATTGTCACCGCTATAGTCGCCGAAGGAGGAGCAGGTACGTGTGGGGCCAGAGCGGCTGGGTTGCTTCACCGGTGCACTTTTGTGTAGCTCTTGTTAGCAAAGAACAGAATGTTACGCCAGTTTTCTTTAAACTTTAACGCTAGAATAAATGTATAGGTGTATATTAAAATTTGTTGCTATTTCTATCAAATGTTAATATCTTAATAATCAACCTGGTCAAAACCTTTCAGGTTTCTTCGTTTGAGTCAGTCGCCTTGATTCAGAATGTCACGAGCCTTAAGATTTCATGCTGAGGCGCCTTGCAAATCCGACACTTAAGATCCTCCTAGACCTTGAGGTGATCAGCATAAGAGGCCAGATCCCCTCGAGCCATCTACACGTAGCTTCACCTTATTCTTTAAGGGCAGAAAATTTGAGACGGTGATCGCCGTAACAGTAAATTTGGCTTTCAATTGGGGCCCCCCTCCGGTTTAGAAAGAGGAACACCAGATTGACCACATTCCCACCTAGAAAAATCTTCTTGCGTCAATCAAGCCTCACCCTGGCTCATTGGGCTGTCAGTTTGATCGTCGTTAGATTGAAGAGAACACCTAGATGCAGCGATCGGCTATAGATACTTCTAGACCGTCTAGATCTGCTAGACCTTGGGCCAAAGAGGGTCGACCTGCAAACTTGCAAGGTTTATTTTAAATACGCATTACAGTGTTTTCTATTCTAATGTAATTCTGCAATGTAATTCAGCTTTTAACATTTTTCTAGGTAGTAAATGCTCAAGACAAGTAGGCCCAGACATTTTTCCAACTGACAGATGCTAGTTCTTTAGTTGTCTGAAATCAGTTTTGACTTCAGCAGGGCCTCACGTGCACCGATTGCTGCAGCTGTTTCCTGATACCTGTTTTCTCTAACCTAAAACCAGGTCCCGGTCTAGATCCCGTTCAAGGTCCCGTGGAAGAAGGTATTCTCGGTCACGCAGTCGGAGTCGTGGTAGGAGGTGTGCTTAAGTTTTGTCTTTTATTCCTATTTGCTTCTTTTGCTTAGAAAAAGCTACACTTGTACAACTCTTTAATTGACTTCTTTGCAGGTCCAGGTCAGCTTCCTATCGTAGGTCCCGGTCGGTTTCGCCTCGTAGGTCTAGGTCTGTGTCTCCCCGCCGGTCCCGATCGGGTTCCTTGAAGAGATCAAGGTAATTAGTAGTAATTTTTATTACGTTGTGTGCTTTGTTTTTGTTGTTTGTTTGTTTTTAATTAAGCCATTCACAAAGGTATTGGATAGCAGGTTACAAAAGGTGTTGACCTTTACATTAAAAGTTCTGATAATCTTAGTTGAAGTTACAGGCATGGTAATACAATTAGTTTTGAGACCTTACACAGCTGCATATCCCATGATGAATTTTGATGTCTAAGATGTCTAGTTATCATGTATGTTTTAAGTTCAACGCATAGACGTTAATCTAAGTAATGCTGTCATTGTCATAATTTCTGGTTGAGTTGACTTCTTTGATTTTGTTTTAATATGTCTTAATTTTTTATTTCAGGTCTAGGTCAAGGTCCAGATCTAGATCCAGATCTGTTACGTGGCCCCGAAGCAGGTAAGATCTCTTCTGTGACTCTGGATACTTAGTAAAAATTGCTTAAAAAGTCTGCTTACGCTTTGTAACAGCTGTTAACATTTTCAGAAAAAGTTTGTTTTTCTCTCCACAAACGTAGGGGTCTGTAGTTTTAAAAAGCAGTGCAGAAGATTATTCTTTCTCTTTTTATTATTTTCCATATCACTGATACCCAGGTCCCAGTGGTCATCAGAAGTAGTGTTTTGATCAGGTTGCATTAACAGCTAACATAACAAACAAACTTAGAATTAATCTGAAAAGCTTTTTACTTTGAATAGCACACATGAGATTGTGGATTCTTCCTATTATTTATCAGAGAAATCAGGATGCCCTTTACGGTAGTGTGTTAAAGCATTAATGCATATAGCCAGGAAAGTCATGAA